>NC_141825.1:3066071-3372678 GCF_982586985.1 Callionymus lyra | reverse complement strand
GACAGATTAAGGAACCATATAGGGTAAGGAACAAGGCAGAGTAAGGAGCCACACTATGAAAGGAACCAGACAGAGTAAGGAACCATATAGGGTAAGGAACAAGGCAGAGTAAGGAGCAACACTATGAAAGGAACCAGACAGAGTAAGGAACCATACAGGGTAAGGAGCCATACAGAGAAGGGAACCAGGAAGGGTAAGGAACGAAATACCCCCATCCTTCTCCTCACTTGAACACTCCACATCAATTGGGAAAGGCCTTGGCCAACCGCTTGAGGGGTTTGTACACTTAATTTCCATACAACTTTTAGGTTTTTGCACTGTTCCCAGAGATAATGCAATACCGGGTCAATGCGCAGAGAGGGTGGAGCAAGCCCCTGGCCCTTCTCCCATGTCCAAAAATCAATTTAATATATGGTCTCCATATAGGAGACGTATCAGATATTAAACTGATAAGAACAGATACTACACTTGATCTTAGCCAAAAGGCCGAGAAGCGATGGCAACCATGTGCATGACCTTTTAGAGGGGCTCGAAAGGTCAACGAGAGCCACTTACGGGGCCACAAAGGGTAAAGAACCAGAAAAGGTAGGGAGCCACATAGGGTAAGGAACCACACAGGGAAAGGAACCACACAGGGTAAGGAGCCACACAAAGAAAGGAACCTGACAAAGTAAGGAGCCACACAGAGTAAGTAACCAGACAGAGTAAGGAACAACACAGAGTAAGGAACCAGACAGAGTAAGGAGCAACACAGAGTAAGGAGCAACACAGGGTAAGGAACAACACAGAGTAAGGAGCCACACAGAGTAAGGAGCCACACAGAGTAAGGGACAAGACAGAGTAAGGAGCAACACAGAGTAAGGAGCCACACAGGGTAAGGAACAACACAGAGTAAGGAGCCAAACAGGGTAAGGAGCCATACAGAGAAAGGAACCAGGCAGGGTAAGGAACCAGATCTCCTTCTCCTCACTGGAATGCTCCACATCAATTGGGAAAGGCCTGGGCCAACAGTTTGAGATCAGTCCAGTGCTAAGAAGGTCGACAAAGGTCATTCACTGAGAGCGCGATTTTAACTTGATCCCAGAAGGTGATTCCAACCTACCCGGCAACTTGTTAAACCCTACAGACAAGGACAAGCCTCGGCTGAGTGTTCCACACGAGCTTGCATCAAACTAAAGCATTCTTTAACAAGTGATGAACGGGGGAGAGCGCGAACGCAGTCCCCCACTACCAGAAATTATGCAGTCGAGATTCCCACATTTGGGGAATTCGCAAAGGTCAGCATGACCTAGAGTGCAATGGCCGGGCCTCGCCTTGGGTGAACCACCTTCCTGATCATGGTGTCTCCCCTGCCAGGTAAGTATGAATTGTAGAGCTCATAGACTTGATGGCCTGGAAATAATCCCTTGTTCTTACTCATGGTGGGGAGTAATGAGCCACACAGGGTAAGGAACAAGGCAGAGTAAGGAGCCACACAGAGTAAGAACCCAGACCTAGTAAGGAGAGCAACACTATGAAAGGAACCAGACAGATTAAGGAACCATATAGGGTAAGGAACAAGGCAGAGTAAGGAGCCACACTATGAAAGGAACCAGACAGAGTAAGGAACCATATAGGGTAAGGAACAAGGCAGAGTAAGGAGCAACACTATGAAAGGAACCAGACAGAGTAAGGAACCATACAGGGTAAGGAGCCATACAGAGAAGGGAACCAGGAAGGGTAAGGAACGAAATACCCCCATCCTTCTCCTCACTTGAACACTCCACATCAATTGGGAAAGGCCTTGGCCAACCGCTTGAGGGGTTTGTACACTTAATTTCCATACAACTTTTAGGTTTTTGCACTGTTCCCAGAGATAATGCAATACCGGGTCAATGCGCAGAGAGGGTGGAGCAAGCCCCTGGCCCTTCTCCCATGTCCAAAAATCAATTTAATATATGGTCTCCATATAGGAGACGTATCAGATATTAAACTGATAAGAACAGATACTACACTTGATCTTAGCCAAAAGGCCGAGAAGCGATGGCAACCATGTGCATGACCTTTTAGAGGGGCTCGAAAGGTCAACGAGAGCCACTTACGGGGCCACAAAGGGTAAAGAACCAGAAAAGGTAGGGAGCCACATAGGGTAAGGAACCACACAGGGTAAGGAACCACACAGGGTAAGGAGCCACACAAAGAAAGGAACCTGACAAAGTAAGGAGCCACACAGAGTAAGTAACCAGACAGAGTAAGGAACAACACAGAGTAAGGAACCAGACAGAGTAAGGAGCAACATAGAGTAAGGAGCAACACAGGGTAAGGAACAACACAGAGTAAGGAGCCAAACAGAGTAAGGAGCCACACAGAGTAAGGGACAAGACAGAGTAAGGAGCAACACAGAGTATGGAGCCACACAGGGTAAGGAACAACACAGAGTAAGGAGCCAAACAGGTTAAGGAACCAGACAGGGTAAGGAGCCATACAGAGAAAGGAACCAGGCAGGGTAAGGAACCAGATTTCCAGATTTTGAGATCAGTCCAGTGCTAAGAAGGTCGACAAAGGTCATTCACTGAGAGCGCGATTTTAACTTGATCCCAGAAGGTGATTCCAACCTACCCGGCAACTTGTTAAACCCTACAGACAAGGACAAGCCTCGGCTGAGTGTTCCACACGAGCTTGCATCAAACTAAAGCATTCTTTAACAAGTGATGAACGGGGGAGAGCGCGAACGCAGTCCCCCACTACCAGAAATTATGCAGTCGAGATTCCCACATTTGGGGAATTCGCAAAGGTCAGCATGACCTAGAGTGCAATGGCCGGGCCTCGCCTTGGGTGAACCACCTTCCTGATCATGGTGTCTCCCCTGCCAGGTAAGTATGAATTGTAGAGCTCATAGACTTGATGGCCTGGAAATAATCCCTTGTTCTTACTCATGGTGGGGAGTAATGAGCCACACAGGGTAAGGAACAAGGCAGAGTAAGGAGCCACACAGAGTAAGAACCCAGACCTAGTAAGGAGAGCAACACTATGAAAGGAACCAGACAGATTAAGGAACCATATAGGGTAAGGAACAAGGCAGAGTAAGGAGCCACACTATGAAAGGAACCAGACAGAGTAAGGAACCATATAGGGTAAGGAACAAGGCAGAGTAAGGAGCAACACTATGAAAGGAACCAGACAGAGTAAGGAACCATACAGGGTAAGGAGCCATACAGAGAAGGGAACCAGGAAGGGTAAGGAACGAAATACCCCCATCCTTCTCCTCACTTGAACACTCCACATCAATTGGGAAAGGCCTTGGCCAACCGCTTGAGGGGTTTGTACACTTAATTTCCATACAACTTTTAGGTTTTTGCACTGTTCCCAGAGATAATGCAATACCGGGTCAATGCGCAGAGAGGGTGGAGCAAGCCCCTGGCCCTTCTCCCATGTCCAAAAATCAATTTAATATATGGTCTCCATATAGGAGACGTATCAGATATTAAACTGATAAGAACAGATACTACACTTGATCTTAGCCAAAAGGCCGAGAAGCGATGGCAACCATGTGCATGACCTTTTAGAGGGGCTCGAAAGGTTAACGAGAGCCACTTACGGGGCCACAAAGGGTAAAGAACCAGAAAAGGTAGGGAGCCACATAGGGTAAGGAACCACACAGGGTAAGGAACCACACAGGGTAAGGAGCCACACAAAGAAAGGAACCTGACAAAGTAAGGAGCCACACAGAGTAAGTAACCAGACAGAGTAAGGAACAACACAGAGTAAGGAACCAGACAGAGTAAGGAGCAACATAGAGTAAGGAGCAACACAGGGTAAGGAACAACACAGAGTAAGGAGCCACACAGAGTAAGGAGCCACACAGAGTAAGGGACAAGACAGAGTAAGGAGCAACACAGAGTAAGGAGCCACACAGGGTAAGGAACAACACAGAGTAAGGAGCCAAACAGGGTAAGGAGCCATACAGAGAAAGGAACCAGGCAGGGTAAGGAACCAGATCTCCTTCTCCTCACTGGAATGCTCCACATCAATTGGGAAAGGCCTGGGCCAACAGTTTGAGATCAGTCCAGTGCTAAGAAGGTCGACAAAGGTCATTCACTGAGAGCGCGATTTTAACTTGATCCCAGAAGGTGATTCCAACCTACCCGGCAACTTGTTAAACCCTACAGACAAGGACAAGCCTCGGCTGAGTGTTCCACACGAGCTTGCATCAAACTAAAGCATTCTTTAACAAGTGATGAACGGGGGAGAGCGCGAACGCAGTCCCCCACTACCAGAAATTATGCAGTCGAGATTCCCACATTTGGGGAATTCGCAAAGGTCAGCATGACCTAGAGTGCAATGGCCGGGCCTCGCCTTGGGTGAACCACCTTCCTGATCATGGTGTCTCCCCTGCCAGGTAAGTATGAATTGTAGAGCTCATAGACTTGATGGCCTGGAAATAATCCCTTGTTCTTACTCATGGTGGGGAGTAATGAGCCACACAGGGTAAGGAACAAGGCAGAGTAAGGAGCCACACAGAGTAAGAACCCAGACCTAGTAAGGAGAGCAACACTATGAAAGGAACCAGACAGATTAAGGAACCATATAGGGTAAGGAACAAGGCAGAGTAAGGAGCCACACTATGAAAGGAACCAGACAGAGTAAGGAACCATATAGGGTAAGGAACAAGGCAGAGTAAGGAGCAACACTATGAAAGGAACCAGACAGAGTAAGGAACCATACAGGGTAAGGAGCCATACAGAGAAGGGAACCAGGAAGGGTAAGGAACGAAATACCCCCATCCTTCTCCTCACTTGAACACTCCACATCAATTGGGAAAGGCCTTGGCCAACCGCTTGAGGGGTTTGTACACTTAATTTCCATACAACTTTTAGGTTTTTGCACTGTTCCCAGAGATAATGCAATACCGGGTCAATGCGCAGAGAGGGTGGAGCAAGCCCCTGGCCCTTCTCCCATGTCCAAAAATCAATTTAATATATGGTCTCCATATAGGAGACGTATCAGATATTAAACTGATAAGAACAGATACTACACTTGATCTTAGCCAAAAGGCCGAGAAGCGATGGCAACCATGTGCATGACCTTTTAGAGGGGCTCGAAAGGTCAACGAGAGCCACTTACGGGGCCACAAAGGGTAAAGAACCAGAAAAGGTAGGGAGCCACATAGGGTAAGGAACCACACAGGGTAAGGAACCACACAGGGTAAGGAGCCACACAAAGAAAGGAACCTGACAAAGTAAGGAGCCACACAGAGTAAGTAACCAGACAGAGTAAGGAACAACACAGAGTAAGGAACCAGACAGAGTAAGGAGCAACATAGAGTAAGGAGCAACACAGGGTAAGGAACAACACAGAGTAAGGAGCCACACAGAGTAAGGAGCCACACAGAGTAAGGGACAAGACAGAGTAAGGAGCAACACAGAGTATGGAGCCACACAGGGTAAGGAACAACACAGAGTAAGGAGCCAAACAGGTTAAGGAACCAGACAGGGTAAGGAGCCATACAGAGAAAGGAACCAGGCAGGGTAAGGAACCAGATTTCCAGATTTTGAGATCAGTCCAGTGCTAAGAAGGTCGACAAAGGTCATTCACTGAGAGCGCGATTTTAACTTGATCCCAGAAGGTGATTCCAACCTACCCGGCAACTTGTTAAACCCTACAGACAAGGACAAGCCTCGGCTGAGTGTTCCACACGAGCTTGCATCAAACTAAAGCATTCTTTAACAAGTGATGAACGGGGGAGAGCGCGAACGCAGTCCCCCACTACCAGAAATTATGCAGTCGAGATTCCCACATTTGGGGAATTCGCAAAGGTCAGCATGACCTAGAGTGCAATGGCCGGGCCTCGCCTTGGGTGAACCACCTTCCTGATCATGGTGTCTCCCCTGCCAGGTAAGTATGAATTGTAGAGCTCATAGACTTGATGGCCTGGAAATAATCCCTTGTTCTTACTCATGGTGGGGAGTAATGAGCCACACAGGGTAAGGAACAAGGCAGAGTAAGGAGCCACACAGAGTAAGAACCCAGACCTAGTAAGGAGAGCAACACTATGAAAGGAACCAGACAGATTAAGGAACCATATAGGGTAAGGAACAAGGCAGAGTAAGGAGCCACACTATGAAAGGAACCAGACAGAGTAAGGAACCATATAGGGTAAGGAACAAGGCAGAGTAAGGAGCAACACTATGAAAGGAACCAGACAGAGTAAGGAACCATACAGGGTAAGGAGCCATACAGAGAAGGGAACCAGGAAGGGTAAGGAACGAAATACCCCCATCCTTCTCCTCACTTGAACACTCCACATCAATTGGGAAAGGCCTTGGCCAACCGCTTGAGGGGTTTGTACACTTAATTTCCATACAACTTTTAGGTTTTTGCACTGTTCCCAGAGATAATGCAATACCGGGTCAATGCGCAGAGAGGGTGGAGCAAGCCCCTGGCCCTTCTCCCATGTCCAAAAATCAATTTAATATATGGTCTCCATATAGGAGACGTATCAGATATTAAACTGATAAGAACAGATACTACACTTGATCTTAGCCAAAAGGCCGAGAAGCGATGGCAACCATGTGCATGACCTTTTAGAGGGGCTCGAAAGGTTAACGAGAGCCACTTACGGGGCCACAAAGGGTAAAGAACCAGAAAAGGTAGGGAGCCACATAGGGTAAGGAACCACACAGGGTAAGGAACCACACAGGGTAAGGAGCCACACAAAGAAAGGAACCTGACAAAGTAAGGAGCCACACAGAGTAAGTAACCAGACAGAGTAAGGAACAACACAGAGTAAGGAACCAGACAGAGTAAGGAGCAACATAGAGTAAGGAGCAACACAGGGTAAGGAACAACACAGAGTAAGGAGCCACACAGAGTAAGGAGCCACACAGAGTAAGGGACAAGACAGAGTAAGGAGCAACACAGAGTAAGGAGCCACACAGGGTAAGGAACAACACAGAGTAAGGAGCCAAACAGGGTAAGGAGCCATACAGAGAAAGGAACCAGGCAGGGTAAGGAACCAGATCTCCTTCTCCTCACTGGAATGCTCCACATCAATTGGGAAAGGCCTGGGCCAACAGTTTGAGATCAGTCCAGTGCTAAGAAGGTCGACAAAGGTCATTCACTGAGAGCGCGATTTTAACTTGATCCCAGAAGGTGATTCCAACCTACCCGGCAACTTGTTAAACCCTACAGACAAGGACAAGCCTCGGCTGAGTGTTCCACACGAGCTTGCATCAAACTAAAGCATTCTTTAACAAGTGATGAACGGGGGAGAGCGCGAACGCAGTCCCCCACTACCAGAAATTATGCAGTCGAGATTCCCACATTTGGGGAATTCGCAAAGGTCAGCATGACCTAGAGTGCAATGGCCGGGCCTCGCCTTGGGTGAACCACCTTCCTGATCATGGTGTCTCCCCTGCCAGGTAAGTATGAATTGTAGAGCTCATAGACTTGATGGCCTGGAAATAATCCCTTGTTCTTACTCATGGTGGGGAGTAATGAGCCACACAGGGTAAGGAACAAGGCAGAGTAAGGAGCCACACAGAGTAAGAACCCAGACCTAGTAAGGAGAGCAACACTATGAAAGGAACCAGACAGATTAAGGAACCATATAGGGTAAGGAACAAGGCAGAGTAAGGAGCCACACTATGAAAGGAACCAGACAGAGTAAGGAACCATATAGGGTAAGGAACAAGGCAGAGTAAGGAGCAACACTATGAAAGGAACCAGACAGAGTAAGGAACCATACAGGGTAAGGAGCCATACAGAGAAGGGAACCAGGAAGGGTAAGGAACGAAATACCCCCATCCTTCTCCTCACTTGAACACTCCACATCAATTGGGAAAGGCCTTGGCCAACCGCTTGAGGGGTTTGTACACTTAATTTCCATACAACTTTTAGGTTTTTGCACTGTTCCCAGAGATAATGCAATACCGGGTCAATGCGCAGAGAGGGTGGAGCAAGCCCCTGGCCCTTCTCCCATGTCCAAAAATCAATTTAATATATGGTCTCCATATAGGAGACGTATCAGATATTAAACTGATAAGAACAGATACTACACTTGATCTTAGCCAAAAGGCCGAGAAGCGATGGCAACCATGTGCATGACCTTTTAGAGGGGCTCGAAAGGTCAACGAGAGCCACTTACGGGGCCACAAAGGGTAAAGAACCAGAAAAGGTAGGGAGCCACATAGGGTAAGGAACCACACAGGGTAAGGAACCACACAGGGTAAGGAGCCACACAAAGAAAGGAACCTGACAAAGTAAGGAGCCACACAGAGTAAGTAACCAGACAGAGTAAGGAACAACACAGAGTAAGGAACCAGACAGAGTAAGGAGCAACATAGAGTAAGGAGCAACACAGGGTAAGGAACAACACAGAGTAAGGAGCCACACAGAGTAAGGAGCCACACAGAGTAAGGGACAAGACAGAGTAAGGAGCAACACAGAGTATGGAGCCACACAGGGTAAGGAACAACACAGAGTAAGGAGCCAAACAGGTTAAGGAACCAGACAGGGTAAGGAGCCATACAGAGAAAGGAACCAGGCAGGGTAAGGAACCAGATTTCCAGATTTTGAGATCAGTCCAGTGCTAAGAAGGTCGACAAAGGTCATTCACTGAGAGCGCGATTTTAACTTGATCCCAGAAGGTGATTCCAACCTACCCGGCAACTTGTTAAACCCTACAGACAAGGACAAGCCTCGGCTGAGTGTTCCACACGAGCTTGCATCAAACTAAAGCATTCTTTAACAAGTGATGAACGGGGGAGAGCGCGAACGCAGTCCCCCACTACCAGAAATTATGCAGTCGAGATTCCCACATTTGGGGAATTCGCAAAGGTCAGCATGACCTAGAGTGCAATGGCCGGGCCTCGCCTTGGGTGAACCACCTTCCTGATCATGGTGTCTCCCCTGCCAGGTAAGTATGAATTGTAGAGCTCATAGACTTGATGGCCTGGAAATAATCCCTTGTTCTTACTCATGGTGGGGAGTAATGAGCCACACAGGGTAAGGAACAAGGCAGAGTAAGGAGCCACACAGAGTAAGAACCCAGACCTAGTAAGGAGAGCAACACTATGAAAGGAACCAGACAGATTAAGGAACCATATAGGGTAAGGAACAAGGCAGAGTAAGGAGCCACACTATGAAAGGAACCAGACAGAGTAAGGAACCATATAGGGTAAGGAACAAGGCAGAGTAAGGAGCAACACTATGAAAGGAACCAGACAGAGTAAGGAACCATACAGGGTAAGGAGCCATACAGAGAAGGGAACCAGGAAGGGTAAGGAACGAAATACCCCCATCCTTCTCCTCACTTGAACACTCCACATCAATTGGGAAAGGCCTTGGCCAACCGCTTGAGGGGTTTGTACACTTAATTTCCATACAACTTTTAGGTTTTTGCACTGTTCCCAGAGATAATGCAATACCGGGTCAATGCGCAGAGAGGGTGGAGCAAGCCCCTGGCCCTTCTCCCATGTCCAAAAATCAATTTAATATATGGTCTCCATATAGGAGACGTATCAGATATTAAACTGATAAGAACAGATACTACACTTGATCTTAGCCAAAAGGCCGAGAAGCGATGGCAACCATGTGCATGACCTTTTAGAGGGGCTCGAAAGGTCAACGAGAGCCACTTACGGGGCCACAAAGGGTAAAGAACCAGAAAAGGTAGGGAGCCACATAGGGTAAGGAACCACACAGGGTAAGGAACCACACAGGGTAAGGAGCCACACAAAGAAAGGAACCTGACAAAGTAAGGAGCCACACAGAGTAAGTAACCAGACAGAGTAAGGAACAACACAGAGTAAGGAACCAGACAGAGTAAGGAGCAACATAGAGTAAGGAGCAACACAGGGTAAGGAACAACACAGAGTAAGGAGCCACACAGAGTAAGGAGCCACACAGAGTAAGGGACAAGACAGAGTAAGGAGCAACACAGAGTAAGGAGCCACACAGGGTAAGGAACAACACAGAGTAAGGAGCCAAACAGGGTAAGGAGCCATACAGAGAAAGGAACCAGGCAGGGTAAGGAACCAGATCTCCTTCTCCTCACTGGAATGCTCCACATCAATTGGGAAAGGCCTGGGCCAACAGTTTGAGATCAGTCCAGTGCTAAGAAGGTCGACAAAGGTCATTCACTGAGAGCGCGATTTTAACTTGATCCCAGAAGGTGATTCCAACCTACCCGGCAACTTGTTAAACCCTACAGACAAGGACAAGCCTCGGCTGAGTGTTCCACACGAGCTTGCATCAAACTAAAGCATTCTTTAACAAGTGATGAACGGGGGAGAGTGCGAACGCAGTCCCCCACTACCAGAAATTATGCAGTCGAGATTCCCACATTTGGGGAATTCGCAAAGGTCAGCATGACCTAGAGTGCAATGGCCGGGCCTCGCCTTGGGTGAACCACCTTCCTGATCATGGTGTCTCCCCTGCCAGGTAAGTATGAATTGTAGAGCTCATAGACTTGATGGCCTGGAAATAATCCCTTGTTCTTACTCATGGTGGGGAGTAATGAGCCACACAGGGTAAGGAACAAGGCAGAGTAAGGAGCCACACAGAGTAAGAACCCAGACCTAGTAAGGAGAGCAACACTATGAAAGGAACCAGACAGATTAAGGAACCATATAGGGTAAGGAACAAGGCAGAGTAAGGAGCCACACTATGAAAGGAACCAGACAGAGTAAGGAACCATATAGGGTAAGGAACAAGGCAGAGTAAGGAGCAACACTATGAAAGGAACCAGACAGAGTAAGGAACCATACAGGGTAAGGAGCCATACAGAGAAGGGAACCAGGAAGGGTAAGGAACGAAATACCCCCATCCTTCTCCTCACTTGAACACTCCACATCAATTGGGAAAGGCCTTGGCCAACCGCTTGAGGGGTTTGTACACTTAATTTCCATACAACTTTTAGGTTTTTGCACTGTTCCCAGAGATAATGCAATACCGGGTCAATGCGCAGAGAGGGTGGAGCAAGCCCCTGGCCCTTCTCCCATGTCCAAAAATCAATTTAATATATGGTCTCCATATAGGAGACGTATCAGATATTAAACTGATAAGAACAGATACTACACTTGATCTTAGCCAAAAGGCCGAGAAGCGATGGCAACCATGTGCATGACCTTTTAGAGGGGCTCGAAAGGTCAACGAGAGCCACTTACGGGGCCACAAAGGGTAAAGAACCAGAAAAGGTAGGGAGCCACATAGGGTAAGGAACCACACAGGGTAAGGAACCACACAGGGTAAGGAGCCACACAAAGAAAGGAACCTGACAAAGTAAGGAGCCACACAGAGTAAGTAACCAGACAGAGTAAGGAACAACACAGAGTAAGGAACCAGACAGAGTAAGGAGCAACATAGAGTAAGGAGCAACACAGGGTAAGGAACAACACAGAGTAAGGAGCCACACAGAGTAAGGAGCCACACAGAGTAAGGGACAAGACAGAGTAAGGAGCAACACAGAGTATGGAGCCACACAGGGTAAGGAACAACACAGAGTAAGGAGCCAAACAGGTTAAGGAACCAGACAGGGTAAGGAGCCATACAGAGAAAGGAACCAGGCAGGGTAAGGAACCAGATTTCCAGATTTTGAGATCAGTCCAGTGCTAAGAAGGTCGACAAAGGTCATTCACTGAGAGCGCGATTTTAACTTGATCCCAGAAGGTGATTCCAACCTACCCGGCAACTTGTTAAACCCTACAGACAAGGACAAGCCTCGGCTGAGTGTTCCACACGAGCTTGCATCAAACTAAAGCATTCTTTAACAAGTGATGAACGGGGGAGAGCGCGAACGCAGTCCCCCACTACCAGAAATTATGCAGTCGAGATTCCCACATTTGGGGAATTCGCAAAGGTCAGCATGACCTAGAGTGCAATGGCCGGGCCTCGCCTTGGGTGAACCACCTTCCTGATCATGGTGTCTCCCCTGCCAGGTAAGTATGAATTGTAGAGCTCATAGACTTGATGGCCTGGAAATAATCCCTTGTTCTTACTCATGGTGGGGAGTAATGAGCCACACAGGGTAAGGAACAAGGCAGAGTAAGGAGCCACACAGAGTAAGAACCCAGACCTAGTAAGGAGAGCAACACTATGAAAGGAACCAGACAGATTAAGGAACCATATAGGGTAAGGAACAAGGCAGAGTAAGGAGCCACACTATGAAAGGAACCAGACAGAGTAAGGAACCATATAGGGTAAGGAACAAGGCAGAGTAAGGAGCAACACTATGAAAGGAACCAGACAGAGTAAGGAACCATACAGGGTAAGGAGCCATACAGAGAAGGGAACCAGGAAGGGTAAGGAACGAAATACCCCCATCCTTCTCCTCACTTGAACACTCCACATCAATTGGGAAAGGCCTTGGCCAACCGCTTGAGGGGTTTGTACACTTAATTTCCATACAACTTTTAGGTTTTTGCACTGTTCCCAGAGATAATGCAATACCGGGTCAATGCGCAGAGAGGGTGGAGCAAGCCCCTGGCCCTTCTCCCATGTCCAAAAATCAATTTAATATATGGTCTCCATATAGGAGACGTATCAGATATTAAACTGATAAGAACAGATACTACACTTGATCTTAGCCAAAAGGCCGAGAAGCGATGGCATCCATGTGCATGACCTTTTAGAGGGGCTCGAAAGGTCAACGAGAGCCACTTACGGGGCCACAAAGGGTAAAGAACCAGAAAAGGTAGGGAGCCACATAGGGTAAGGAACCACACAGGGTAAGGAACCACACAGGGTAAGGAGCCACACAAAGAAAGGAACCTGACAAAGTAAGGAGCCACACAGAGTAAGTAACCAGACAGAGTAAGGAACAACACAGAGTAAGGAACCAGACAGAGTAAGGAGCAACATAGAGTAAGGAGCAACACAGGGTAAGGAACAACACAGAGTAAGGAGCCACACAGAGTAAGGAGCCACACAGAGTAAGGGACAAGACAGAGTAAGGAGCAACACAGAGTATGGAGCCACACAGGGTAAGGAACAACACAGAGTAAGGAGCCAAACAGGTTAAGGAACCAGACAGGGTAAGGAGCCATACAGAGAAAGGAACCAGGCAGGGTAAGGAACCAGATTTCCAGATTTTGAGATCAGTCCAGTGCTAAGAAGGTCGACAAAGGTCATTCACTGAGAGCGCGATTTTAACTTGATCCCAGAAGGTGATTCCAACCTACCCGGCAACTTGTTAAACCCTACAGACAAGGACAAGCCTCGGCTGAGTGTTCCACACAAGCTTGCATCAAACTAAAGCATTCTTTAACAAGTGATGAACGGGGGAGAGCGCGAACGCAGTCCCCCACTACCAGAAATTATGCAGTCGAGATTCCCACATTTGGGGAATTCGCAAAGGTCAGCATGACCTAGAGTGCAATGGCCGGGCCTCGCCTTGGGTGAACCACCTTCCTGATCATGGTGTCTCCCCTGCCAGGTAAGTATGAATTGTAGAGCTCATAGACTTGATGGCCTGGAAATAATCCCTTGTTCTTACTCATGGTGGGGAGTAATGAGCCACACAGGGTAAGGAACAAGGCAGAGTAAGGAGCCACACAGAGTAAGAACCCAGACCTAGTAAGGAGAGCAACACTATGAAAGGAACCAGACAGATTAAGGAACCATATAGGGTAAGGAACAAGGCAGAGTAAGGAGCCACACTATGAAAGGAACCAGACAGAGTAAGGAACCATATAGGGTAAGGAACAAGGCAGAGTAAGGAGCAACACTATGAAAGGAACCAGACAGAGTAAGGAACCATACAGGGTAAGGAGCCATACAGAGAAGGGAACCAGGAAGGGTAAGGAACGAAATACCCCCATCCTTCTCCTCACTTGAACACTCCACATCAATTGGGAAAGGCCTTGGCCAACCGCTTGAGGGGTTTGTACACTTAATTTCCATACAACTTTTAGGTTTTTGCACTGTTCCCAGAGATAATGCAATACCGGGTCAATGCGCAGAGAGGGTGGAGCAAGCCCCTGGCCCTTCTCCCATGTCCAAAAATCAATTTAATATATGGTCTCCATATAGGAGACGTATCAGATATTAAACTGATAAGAACAGATACTACACTTGATCTTAGCCAAAAGGCCGAGAAGCGATGGCAACCATGTGCATGACCTTTTAGAGGGGCTCGAAAGGTCAACGAGAGCCACTTACGGGGCCACAAAGGGTAAAGAACCAGAAAAGGTAGGGAGCCACATAGGGTAAGGAACCACACAGGGTAAGGAACCACACAGGGTAAGGAGCCACACAAAGAAAGGAACCTGACAAAGTAAGGAGCCACACAGAGTAAGTAACCAGACAGAGTAAGGAACAACACAGAGTAAGGAACCAGACAGAGTAAGGAGCAACACAGAGTAAGGAGCAACACAGGGTAAGGAACAACACAGAGTAAGGAGCCACACAGAGTAAGGAGCCACACAGAGTAAGGGACAAGACAGAGTAAGGAGCAACACAGAGTAAGGAGCCACACAGGGTAAGGAACAACACAGAGTAAGGAGCCAAACAGGGTAAGGAGCCATACAGAGAAAGGAACCAGGCAGGGTAAGGAACCAGATCTCCTTCTCCTCACTGGAATGCTCCACATCAATTGGGAAAGGCCTGGGCCAACAGTTTGAGATCAGTCCAGTGCTAAGAAGGTCGACAAAGGTCATTCACTGAGAGCGCGATTTTAACTTGATCCCAGAAGGTGATTCCAACCTACCCGGCAACTTGTTAAACCCTACAGACAAGGACAAGCCTCGGCTGAGTGTTCCACACGAGCTTGCATCAAACTAAAGCATTCTTTAACAAGTGATGAACGGGGGAGAGCGCGAACGCAGTCCCCCACTACCAGAAATTATGCAGTCGAGATTCCCACATTTGGGGAATTCGCAAAGGTCAGCATGACCTAGAGTGCAATGGCCGGGCCTCGCCTTGGGTGAACCACCTTCCTGATCATGGTGTCTCCCCTGCCAGGTAAGTATGAATTGTAGAGCTCATAGACTTGATGGCCTGGAAATAATCCCTTGTTCTTACTCATGGTGGGGAGTAATGAGCCACACAGGGTAAGGAACAAGGCAGAGTAAGGAGCCACACAGAGTAAGAACCCAGACCTAGTAAGGAGAGCAACACTATGAAAGGAACCAGACAGATTAAGGAACCATATAGGGTAAGGAACAAGGCAGAGTAAGGAGCCACACTATGAAAGGAACCAGACAGAGTAAGGAACCATATAGGGTAAGGAACAAGGCAGAGTAAGGAGCAACACTATGAAAGGAACCAGACAGAGTAAGGAACCATACAGGGTAAGGAGCCATACAGAGAAGGGAACCAGGAAGGGTAAGGAACGAAATACCCCCATCCTTCTCCTCACTTGAACACTCCACATCAATTGGGAAAGGCCTTGGCCAACCGCTTGAGGGGTTTGTACACTTAATTTCCATACAACTTTTAGGTTTTTGCACTGTTCCCAGAGATAATGCAATACCGGGTCAATGCGCAGAGAGGGTGGAGCAAGCCCCTGGCCCTTCTCCCATGTCCAAAAATCAATTTAATATATGGTCTCCATATAGGAGACGTATCAGATATTAAACTGATAAGAACAGATACTACACTTGATCTTAGCCAAAAGGCCGAGAAGCGATGGCAACCATGTGCATGACCTTTTAGAGGGGCTCGAAAGGTCAACGAGAGCCACTTACGGGGCCACAAAGGGTAAAGAACCAGAAAAGGTAGGGAGCCACATAGGGTAAGGAACCACACAGGGTAAGGAACCACACAGGGTAAGGAGCCACACAAAGAAAGGAACCTGACAAAGTAAGGAGCCACACAGAGTAAGTAACCAGACAGAGTAAGGAACAACACAGAGTAAGGAACCAGACAGAGTAAGGAGCAACACAGAGTAAGGAGCAACACAGGGTAAGGAACAACACAGAGTAAGGAGCCACACAGAGTAAGGAGCCACACAGAGTAAGGGACAAGACAGAGTAAGGAGCAACACAGAGTAAGGAGCCACACAGAGTAAGGAGCCACACAGAGTAAGGGACAAGACAGAGTAAGGAGCAACACAGAGTAAGGAGCCACACAGGGTAAGGAACAACACAGAGTAAGGAACCAACCAGGGTAAGGAGCCATACAGAGAAAGGAACCAGGCAGGGTAAGGAACCAGATCTCCTTCTCCTCACTGGAATGCTCCACATCAATTGGGAAAGGCCTGGGCCAACAGTTTGAGATCAGTCCAGTGCTAAGAAGGTCGACAAAGGTCATTCACTGAGAGCGCGATTTTAACTTGATCCCAGAAGGTGATTCCAACCTACCCGGCAACTTGTTAAACCCTACAGACAAGGACAAGCCTCGGCTGAGTGTTCCACACGAGCTTGCATCAAACTAAAGCATTCTTTAACAAGTGATGAACGGGGGAGAGCGCGAACGCAGTCCCCCACTACCAGAAATTATGCAGTCGAGATTCCCACATTTGGGGAATTCGCAAAGGTCAGCATGACCTAGAGTGCAATGGCCGGGCCTCGCCTTGGGTGAACCACCTTCCTGATCATGGTGTCTCCCCTGCCAGGTAAGTATGAATTGTAGAGCTCATAGACTTGATGGCCTGGAAATAATCCCTTGTTCTTACTCATGGTGGGGAGTAATGAGCCACACAGGGTAAGGAACAAGGCAGAGTAAGGAGCCACACAGAGTAAGAACCCAGACCTAGTAAGGAGAGCAACACTATGAAAGGAACCAGACAGATTAAGGAACCATATAGGGTAAGGAACAAGGCAGAGTAAGGAGCCACACTATGAAAGGAACCAGACAGAGTAAGGAACCATATAGGGTAAGGAACAAGGCAGAGTAAGGAGCAACACTATGAAAGGAACCAGACAGAGTAAGGAACCATACAGGGTAAGGAGCCATACAGAGAAGGGAACCAGGAAGGGTAAGGAACGAAATACCCCCATCCTTCTCCTCACTTGAACACTCCACATCAATTGGGAAAGGCCTTGGCCAACCGCTTGAGGGGTTTGTACACTTAATTTCCATACAACTTTTAGGTTTTTGCACTGTTCCCAGAGATAATGCAATACCGGGTCAATGCGCAGAGAGGGTGGAGCAAGCCCCTGTCCCTTCTCCCATGTCCAAAAATCAATTTAATATATGGTCTCCATATAGGAGACGTATCAGATATTAAACTGATAAGAACAGATACTACACTTGATCTTAGCCAAAAGGCCGAGAAGCGATGGCAACCATGTGCATGACCTTTTAGAGGGGCTCGAAAGGTCAACGAGAGCCACTTACGGGGCCACAAAGGGTAAAGAACCAGAAAAGGTAGGGAGCCACATAGGGTAAGGAACCACACAGGGTAAGGAACCACACAGGGTAAGGAGCCACACAAAGAAAGGAACCTGACAAAGTAAGGAGCCACACAGAGTAAGTAACCAGACAGAGTAAGGAACAACACAGAGTAAGGAACCAGACAGAGTAAGGAGCAACACAGAGTAAGGAGCAACACAGGGTAAGGAACAACACAGAGTAAGGAGCCACACAGAGTAAGGAGCCACACAGAGTAAGGGACAAGACAGAGTAAGGAGCAACACAGAGTAAGGAGCCACACAGGGTAAGGAACAACACAGAGTAAGGAGCCAAACAGGGTAAGGAGCCATACAGAGAAAGGAACCAGGCAGGGTAAGGAACCAGATCTCCTTCTCCTCACTGGAATGCTCCACATCAATTGGGAAAGGCCTGGGCCAACAGTTTGAGATCAGTCCAGTGCTAAGAAGGTCGACAAAGGTCATTCACTGAGAGCGCGATTTTAACTTGATCCCAGAAGGTGATTCCAACCTACCCGGCAACTTGTTAAACCCTACAGACAAGGACAAGCCTCGGCTGAGTGTTCCACACGAGCTTGCATCAAACTAAAGCATTCTTTAACAAGTGATGAACGGGGGAGAGCGCGAACGCAGTCCCCCACTACCAGAAATTATGCAGTCGAGATTCCCACATTTGGGGAATTCGCAAAGGTCAGCATGACCTAGAGTGCAATGGCCGGGCCTCGCCTTGGGTGAACCACCTTCCTGATCATGGTGTCTCCCCTGCCAGGTAAGTATGAATTGTAGAGCTCATAGACTTGATGGCCTGGAAATAATCCCTTGTTCTTACTCATGGTGGGGAGTAATGAGCCACACAGGGTAAGGAACAAGGCAGAGTAAGGAGCCACACAGAGTAAGAACCCAGACCTAGTAAGGAGAGCAACACTATGAAAGGAACCAGACAGAGTAAGGAACCATACAGGGTAAGGAGCCATACAGAGAAGGGAACCAGGAAGGGTAAGGAACGAAATACCCCCATCCTTCTCCTCACTTGAACACTCCACATCAATTGGGAAAGGCCTTGGCCAACCGCTTGAGGGGTTTGTACACTTAATTTCCATACAACTTTTAGGTTTTTGCACTGTTCCCAGATATAATGCAATACCGGGTCAATGCGCAGAGAGGGTGGAGCAAGCCCCTGGCCCTTCTCCCATGTCCAAAAATCAATTTAATATATGGTCTCCATATAGGAGACGTATCAGATATTAAACTGATAAGAACAGATACTACATTTGATCTTAGCCAAAAGGCCGAGAAGCGATGGCAACCATGTGCATGACCTTTTAGAGGGGCTCGAAAGGTCAACGAGAGCCACTTACGGGGCCACAAAGGGTAAAGAACCAGAAAAGGTAGGGAGCCACATAGGGTAAGGAACCACACAGGGTAAGGAACCACACAGGGTAAGGAGCCACACAAAGAAAGGAACCTGACAAAGTAAGGAGCCACACAGAGTAAGTAACCAGACAGAGTAAGGAACAACACAGAGTAAGGAACCAGACAGAGTAAGGAGCAACATAGAGTAAGGAGCAACACAGGGTAAGGAACAACACAGAGTAAGGAGCCACACAGAGTAAGGAGCCACACAGAGTAAGGGACAAGACAGAGTAAGGAGCAACACAGAGTAAGGAGCCACACAGGGTAAGGAACAACACAGAGTAAGGAGCCAAACAGGTTAAGGAACCAGACAGGGTAAGGAGCCATACAGAGAAAGGAACCAGGCAGGGTAAGGAACCAGATTTCCTTCTCCTCACTGGAATGCTCCACATCAATTGGGAAAGGCCTGGGCCAACAGTTTGAGATCAGTCCAGTGCTAAGAAGGTCGACAAAGGTCATTCACTGAGAGCGCAATTTTAACTTGATCCCAGAAGGTGATTCCAACCTACCCGGCAACTTGTTAAACCCTACAGACAAGGACAAGCCTCGGCTGAGTGTTCCACACGAGCTTGCATCAAACTAAAGCATTCTTTAACAAGTGATGAACGGGGGAGAGCGCGAACGCAGTCCCCCACTACCAGAAATTATGCAGTCGAGATTCCCACATTTGGGGAATTCGCAAAGATCAGCATGACCTAGAGTGCAATGGCCGGGCCTCGCCTTGGGTGAACCACCTTCCTGATCATGGTGTCTCCCCTGCCAGGTAAGTATGGATTGTAGAGCTCATAGACTTGATGGCCTGGAAAAAATCCCTTGTTCTTACTCATGGTGGGGAGTAATGAGCCACACAGGGTAAGGAACAAGGCAGAGTAAGGAGCCACACAGAGTAAGAACCCAGACCTAGTAAGGAGAGCAACACTATGAAAGGAACCAGACAGATTAAGGAACCATATAGGGTAAGGAACAAGGCAGAGTAAGGAGCCACACTATGAAAGGAACCAGACAGAGTAAGGAACCATATAGGGTAAGGAACAAGGCAGAGTAAGGAGCAACACTATGAAAGGAACCAGACAGAGTAAGGAACCATACAGGGTAAGGAGCCATACAGAGAAGGGAACCAGGAAGGGTAAGGAACGAAATACCCCCATCCTTCTCCTCACTTGAACACTCCACATCAATTGGGAAAGGCCTTGGCCAACCGCTTGAGGGGTTTGTACACTTAATTTCCATACAACTTTTAGGTTTTTGCACTGTTCCCAGAGATAATGCAATACCGGGTCAATGCGCAGAGAGGGTGGAGCAAGCCCCTGGCCCTTCTCCCATGTCCAAAAATCAATTTAATATATGGTCTCCATATAGGAGACGTATCAGATATTAAACTGATAAGAACAGATACTACACTTGATCTTAGCCAAAAGGCCGAGAAGCGATGGCAACCATGTGCATGACCTTTTAGAGGGGCTCGAAAGGTCAACGAGAGCCACTTACGGGGCCACAAAGGGTAAAGAACCAGAAAAGGTAGGGAGCCACATAGGGTAAGGAACCACACAGGGTAAGGAACCACACAGGGTAAGGAGCCACACAAAGAAAGGAACCTGACAAAGTAAGGAGCCACACAGAGTAAGAACCCAGACCTAGTAAGGAGAGCAACACTATGAAAGGAACCAGACAGATTAAGGAACCATATAGGGTAAGGAACAAGGCAGAGTAAGGAGCCACACTATGAAAGGAACCAGACAGAGTAAGGAACCATATAGGGTAAGGAACAAGGCAGAGTAAGGAGCAACACTATGAAAGGAACCAGACAGAGTAAGGAACCATACAGGGTAAGGAGCCATACAGAGAAGGGAACCAGGAAGGGTAAGGAACGAAATACCCCCATCCTTCTCCTCACTTGAACACTCCACATCAATTGGGAAAGGCCTTGGCCAACCGCTTGAGGGGTTTGTACACTTAATTTCCATACAACTTTTAGGTTTTTGCACTGTTCCCAGAGATAATGCAATACCGGGTCAATGCGCAGAGAGGGTGGAGCAAGCCCCTGGCCCTTCTCCCATGTCCAAAAATCAATTTAATATATGGTCTCCATATAGGAGACGTATCAGATATTAAACTGATAAGAACAGATACTACACTTGATCTTAGCCAAAAGGCCGAGAAGCGATGGCAACCATGTGCATGACCTTTTAGAGGGGCTCGAAAGGTCAACGAGAGCCACTTACGGGGCCACAAAGGGTAAAGAACCAGAAAAGGTAGGGAGCCACATAGGGTAAGGAACCACACAGGGTAAGGAACCACACAGGGTAAGGAGCCACACAAAGAAAGGAACCTGACAAAGTAAGGAGCCACACAGAGTAAGTAACCAGACAGAGTAAGGAACAACACAGAGTAAGGAACCAGACAGAGTAAGGAGCAACACAGAGTAAGGAGCAACACAGGGTAAGGAACAACACAGAGTAAGGAGCCACACAGAGTAAGGAGCCACACAGAGTAAGGGACAAGACAGAGTAAGGAGCAACACAGAGTAAGGAGCCACACAGGGTAAGGAACAACACAGAGTAAGGAGCCAAACAGGGTAAGGAGCCATACAGAGAAAGGAACCAGGCAGGGTAAGGAACCAGATCTCCTTCTCCTCACTGGAATGCTCCACATCAATTGGGAAAGGCCTGGGCCAACAGTTTGAGATCAGTCCAGTGCTAAGAAGGTCGACAAAGGTCATTCACTGAGAGCGCGATTTTAACTTGATCCCAGAAGGTGATTCCAACCTACCCGGCAACTTGTTAAACCCTACAGACAAGGACAAGCCTCGGCTGAGTGTTCCACACGAGCTTGCATCAAACTAAAGCATTCTTTAACAAGTGATGAACGGGGGAGAGCGCGAACGCAGTCCCCCACTACCAGAAATTATGCAGTCGAGATTCCCACATTTGGGGAATTCGCAAAGGTCAGCATGACCTAGAGTGCAATGGCCGGGCCTCGCCTTGGGTGAACCACCTTCCTGATCATGGTGTCTCCCCTGCCAGGTAAGTATGAATTGTAGAGCTCATAGACTTGATGGCCTGGAAATAATCCCTTGTTCTTACTCATGGTGGGGAGTAATGAGCCACACAGGGTAAGGAACAAGGCAGAGTAAGGAGCCACACAGAGTAAGAACCCAGACCTAGTAAGGAGAGCAACACTATGAAAGGAACCAGACAGATTAAGGAACCATATAGGGTAAGGAACAAGGCAGAGTAAGGAGCCACACTATGAAAGGAACCAGACAGAGTAAGGAACCATATAGGGTAAGGAACAAGGCAGAGTAAGGAGCAACACTATGAAAGGAACCAGACAGAGTAAGGAACCATACAGGGTAAGGAGCCATACAGAGAAGGGAACCAGGAAGGGTAAGGAACAAAATACCCCCATCCTTCTCCTCACTTGAACACTCCACATCAATTGGGAAAGGCCTGGGCCAACAGTTTGAGATCAGTCCAGTGCTAAGAAGGTCGACAAAGGTCATTCACTGAGAGCGCGATTTTAACTTGATCCCAGAAGGTGATTCCAACCTACCCGGCAACTTGTTAAACCCTACAGACAAGGACAAGCCTCGGCTGAGTGTTCCACACGAGCTTGCATCAAACTAAAGCATTCTTTAACAAGTGATGAACGGGGGAGAGCGCGAACGCAGTCCCCCACTACCAGAAATTATGCAGTCGAGATTCCCACATTTGGGGAATTCGCAAAGGTCAGCATGACCTAGAGTGCAATGGCCGGGCCTCGCCTTGGGTGAACCACCTTCCTGATCATGGTGTCTCCCCTGCCAGGTAAGTATGAATTGTAGAGCTCATAGACTTGATGGCCTGGAAATAATCCCTTGTTCTTACTCATGGTGGGGAGTAATGAGCCACACAGGGTAAGGAACAAGGCAGAGTAAGGAGCCACACAGAGTAAGAACCCAGACCTAGTAAGGAGAGCAACACTATGAAAGGAACCAGACAGATTAAGGAACCATATAGGGTAAGGAACAAGGCAGAGTAAGGAGCCACACTATGAAAGGAACCAGACAGAGTAAGGAACCATATAGGGTAAGGAACAAGGCAGAGTAAGGAGCAACACTATGAAAGGAACCAGACAGAGTAAGGAACCATACAGGGTAAGGAGCCATACAGAGAAGGGAACCAGGAAGGGTAAGGAACGAAATACCCCCATCCTTCTCCTCACTTGAACACTCCACATCAATTGGGAAAGGCCTTGGCCAACCGCTTGAGGGGTTTGTACACTTAATTTCCATACAACTTTTAGGTTTTTGCACTGTTCCCAGAGATAATGCAATACCGGGTCAATGCGCAGAGAGGGTGGAGCAAGCCCCTGGCCCTTCTCCCATGTCCAAAAATCAATTTAATATATGGTCTCCATATAGGAGACGTATCAGATATTAAACTGATAAGAACAGATACTACACTTGATCTTAGCCAAAAGGCCGAGAAGCGATGGCAACCATGTGCATGACCTTTTAGAGGGGCTCGAAAGGTCAACGAGAGCCACTTACGGGGCCACAAAGGGTAAAGAACCAGAAAAGGTAGGGAGCCACATAGGGTAAGGAACCACACAGGGTAAGGAACCACACAGGGTAAGGAGCCACACAAAGAAAGGAACCTGACAAAGTAAGGAGCCACACAGAGTAAGTAACCAGACAGAGTAAGGAACAACACAGAGTAAGGAACCAGACAGAGTAAGGAGCAACACAGAGTAAGGAGCAACACAGGGTAAGGAACAACACAGAGTAAGGAGCCACACAGAGTAAGGAGCCACACAGAGTAAGGGACAAGACAGAGTAAGGAGCAACACAGAGTAAGGAGCCACACAGGGTAAGGTACAACACAGAGTAAGGAGCCAAACAGGGTAAGGAGCCATACAGAGAAAGGAACCAGGCAGGGTAAGGAACCAGATCTCCTTCTCCTCACTGGAATGCTCCACATCAATTGGGAAAGGCCTGGGCCAACAGTTTGAGATCAGTCCAGTGCAAAGAAGGTCGACAAAGGTCATTCACTGAGAGCGCGATTTTAACTTGATCCCAGAAGGTGATTCCAACCTACCCGGCAACTTGTTAAACCCTACAGACAAGGACAAGCCTCGGCTGAGTGTTCCACACGAGCTTGCATCAAACTAAAGCGTTCTTTAACAAGTGATGAACGGGGGAGAGCGCGAACGCAGTCCCCCACTACCAGAAATTATGCAGTCGAGATTCCCACATTTGGGGAATTCGCAAAGGTCAGCATGACCTAGAGTGCAATGGCCGGGCCTCGCCTTGGGTGAACCACCTTCCTGATCATGGTGTCTCCCCTGCCAGGTAAGTATGAATTGTAGAGCTCATAGACTTGATGGCCTGGAAATAATCCCTTGTTCTTACTCATGGTGGGGAGTAATGAGCCACACAGGGTAAGGAACAAGGCAGAGTAAGGAGCCACACAGAGTAAGAACCCAGACCTAGTAAGGAGAGCAACACTATGAAAGGAACCAGACAGATTAAGGAACCATATAGGGTAAGGAACAAGGCAGAGTAAGGAGCCACACTATGAAAGGAACCAGACAGAGTAAGGAACCATATAGGGTAAGGAACAAGGCAGAGTAAGGAGCAACACTATGAAAGGAACCAGACAGAGTAAGGAACCATACAGGGTAAGGAGCCATACAGAGAAGGGAACCAGGAAGGGTAAGGAACGAAATACCCCCATCCTTCTCCTCACTTGAACACTCCACATCAATTGGGAAAGGCCTTGGCCAACCGCTTGAGGGGTTTGTACACTTAATTTCCATACAACTTTTAGGTTTTTGCACTGTTCCCAGAGATAATGCAATACCGGGTCAATGCGCAGAGAGGGTGGAGCAAGCCCCTGGCCCTTCTCCCATGTCCAAAAATCAATTTAATATATGGTCTCCATATAGGAGACGTATCAGATATTAAACTGATAAGAACAGATACTACACTTGATCTTAGCCAAAAGGCCGAGAAGCGATGGCAACCATGTGCATGACCTTTTAGAGGGGCTCGAAAGGTCAACGAGAGCCACTTACGGGGCCACAAAGGGTAAAGAACCAGAAAAGGTAGGGAGCCACATAGGGTAAGGAACCACACAGGGTAAGGAACCACACAGGGTAAGGAGCCACACAAAGAAAGGAACCTGACAAAGTAAGGAGCCACACAGAGTAAGTAACCAGACAGAGTAAGGAACAACACAGAGTAAGGAACCAGACAGAGTAAGGAGCAACACAGAGTAAGGAGCAACACAGGGTAAGGAACAACACAGAGTAAGGAGCCACACAGAGTAAGGAGCCACACAGAGTAAGGGACAAGACAGAGTAAGGAGCAACACAGAGTAAGGAGCCACACAGGGTAAGGAACAACACAGAGTAAGGAGCCAAACAGGGTAAGGAGCCATACAGAGAAAGGAACCAGGCAGGGTAAGGAACCAGATCTCCTTCTCCTCACTGGAATGCTCCACATCAATTGGGAAAGGCCTGGGCCAACAGTTTGAGATCAGTCCAGTGCTAAGAAGGTCGACAAAGGTCATTCACTGAGAGCGCGATTTTAACTTGATCCCAGAAGGTGATTCCAACCTACCCGGCAACTTGTTAAACCCTACAGACAAGGACAAGCCTCGGCTGAGTGTTCCACACGAGCTTGCATCAAACTAAAGCATTCTTTAACAAGTGATGAACGGGGGAGAGCGCGAACGCAGTCCCCCACTACCAGAAATTATGCAGTCGAGATTCCCACATTTGGGGAATTCGCAAAGGTCAGCATGACCTAGAGTGCAATGGCCGGGCCTCGCCTTGGGTGAACCACCTTCCTGATCATGGTGTCTCCCCTGCCAGGTAAGTATGAATTGTAGAGCTCATAGACTTGATGGCCTGGAAATAATCCCTTGTTCTTACTCATGGTGGGGAGTAATGAGCCACACAGGGTAAGGAACAAGGCAGAGTAAGGAGCCACACAGAGTAAGAACCCAGACCTAGTAAGGAGAGCAACACTATGAAAGGAACCAGACAGAGTAAGGAACCATACAGGGTAAGGAGCCATACAGAGAAGGGAACCAGGAAGGGTAAGGAACGAAATACCCCCATCCTTCTCCTCACTTGAACACTCCACATCAATTGGGAAAGGCCTTGGCCAACCGCTTGAGGGGTTTGTACACTTAATTTCCATACAACTTTTAGGTTTTTGCACTGTTCCCAGATATAATGCAATACCGGGTCAATGCGCAGAGAGGGTGGAGCAAGCCCCTGGCCCTTCTCCCATGTCCAAAAATCAATTTAATATATGGTCTCCATATAGGAGACGTATCAGATATTAAACTGATAAGAACAGATACTACACTTGATCTTAGCCAAAAGGCCGAGAAGCGATGGCAACCATGTGCATGACCTTTTAGAGGGGCTCGAAAGGTCAACGAGAGCCACTTACGGGGCCACAAAGGGTAAAGAACCAGAAAAGGTAGGGAGCCACATAGGGTAAGGAACCACACAGGGTAAGGAACCACACAGGGTAAGGAGCCACACAAAGAAAGGAACCTGACAAAGTAAGGAGCCACACAGAGTAAGTAACCAGACAGAGTAAGGAACAACACAGAGTAAGGAACCAGACAGAGTAAGGAGCAACATAGAGTAAGGAGCAACACAGGGTAAGGAACAACACAGAGTAAGGAGCCACACAGAGTAAGGAGCCACACAGAGTAAGGGACAAGACAGAGTAAGGAGCAACACAGAGTAAGGAGCCACACAGGGTAAGGAACAACACAGAGTAAGGAGCCAAACAGGTTAAGGAACCAGACAGGGTAAGGAGCCATACAGAGAAAGGAACCAGGCAGGGTAAGGAACCAGATTTCCTTCTCCTCACTGGAATGCTCCACATCAATTGGGAAAGGCCTGGGCCAACAGTTTGAGATCAGTCCAGTGCTAAGAAGGTCGACAAAGGTCATTCACTGAGAGCGCAATTTTAACTTGATCCCAGAAGGTGATTCCAACCTACCCGGCAACTTGTTAAACCCTACAGACAAGGACAAGCCTCGGCTGAGTGTTCCACACGAGCTTGCATCAAACTAAAGCATTCTTTAACAAGTGATGAACGGGGGAGAGCGCGAACGCAGTCCCCCACTACCAGAAATTATGCAGTCGAGATTCCCACATTTGGGGAATTCGCAAAGATCAGCATGACCTAGAGTGCAATGGCCGGGCCTCGCCTTGGGTGAACCACCTTCCTGATCATGGTGTCTCCCCTGCCAGGTAAGTATGGATTGTAGAGCTCATAGACTTGATGGCCTGGAAATAATCCCTTGTTCTTACTCATGGTGGGGAGTAATGAGCCACACAGGGTAAGGAACAAGGCAGAGTAAGGAGCCACACAGAGTAAGAACCCAGACCTAGTAAGGAGAGCAACACTATGAAAGGAACCAGACAGATTAAGGAACCATATAGGGTAAGGAACAAGGCAGAGTAAGGAGCCACACTATGAAAGGAACCAGACAGAGTAAGGAACCATATAGGGTAAGGAACAAGGCAGAGTAAGGAGCAACACTATGAAAGGAACCAGACAGAGTAAGGAACCATACAGGGTAAGGAGCCATACAGAGAAGGGAACCAGGAAGGGTAAGGAACGAAATACCCCCATCCTTCTCCTCACTTGAACACTCCACATCAATTGGGAAAGGCCTTGGCCAACCGCTTGAGGGGTTTGTACACTTAATTTCCATACAACTTTTAGGTTTTTGCACTGTTCCCAGAGATAATGCAATACCGGGTCAATGCGCAGAGAGGGTGGAGCAAGCCCCTGGCCCTTCTCCCATGTCCAAAAATCAATTTAATATATGGTCTCCATATAGGAGACGTATCAGATATTAAACTGATAAGAACAGATACTACACTTGATCTTAGCCAAAAGGCCGAGAAGCGATGGCAACCATGTGCATGACCTTTTAGAGGGGCTCGAAAGGTCAACGAGAGCCACTTACGGGGCCACAAAGGGTAAAGAACCAGAAAAGGTAGGGAGCCACATAGGGTAAGGAACCACACAGGGTAAGGAACCACACAGGGTAAGGAGCCACACAAAGAAAGGAACCTGACAAAGTAAGGAGCCACACAGAGTAAGTAACCAGACAGAGTAAGGAACAACACAGAGTAAGGAACCAGACAGAGTAAGGAGCAACACAGAGTAAGGAGCAACACAGGGTAAGGAACAACACAGAGTAAGGAGCCACACAGAGTAAGGAGCCACACAGAGTAAGGGACAAGACAGAGTAAGGAGCAACACAGAGTAAGGAGCCACACAGGGTAAGGAACAACACAGAGTAAGGAGCCAAACAGGGTAAGGAGCCATACAGAGAAAGGAACCAGGCAGGGTAAGGAACCAGATCTCCTTCTCCTCACTGGAATGCTCCACATCAATTGGGAAAGGCCTGGGCCAACAGTTTGAGATCAGTCCAGTGCTAAGAAGGTCGACAAAGGTCATTCACTGAGAGCGCGATTTTAACTTGATCCCAGAAGGTGATTCCAACCTACCCGGCAACTTGTTAAACCCTACAGACAAGGACAAGCCTCGGCTGAGTGTTCCACACGAGCTTGCATCAAACTAAAGCATTCTTTAACAAGTGATGAACGGGGGAGAGCGCGAACGCAGTCCCCCACTACCAGAAATTATGCAGTCGAGATTCCCACATTTGGGGAATTCGCAAAGGTCAGCATGACCTAGAGTGCAATGGCCGGGCCTCGCCTTGGGTGAACCACCTTCCTGATCATGGTGTCTCCCCTGCCAGGTAAGTATGAATTGTAGAGCTCATAGACTTGATGGCCTGGAAATAATCCCTTGTTCTTACTCATGGTGGGGAGTAATGAGCCACACAGGGTAAGGAACAAGCTAGAGTAAGGAGCCACACAGAGTAAGAACCCAGACCTAGTAAGGAGAGCAACACTATGAAAGGAACCAGACAGATTAAGGAACCATATAGGGTAAGGAACAAGGCAGAGTAAGGAGCCACACTATGAAAGGAACCAGACAGAGTAAGGAACCATATAGGGTAAGGAACAAGGCAGAGTAAGGAGCAACACTATGAAAGGAACCAGACAGAGTAAGGAACCATACAGGGTAAGGAGCCATACAGAGAAGGGAACCAGGAAGGGTAAGGAACAAAATACCCCCATCCTTCTCCTCACTTGAACACTCCACATCAATTGGGAAAGGCCTGGGCCAACAGTTTGAGATCAGTCCAGTGCTAAGAAGGTCGACAAAGGTCATTCACTGAGAGCGCGATTTTAACTTGATCCCAGAAGGTGATTCCAACCTACCCGGCAACTTGTTAAACCCTACAGACAAGGACAAGCCTCGGCTGAGTGTTCCACACGAGCTTGCATCAAACTAAAGCATTCTTTAACAAGTGATGAACGGGGGAGAGCGCGAACGCAGTCCCCCACTACCAGAAATTATGCAGTCGAGATTCCCACATTTGGGGAATTCGCAAAGGTCAGCATGACCTAGAGTGCAATGGCCGGGCCTCGCCTTGGGTGAACCACCTTCCTGATCATGGTGTCTCCCCTGCCAGGTAAGTATGAATTGTAGAGCTCATAGACTTGATGGCCTGGAAATAATCCCTTGTTCTTACTCATGGTGGGGAGTAATGAGCCACACAGGGTAAGGAACAAGGCAGAGTAAGGAGCCACACAGAGTAAGAACCCAGACCTAGTAAGGAGAGCAACACTATGAAAGGAACCAGACAGATTAAGGAACCATATAGGGTAAGGAACAAGGCAGAGTAAGGAGCCACACTATGAAAGGAACCAGACAGAGTAAGGAACCATATAGGGTAAGGAACAAGGCAGAGTAAGGAGCAACACTATGAAAGGAACCAGACAGAGTAAGGAACCATACAGGGTAAGGAGCCATACAGAGAAGGGAACCAGGAAGGGTAAGGAACGAAATACCCCCATCCTTCTCCTCACTTGAACACTCCACATCAATTGGGAAAGGCCTTGGCCAACCGCTTGAGGGGTTTGTACACTTAATTTCCATACAACTTTTAGGTTTTTGCACTGTTCCCAGAGATAATGCAATACCGGGTCAATGCGCAGAGAGGGTGGAGCAAGCCCCTGGCCCTTCTCCCATGTCCAAAAATCAATTTAATATATGGTCTCCATATAGGAGACGTATCAGATATTAAACTGATAAGAACAGATACTACACTTGATCTTAGCCAAAAGGCCGAGAAGCGATGGCAACCATGTGCATGACCTTTTAGAGGGGCTCGAAAGGTCAACGAGAGCCACTTACGGGGCCACAAAGGGTAAAGAACCAGAAAAGGTAGGGAGCCACATAGGGTAAGGAACCACACAGGGTAAGGAACCACACAGGGTAAGGAGCCACACAAAGAAAGGAACCTGACAAAGTAAGGAGCCACACAGAGTAAGTAACCAGACAGAGTAAGGAACAACACAGAGTAAGGAACCAGACAGAGTAAGGAGCAACACAGAGTAAGGAGCAACACAGGGTAAGGAACAACACAGAGTAAGGAGCCACACAGAGTAAGGAGCCACACAGAGTAAGGGACAAGACAGAGTAAGGAGCAACACAGAGTAAGGAGCCACACAGGGTAAGGAACAACACAGAGTAAGGAGCCAAACAGGGTAAGGAGCCATACAGAGAAAGGAACCAGGCAGGGTAAGGAACCAGATCTCCTTCTCCTCACTGGAATGCTCCACATCAATTGGGAAAGGCCTGGGCCAACAGTTTGAGATCAGTCCAGTGCTAAGAAGGTCGACAAAGGTCATTCACTGAGAGCGCGATTTTAACTTGATCCCAGAAGGTGATTCCAACCTACCCGGCAACTTGTTAAACCCTACAGACAAGGACAAGCCTCGGCTGAGTGTTCCACACGAGCTTGCATCAAACTAAAGCATTCTTTAACAAGTGATGAACGGGGGAGAGCGCGAACGCAGTCCCCCACTACCAGAAATTATGCAGTCGAGATTCCCACATTTGGGGAATTCGCAAAGGTCAGCATGACCTAGAGTGCAATGGCCGGGCCTCGCCTTGGGTGAACCACCTTCCTGATCATGGTGTCTCCCCTGCCAGGTAAGTATGAATTGTAGAGCTCATAGACTTGATGGCCTGGAAATAATCCCTTGTTCTTACTCATGGTGGGGAGTAATGAGCCACACAGGGTAAGGAACAAGGCAGAGTAAGGAGCCACACAGAGTAAGAACCCAGACCTAGTAAGGAGAGCAACACTATGAAAGGAACCAGACAGAGTAAGGAACCATACAGGGTAAGGAGCCATACAGAGAAGGGAACCAGGAAGGGTAAGGAACGAAATACCCCCATCCTTCTCCTCACTTGAACACTCCACATCAATTGGGAAAGGCCTTGGCCAACCGCTTGAGGGGTTTGTACACTTAATTTCCATACAACTTTTAGGTTTTTGCACTGTTCCCAGATATAATGCAATACCGGGTCAATGCGCAGAGAGGGTGGAGCAAGCCCCTGGCCCTTCTCCCATGTCCAAAAATCAATTTAATATATGGTCTCCATATAGGAGACGTATCAGATATTAAACTGATAAGAACAGATACTACACTTGATCTTAGCCAAAAGGCCGAGAAGCGATGGCAACCATGTGCATGACCTTTTAGAGGGGCTCGAAAGGTCAACGAGAGCCACTTACGGGGCCACAAAGGGTAAAGAACCAGAAAAGGTAGGGAGCCACATAGGGTAAGGAACCACACAGGGTAAGGAACCACACAGGGTAAGGAGCCACACAAAGAAAGGAACCTGACAAAGTAAGGAGCCACACAGAGTAAGTAACCAGACAGAGTAAGGAACAACACAGAGTAAGGAACCAGACAGAGTAAGGAGCAACATAGAGTAAGGAGCAACACAGGGTAAGGAACAACACAGAGTAAGGAGCCACACAGAGTAAGGAGCCACACAGAGTAAGGGACAAGACAGAGTAAGGAGCAACACAGAGTAAGGAGCCACACAGGGTAAGGAACAACACAGAGTAAGGAGCCAAACAGGTTAAGGAACCAGACAGGGTAAGGAGCCATACAGAGAAAGGAACCAGGCAGGGTAAGGAACCAGATTTCCTTCTCCTCACTGGAATGCTCCACATCAATTGGGAAAGGCCTGGGCCAACAGTTTGAGATCAGTCCAGTGCTAAGAAGGTCGACAAAGGTCATTCACTGAGAGCGCAATTTTAACTTGATCCCAGAAGGTGATTCCAACCTACCCGGCAACTTGTTAAACCCTACAGACAAGGACAAGCCTCGGCTGAGTGTTCCACACGAGCTTGCATCAAACTAAAGCATTCTTTAACAAGTGATGAACGGGGGAGAGCGCGAACGCAGTCCCCCACTACCAGAAATTATGCAGTCGAGATTCCCACATTTGGGGAATTCGCAAAGATCAGCATGACCTAGAGTGCAATGGCCGGGCCTCGCCTTGGGTGAACCACCTTCCTGATCATGGTGTCTCCCCTGCCAGGTAAGTATGGATTGTAGAGCTCATAGACTTGATGGCCTGGAAATAATCCCTTGTTCTTACTCATGGTGGGGAGTAATGAGCCACACAGGGTAAGGAACAAGGCAGAGTAAGGAGCCACACAGAGTAAGAACCCAGACCTAGTAAGGAGAGCAACACTATGAAAGGAACCAGACAGATTAAGGAACCATATAGGGTAAGGAACAAGGCAGAGTAAGGAGCCACACTATGAAAGGAACCAGACAGAGTAAGGAACCATATAGGGTAAGGAACAAGGCAGAGTAAGGAGCAACACTATGAAAGGAACCAGACAGAGTAAGGAACCATACAGGGTAAGGAGCCATACAGAGAAGGGAACCAGGAAGGGTAAGGAACGAAATACCCCCATCCTTCTCCTCACTTGAACACTCCACATCAATTGGGAAAGGCCTTGGCCAACCGCTTGAGGGGTTTGTACACTTAATTTCCATACAACTTTTAGGTTTTTGCACTGTTCCCAGAGATAATGCAATACCGGGTCAATGCGCAGAGAGGGTGGAGCAAGCCCCTGGCCCTTCTCCCATGTCCAAAAATCAATTTAATATATGGTCTCCATATAGGAGACGTATCAGATATTAAACTGATAAGAACAGATACTACACTTGATCTTAGCCAAAAGGCCGAGAAGCGATGGCAACCATGTGCATGACCTTTTAGAGGGGCTCGAAAGGTCAACGAGAGCCACTTACGGGGCCACAAAGGGTAAAGAACCAGAAAAGGTAGGGAGCCACATAGGGTAAGGAACCACACAGGGTAAGGAACCACACAGGGTAAGGAGCCACACAAAGAAAGGAACCTGACAAAGTAAGGAGCCACACAGAGTAAGTAACCAGACAGAGTAAGGAACAACACAGAGTAAGGAACCAGACAGAGTAAGGAGCAACACAGAGTAAGGAGCAACACAGGGTAAGGAACAACACAGAGTAAGGAGCCACACAGAGTAAGGAGCCACACAGAGTAAGGGACAAGACAGAGTAAGGAGCAACACAGAGTAAGGAGCCACACAGGGTAAGGAACAACACAGAGTAAGGAGCCAAACAGGGTAAGGAGCCATACAGAGAAAGGAACCAGGCAGGGTAAGGAACCAGATCTCCTTCTCCTCACTGGAATGCTCCACATCAATTGGGAAAGGCCTGGGCCAACAGTTTGAGATCAGTCCAGTGCTAAGAAGGTCGACAAAGGTCATTCACTGAGAGCGCGATTTTAACTTGATCCCAGAAGGTGATTCCAACCTACCCGGCAACTTGTTAAACCCTACAGACAAGGACAAGCCTCGGCTGAGTGTTCCACACGAGCTTGCATCAAACTAAAGCATTCTTTAACAAGTGATGAACGGGGGAGAGCGCGAACGCAGTCCCCCACTACCAGAAATTATGCAGTCGAGATTCCCACATTTGGGGAATTCGCAAAGGTCAGCATGACCTAGAGTGCAATGGCCGGGCCTCGCCTTGGGTGAACCACCTTCCTGATCATGGTGTCTCCCCTGCCAGGTAAGTATGAATTGTAGAGCTCATAGACTTGATGGCCTGGAAATAATCCCTTGTTCTTACTCATGGTGGGGAGTAATGAGCCACACAGGGTAAGGAACAAGGCAGAGTAAGGAGCCACACAGAGTAAGAACCCAGACCTAGTAAGGAGAGCAACACTATGAAAGGAACCAGACAGATTAAGGAACCATATAGGGTAAGGAACAAGGCAGAGTAAGGAGCCACACTATGAAAGGAACCAGACAGAGTAAGGAACCATATAGGGTAAGGAACAAGGCAGAGTAAGGAGCAACACTATGAAAGGAACCAGACAGAGTAAGGAACCATACAGGGTAAGGAGCCATACAGAGAAGGGAACCAGGAAGGGTAAGGAACAAAATACCCCCATCCTTCTCCTCACTTGAACACTCCACATCAATTGGGAAAGGCCTGGGCCAACAGTTTGAGATCAGTCCAGTGCTAAGAAGGTCGACAAAGGTCATTCACTGAGAGCGCGATTTTAACTTGATCCCAGAAGGTGATTCCAACCTACCCGGCAACTTGTTAAACCCTACAGACAAGGACAAGCCTCGGCTGAGTGTTCCACACGAGCTTGCATCAAACTAAAGCATTCTTTAACAAGTGATGAACGGGGGAGAGCGCGAACGCAGTCCCCCACTACCAGAAATTATGCAGTCGAGATTCCCACATTTGGGGAATTCGCAAAGGTCAGCATGACCTAGAGTGCAATGGCCGGGCCTCGCCTTGGGTGAACCACCTTCCTGATCATGGTGTCTCCCCTGCCAGGTAAGTATGAATTGTAGAGCTCATAGACTTGATGGCCTGGAAATAATCCCTTGTTCTTACTCATGGTGGGGAGTAATGAGCCACACAGGGTAAGGAACAAGGCAGAGTAAGGAGCCACACAGAGTAAGAACCCAGACCTAGTAAGGAGAGCAACACTATGAAAGGAACCAGACAGATTAAGGAACCATATAGGGTAAGGAACAAGGCAGAGTAAGGAGCCACACTATGAAAGGAACCAGACAGAGTAAGGAACCATATAGGGTAAGGAACAAGGCAGAGTAAGGAGCAACACTATGAAAGGAACCAGACAGAGTAAGGAACCATACAGGGTAAGGAGCCATACAGAGAAGGGAACCAGGAAGGGTAAGGAACGAAATACCCCCATCCTTCTCCTCACTTGAACACTCCACATCAATTGGGAAAGGCCTTGGCCAACCGCTTGAGGGGTTTGTACACTTAATTTCCATACAACTTTTAGGTTTTTGCACTGTTCCCAGAGATAATGCAATACCGGGTCAATGCGCAGAGAGGGTGGAGCAAGCCCCTGGCCCTTCTCCCATGTCCAAAAATCAATTTAATATATGGTCTCCATATAGGAGACGTATCAGATATTAAACTGATAAGAACAGATACTACACTTGATCTTAGCCAAAAGGCCGAGAAGCGATGGCAACCATGTGCATGACCTTTTAGAGGGGCTCGAAAGGTCAACGAGAGCCACTTACGGGGCCACAAAGGGTAAAGAACCAGAAAAGGTAGGGAGCCACATAGGGTAAGGAACCACACAGGGTAAGGAACCACACAGGGTAAGGAGCCACACAAAGAAAGGAACCTGACAAAGTAAGGAGCCACACAGAGTAAGTAACCAGACAGAGTAAGGAACAACACAGAGTAAGGAACCAGACAGAGTAAGGAGCAACACAGAGTAAGGAGCAACACAGGGTAAGGAACAACACAGAGTAAGGAGCCACACAGAGTAAGGAGCCACACAGAGTAAGGGACAAGACAGAGTAAGGAGCAACACAGAGTAAGGAGCCACACAGGGTAAGGAACAACACAGAGTAAGGAGCCAAACAGGGTAAGGAGCCATACAGAGAAAGGAACCAGGCAGGGTAAGGAACCAGATCTCCTTCTCCTCACTGGAATGCTCCACATCAATTGGGAAAGGCCTGGGCCAACAGTTTGAGATCAGTCCAGTGCTAAGAAGGTCGACAAAGGTCATTCACTGAGAGCGCGATTTTAACTTGATCCCAGAAGGTGATTCCAACCTACCCGGCAACTTGTTAAACCCTACAGACAAGGACAAGCCTCGGCTGAGTGTTCCACACGAGCTTGCATCAAACTAAAGCATTCTTTAACAAGTGATGAACGGGGGAGAGCGCGAACGCAGTCCCCCACTACCAGAAATTATGCAGTCGAGATTCCCACATTTGGGGAATTCGCAAAGGTCAGCATGACCTAGAGTGCAATGGCCGGGCCTCGCCTTGGGTGAACCACCTTCCTGATCATGGTGTCTCCCCTGCCAGGTAAGTATGAATTGTAGAGCTCATAGACTTGATGGCCTGGAAATAATCCCTTGTTCTTACTCATGGTGGGGAGTAATGAGCCACACAGGGTAAGGAACAAGGCAGAGTAAGGAGCCACACAGAGTAAGAACCCAGACCTAGTAAGGAGAGCAACACTATGAAAGGAACCAGACAGATTAAGGAACCATATAGGGTAAGGAACAAGGCAGAGTAAGGAGCCACACTATGAAAGGAACCAGACAGAGTAAGGAACCATATAGGGTAAGGAACAAGGCAGAGTAAGGAGCAACACTATGAAAGGAACCAGACAGAGTAAGGAACCATACAGGGTAAGGAGCCATACAGAGAAGGGAACCAGGAAGGGTAAGGAACAAAATACCCCCATCCTTCTCCTCACTTGAACACTCCACATCAATTGGGAAAGGCCTGGGCCAACAGTTTGAGATCAGTCCAGTGCTAAGAAGGTCGACAAAGGTCATTCACTGAGAGCGCGATTTTAACTTGATCCCAGAAGGTGATTCCAACCTACCCGGCAACTTGTTAAACCCTACAGACAAGGACAAGCCTCGGCTGAGTGTTCCACACGAGCTTGCATCAAACTAAAGCATTCTTTAACAAGTGATGAACGGGGGAGAGCGCGAACGCAGTCCCCCACTACCAGAAATTATGCAGTCGAGATTCCCACATTTGGGGAATTCGCAAAGGTCAGCATGACCTAGAGTGCAATGGCCGGGCCTCGCCTTGGGTGAACCACCTTCCTGATCATGGTGTCTCCCCTGCCAGGTAAGTATGAATTGTAGAGCTCATAGACTTGATGGCCTGGAAATAATCCCTTGTTCTTACTCATGGTGGGGAGTAATGAGCCACACAGGGTAAGGAACAAGGCAGAGTAAGGAGCCACACAGAGTAAGAACCCAGACCTAGTAAGGAGAGCAACACTATGAAAGGAACCAGACAGATTAAGGAACCATATAGGGTAAGGAACAAGGCAGAGTAAGGAGCCACACTATGAAAGGAACCAGACAGAGTAAGGAACCATATAGGGTAAGGAACAAGGCAGAGTAAGGAGCAACACTATGAAAGGAACCAGACAGAGTAAGGAACCATACAGGGTAAGGAGCCATACAGAGAAGGGAACCAGGAAGGGTAAGGAACGAAATACCCCCATCCTTCTCCTCACTTGAACACTCCACATCAATTGGGAAAGGCCTTGGCCAACCGCTTGAGGGGTTTGTACACTTAATTTCCACACAACTTTTAGGTTTTTGCACTGTTCCCAGAGATAATGCAATACCGGGTCAATGCGCAGAGAGGGTGGAGCAAGCCCCTGGCCCTTCTCCCATGTCCAAAAATCAATTTAATATATGGTCTCCATATAGGAGACGTATCAGATATTAAACTGATAAGAACAGATACTACACTTGATCTTAGCCAAAAGGCCGAGAAGCGATGGCAACCATGTGCATGACCTTTTAGAGGGGCTCGAAAGGTCAACGAGAGCCACTTACGGGGCCACAAAGGGTAAAGAACCAGAAAAGGTAGGGAGCCACATAGGGTAAGGAACCACACAGGGTAAGGAACCACACAGGGTAAGGAGCCACACAAAGAAAGGAACCTGACAAAGTAAGGAGCCACACAGAGTAAGTAACCAGACAGAGTAAGGAACAACACAGAGTAAGGAACCAGACAGAGTAAGGAGCAACACAGAGTAAGGAGCAACACAGGGTAAGGAACAACACAGAGTAAGGAGCCACACAGAGTAAGGAGCCACACAGAGTAAGGGACAAGACAGAGTAAGGAGCAACACAGAGTAAGGAGCCACACAGGGTAAGGAACAACACAGAGTAAGGAGCCAAACAGGGTAAGGAGCCATACAGAGAAAGGAACCAGGCAGGGTAAGGAACCAGATCTCCTTCTCCTCACTGGAATGCTCCACATCAATTGGGAAAGGCCTGGGCCAACAGTTTGAGATCAGTCCAGTGCTAAGAAGGTCGACAAAGGTCATTCACTGAGAGCGCGATTTTAACTTGATCCCAGAAGGTGATTCCAACCTACCCGGCAACTTGTTAAACCCTACAGACAAGGACAAGCCTCGGCTGAGTGTTCCACACGAGCTTGCATCAAACTAAAGCATTCTTTAACAAGTGATGAACGGGGGAGAGCGCGAACGCAGTCCCCCACTACCAGAAATTATGCAGTCGAGATTCCCACATTTGGGGAATTCGCAAAGGTCAGCATGACCTAGAGTGCAATGGCCGGGCCTCGCCTTGGGTGAACCACCTTCCTGATCATGGTGTCTCCCCTGCCAGGTAAGTATGAATTGTAGAGCTCATAGACTTGATGGCCTGGAAATAATCCCTTGTTCTTACTCATGGTGGGGAGTAATGAGCCACACAGGGTAAGGAACAAGGCAGAGTAAGGAGCCACACAGAGTAAGAACCCAGACCTAGTAAGGAGAGCAACACTATGAAAGGAACCAGACAGATTAAGGAACCATATAGGGTAAGGAACAAGGCAGAGTAAGGAGCCACACTATGAAAGGAACCAGACAGAGTAAGGAACCATATAGGGTAAGGAACAAGGCAGAGTAAGGAGCAACACTATGAAAGGAACCAGACAGAGTAAGGAACCATACAGGGTAAGGAGCCATACAGAGAAGGGAACCAGGAAGGGTAAGGAACAAAATACCCCCATCCTTCTCCTCACTTGAACACTCCACATCAATTGGGAAAGGCCTGGGCCAACAGTTTGAGATCAGTCCAGTGCTAAGAAGGTCGACAAAGGTCATTCACTGAGAGCGCGATTTTAACTTGATCCCAGAAGGTGATTCCAACCTACCCGGCAACTTGTTAAACCCTACAGACAAGGACAAGCCTCGGCTGAGTGTTCCACACGAGCTTGCATCAAACTAAAGCATTCTTTAACAAGTGATGAACGGGGGAGAGCGCGAACGCAGTCCCCCACTACCAGAAATTATGCAGTCGAGATTCCCACATTTGGGGAATTCGCAAAGGTCAGCATGACCTAGAGTGCAATGGCCGGGCCTCGCCTTGGGTGAACCACCTTCCTGATCATGGTGTCTCCCCTGCCAGGTAAGTATGAATTGTAGAGCTCATAGACTTGATGGCCTGGAAATAATCCCTTGTTCTTACTCATGGTGGGGAGTAATGAGCCACACAGGGTAAGGAACAAGGCAGAGTAAGGAGCCACACAGAGTAAGAACCCAGACCTAGTAAGGAGAGCAACACTATGAAAGGAACCAGACAGATTAAGGAACCATATAGGGTAAGGAACAAGGCAGAGTAAGGAGCCACACTATGAAAGGAACCAGACAGAGTAAGGAACCATATAGGGTAAGGAACAAGGCAGAGTAAGGAGCAACACTATGAAAGGAACCAGACAGAGTAAGGAACCATACAGGGTAAGGAGCCATACAGAGAAGGGAACCAGGAAGGGTAAGGAACGAAATACCCCCATCCTTCTCCTCACTTGAACACTCCACATCAATTGGGAAAGGCCTTGGCCAACCGCTTGAGGGGTTTGTACACTTAATTTCCACACAACTTTTAGGTTTTTGCACTGTTCCCAGAGATAATGCAATACCGGGTCAATGCGCAGAGAGGGTGGAGCAAGCCCCTGGCCCTTCTCCCATGTCCAAAAATCAATTTAATATATGGTCTCCATATAGGAGACGTATCAGATATTAAACTGATAAGAACAGATACTACACTTGATCTTAGCCAAAAGGCCGAGAAGCGATGGCAACCATGTGCATGACCTTTTAGAGGGGCTCGAAAGGTCAACGAGAGCCACTTACGGGGCCACAAAGGGTAAAGAACCAGAAAAGGTAGGGAGCCACATAGGGTAAGGAACCACACAGGGTAAGGAACCACACAGGGTAAGGAGCCACACAAAGAAAGGAACCTGACAAAGTAAGGAGCCACACAGAGTAAGTAACCAGACAGAGTAAGGAACAACACAGAGTAAGGAACCAGACAGAGTAAGGAGCAACACAGAGTAAGGAGCAACACAGGGTAAGGAACAACACAGAGTAAGGAGCCACACAGAGTAAGGAGCCACACAGAGTAAGGGACAAGACAGAGTAAGGAGCAACACAGAGTAAGGAGCCACACAGGGTAAGGAACAACACAGAGTAAGGAGCCAAACAGGGTAAGGAGCCATACAGAGAAAGGAACCAGGCAGGGTAAGGAACCAGATCTCCTTCTCCTCACTGGAATGCTCCACATCAATTGGGAAAGGCCTGGGCCAACAGTTTGAGATCAGTCCAGTGCTAAGAAGGTCGACAAAGGTCATTCACTGAGAGCGCGATTTTAACTTGATCCCAGAAGGTGATTCCAACCTACCCGGCAACTTGTTAAACCCTACAGACAAGGACAAGCCTCGGCTGAGTGTTCCACACGAGCTTGCATCAAACTAAAGCATTCTTTAACAAGTGATGAACGGGGGAGAGCGCGAACGCAGTCCCCCACTACCAGAAATTATGCAGTCGAGATTCCCACATTTGGGGAATTCGCAAAGGTCAGCATGACCTAGAGTGCAATGGCCGGGCCTCGCCTTGGGTGAACCACCTTCCTGATCATGGTGTCTCCCCTGCCAGGTAAGTATGAATTGTAGAGCTCATAGACTTGATGGCCTGGAAATAATCCCTTGTTCTTACTCATGGTGGGGAGTAATGAGCCACACAGGGTAAGGAACAAGGCAGAGTAAGGAGCCACACAGAGTAAGAACCCAGACCTAGTAAGGAGAGCAACACTATGAAAGGAACCAGACAGATTAAGGAACCATATAGGGTAAGGAACAAGGCAGAGTAAGGAGCCACACTATGAAAGGAACCAGACAGAGTAAGGAACCATATAGGGTAAGGAACAAGGCAGAGTAAGGAGCAACACTATGAAAGGAACCAGACAGAGTAAGGAACCATACAGGGTAAGGAGCCATACAGAGAAGGGAACCAGGAAGGGTAAGGAACAAAATACCCCCATCCTTCTCCTCACTTGAACACTCCACATCAATTGGGAAAGGCCTGGGCCAACAGTTTGAGATCAGTCCAGTGCTAAGAAGGTCGACAAAGGTCATTCACTGAGAGCGCGATTTTAACTTGATCCAAGAAGGTGATTCCAACCTACCCGGCAACTTGTTAAACCCTACAGACAAGGACAAGCCTCGGCTGAGTGTTCCACACGAGCTTGCATCAAACTAAAGCATTCTTTAACAAGTGATGAACGGGGGAGAGCGCGAACGCAGTCCCCCACTACCAGAAATTATGCAGTCGAGATTCCCACATTTGGGGAATTCGCAAAGGTCAGCATGACCTAGAGTGCAATGGCCGGGCCTCGCCTTGGGTGAACCACCTTCCTGATCATGGTGTCTCCCCTGCCAGGTAAGTATGAATTGTAGAGCTCATAGACTTGATGGCCTGGAAATAATCCCTTGTTCTTACTCATGGTGGGGAGTAATGAGCCACACAGGGTAAGGAACAAGGCAGAGTAAGGAGCCACACAGAGTAAGAACCCAGACCTAGTAAGGAGAGCAACACTATGAAAGGAACCAGACAGATTAAGGAACCATATAGGGTAAGGAACAAGGCAGAGTAAGGAGCCACACTATGAAAGGAACCAGACAGAGTAAGGAACCATATAGGGTAAGGAACAAGGCAGAGTAAGGAGCAACACTATGAAAGGAACCAGACAGAGTAAGGAACCATACAGGGTAAGGAGCCATACAGAGAAGGGAACCAGGAAGGGTAAGGAACGAAATACCCCCATCCTTCTCCTCACTTGAACACTCCACATCAATTGGGAAAGGCCTTGGCCAACCGCTTGAGGGGTTTGTACACTTAATTTCCATACAACTTTTAGGTTTTTGCACTGTTCCCAGAGATAATGCAATACCGGGTCAATGCGCAGAGAGGGTGGAGCAAGCCCCTGGCCCTTCTCCCATGTCCAAAAATCAATTTAATATATGGTCTCCATATAGGAGACGTATCAGATATTAAACTGATAAGAACAGATACTACACTTGATCTTAGCCAAAAGGCCGAGAAGCGATGGCAACCATGTGCATGACCTTTTAGAGGGGCTCGAAAGGTCAACGAGAGCCACTTACGGGGCCACAAAGGGTAAAGAACCAGAAAAGGTAGGGAGCCACATAGGGTAAGGAACCACACAGGGTAAGGAGCCACACAAAGAAAGGAACCTGACAAAGTAAGGAGCCACACAGAGTAAGTAACCAGACAGAGTAAGGAACAACACAGAGTAAGGAACCAGACAGAGTAAGGAGCAACATAGAGTAAGGAGCAACACAGGGTAAGGAACAACACAGAGTAAGGAGCCACACAGAGTAAGGAGCCACACAGAGTAAGGGACAAGACAGAGTAAGGAGCAACACAGAGTAAGGAGCCACACAGGGTAAGGAACAACACAGAGTAAGGAGCCAAACAGGTTAAGGAACCAGACAGGGTAAGGAGCCATACAGAGAAAGGAACCAGGCAGGGTAAGGAACCAGATTTCCTTCTCCTCACTGGAATGCTCCACATCAATTGGGAAAGGCCTGGGCCAACAGTTTGAGATCAGTCCAGTGCTAAGAAGGTCGACAAAGGTCATTCACTGAGAGCGCGATTTTAACTTGATCCCAGAAGGTGATTCCAACCTACCCGGCAACTTGTTAAACCCTACAGACAAGGACAAGCCTCGGCTGAGTGTTCCACACGAGCTTGCATCAAACTAAAGCATTCTTTAACAAGTGATGAACGGGGGAGAGCGCGAACGCAGTCCCCCACTACCAGAAATTATGCAGTCGAGATTCCCACATTTGGGGAATTCGCAAAGGTCAGCATGACCTAGAGTGCAATGGCCGGGCCTCGCCTTGGGTGAACCACCTTCCTGATCATGGTGTCTCCCCTGCCAGGTAAGTATGAATTGTAGAGCTCATAGACTTGATGGCCTGGAAATAATCCCTTGTTCTTACTCATGGTGGGGAGTAATGAGCCACACAGGGTAAGGAACAAGGCAGAGTAAGGAGCCACACAGAGTAAGAACCCAGACCTAGTAAGGAGAGCAACACTATGAAAGGAACCAGACAGATTAAGGAACCATATAGGGTAAGGAACAAGGCAGAGTAAGGAGCCACACTATGAAAGGAACCAGACAGAGTAAGGAACCATATAGGGTAAGGAACAAGGCAGAGTAAGGAGCAACACTATGAAAGGAACCAGACAGAGTAAGGAACCATACAGGGTAAGGAGCCATACAGAGAAGGGAACCAGGAAGGGTAAGGAACGAAATACCCCCATCCTTCTCCTCACTTGAACACTCCACATCAATTGGGAAAGGCCTTGGCCAACCGCTTGAGGGGTTTGTACACTTAATTTCCATACAACTTTTAGGTTTTTGCACTGTTCCCAGAGATAATGCAATACCGGGTCAATGCGCAGAGAGGGTGGAGCAAGCCCCTGGCCCTTCTCCCATGTCCAAAAATCAATTTAATATATGGTCTCCATATAGGAGACGTATCAGATATTAAACTGATAAGAACAGATACTACACTTGATCTTAGCCAAAAGGCCGAGAAGCGATGGCAACCATGTGCATGACCTTTTAGAGGGGCTCGAAAGGTCAACGAGAGCCACTTACGGGGCCACAAAGGGTAAAGAACCAGAAAAGGTAGGGAGCCACATAGGGTAAGGAACCACACAGGGTAAGGAACCACACAGGGTAAGGAGCCACACAAAGAAAGGAACCTGACAAAGTAAGGAGCCACACAGAGTAAGTAACCAGACAGAGTAAGGAACAACACAGAGTAAGGAACCAGACAGAGTAAGGAGCAACATAGAGTAAGGAGCAACACAGGGTAAGGAACAACACAGAGTAAGGAGCCACACAGAGTAAGGAGCCACACAGAGTAAGGGACAAGACAGAGTAAGGAGCAACACAGAGTAAGGAGCCACACAGGGTAAGGAACAACACAGGGTAAGGAACAACACAGAGTAAGGAGCCAAACAGGGTAAGGAGCCATACAGAGAAAGGAACCAGGCAGGGTAAGGAACCAGATCTCCTTCTCCTCACTGGAATGCTCCACATCAATTGGGAAAGGCCTGGGCCAACAGTTTGAGATCAGTCCAGTGCTAAGAAGGTCGACAAAGGTCATTCACTGAGAGCGCGATTTTAACTTGATCCCAGAAGGTGATTCCAACCTACCCGGCAACTTGTTAAACCCTACAGACAAGGACAAGCCTCGGCTGAGTGTTCCACACGAGCTTGCATCAAACTAAAGCATTCTTTAACAAGTGATGAACGGGGGAGAGCGCGAACGCAGTCCCCCACTACCAGAAATTATGCAGTCGAGATTCCCACATTTGGGGAATTCGCAAAGGTCAGCATGACCTAGAGTGCAATGGCAGGGGCTCGCCTTGGGTGAACCACCTTCCTGATCATGGTGTCTCCCCTGCCAGGTAAGTATGAATTAAGCTCATAGACTTGATGGCCTGGAAATAATCCCTTGTTCTTACTCATGGTGGGGAGTAATGAGCCACACAGGGTAAGGAACAAGGCAGAGTAAGGAGCCACACAGAGTAAGAACCCAGACCTAGTAAGGAGAGCAACACTATGAAAGGAACCAGACAGATTAAGGAACCATATAGGGTAAGGAACAAGGCAGAGTAAGGAGCCACACTATGAAAGGAACCAGACAGAGTAAGGAACCATATAGGGTAAGGAACAAGGCAGAGTAAGGAGCAACACTATGAAAGGAACCAGACAGAGTAAGGAACCATACAGGGTAAGGAGCCATACAGAGAAGGGAACCAGGAAGGGTAAGGAACAAAATACCCCCATCCTTCTCCTCACTGGAATGCTCCACATCAATTGGGAAAGGCCTGGGCCAACAGTTTGAGATCAGTCCAGTGCTAAGAAGGTCGACAAAGGTCATTCACTGAGAGCGCGATTTTAACTTGATCCCAGAAGGTGATTCCAACCTACCCGGCAACTTGTTAAACCCTACAGACAAGGACAAGCCTCGGCTGAGTGTTCCACACGAGCTTGCATCAAACTAAAGCATTCTTTAACAAGTGATGAACGGGGGAGAGCGCGAACGCAGTCCCCCACTACCAGAAATTATGCAGTCGAGATTCCCACATTTGGGGAATTCGCAAAGGTCAGCATGACCTAGAGTGCAATGGCCGGGCCTCGCCTTGGGTGAACCACCTTCCTGATCATGGTGTCTCCCCTGCCAGGTAAGTATGAATTGTAGAGCTCATAGACTTGATGGCCTGGAAATAATCCCTTGTTCTTACTCATGGTGGGGAGTAATGAGCCACACAGGGTAAGGAACAAGGCAGAGTAAGGAGCCACACAGAGTAAGAACCCAGACCTAGTAAGGAGAGCAACACTATGAAAGGAACCAGACAGATTAAGGAACCATATAGGGTAAGGAACAAGGCAGAGTAAGGAGCCACACTATGAAAGGAACCAGACAGAGTAAGGAACCATATAGGGTAAGGAACAAGGCAGAGTAAGGAGCAACACTATGAAAGGAACCAGACAGAGTAAGGAACCATACAGGGTAAGGAGCCATACAGAGAAGGGAACCAGGAAGGGTAAGGAACGAAATACCCCCATCCTTCTCCTCACTTGAACACTCCACATCAATTGGGAAAGGCCTTGGCCAACCGCTTGAGGGGTTTGTACACTTAATTTCCATACAACTTTTAGGTTTTTGCACTGTTCCCAGAGATAATGCAATACCGGGTCAATGCGCAGAGAGGGTGGAGCAAGCCCCTGGCCCTTCTCCCATGTCCAAAAATCAATTTAATATATGGTCTCCATATAGGAGACGTATCAGATATTAAACTGATAAGAACAGATACTACACTTGATCTTAGCCAAAAGGCCGAGAAGCGATGGCAACCATGTGCATGACCTTTTAGAGGGGCTCGAAAGGTCAACGAGAGCCACTTACGGGGCCACAAAGGGTAAAGAACCAGAAAAGGTAGGGAGCCACATAGGGTAAGGAACCACACAGGGTAAGGAACCACACAGGGTAAGGAGCCACACAAAGAAAGGAACCTGACAAAGTAAGGAGCCACACAGAGTAAGTAACCAGACAGAGTAAGGAACAACACAGAGTAAGGAACCAGACAGAGTAAGGAGCAACATAGAGTAAGGAGCAACACAGGGTAAGGAACAACACAGAGTAAGGAGCCACACAGAGTAAGGAGCCACACAGAGTAAGGGACAAGACAGAGTAAGGAGCAACACAGAGTATGGAGCCACACAGGGTAAGGAACAACACAGAGTAAGGAGCCAAACAGGTTAAGGAACCAGACAGGGTAAGGAGCCATACAGAGAAAGGAACCAGGCAGGGTAAGGAACCAGATTTCCAGATTTTGAGATCAGTCCAGTGCTAAGAAGGTCGACAAAGGTCATTCACTGAGAGCGCGATTTTAACTTGATCCCAGAAGGTGATTCCAACCTACCCGGCAACTTGTTAAACCCTACAGACAAGGACAAGCCTCGGCTGAGTGTTCCACACGAGCTTGCATCAAACTAAAGCATTCTTTAACAAGTGATGAACGGGGGAGAGCGCGAACGCAGTCCCCCACTACCAGAAATTATGCAGTCGAGATTCCCACATTTGGGGAATTCGCAAAGGTCAGCATGACCTAGAGTGCAATGGCCGGGCCTCGCCTTGGGTGAACCACCTTCCTGATCATGGTGTCTCCCCTGCCAGGTAAGTATGAATTGTAGAGCTCATAGACTTGATGGCCTGGAAATAATCCCTTGTTCTTACTCATGGTGGGGAGTAATGAGCCACACAGGGTAAGGAACAAGGCAGAGTAAGGAGCCACACAGAGTAAGAACCCAGACCTAGTAAGGAGAGCAACACTATGAAAGGAACCAGACAGATTAAGGAACCATATAGGGTAAGGAACAAGGCAGAGTAAGGAGCCACACTATGAAAGGAACCAGACAGAGTAAGGAACCATATAGGGTAAGGAACAAGGCAGAGTAAGGAGCAACACTATGAAAGGAACCAGACAGAGTAAGGAACCATACAGGGTAAGGAGCCATACAGAGAAGGGAACCAGGAAGGGTAAGGAACAAAATACCCCCATCCTTCTCCTCACTTGAACACTCCACATCAATTGGGAAAGGCCTGGGCCAACAGTTTGAGATCAGTCCAGTGCTAAGAAGGTCGACAAAGGTCATTCACTGAGAGCGCGATTTTAACTTGATCCCAGAAGGTGATTCCAACCTACCCGGCAACTTGTTAAACCCTACAGACAAGGACAAGCCTCGGCTGAGTGTTCCACACGAGCTTGCATCAAACTAAAGCATTCTTTAACAAGTGATGAACGGGGGAGAGCGCGAACGCAGTCCCCCACTACCAGAAATTATGCAGTCGAGATTCCCACATTTGGGGAATTCGCAAAGGTCAGCATGACCTAGAGTGCAATGGCCGGGCCTCGCCTTGGGTGAACCACCTTCCTGATCATGGTGTCTCCCCTGCCAGGTAAGTATGAATTGTAGAGCTCATAGACTTGATGGCCTGGAAATAATCCCTTGTTCTTACTCATGGTGGGGAGTAATGAGCCACACAGGGTAAGGAACAAGGCAGAGTAAGGAGCCACACAGAGTAAGAACCCAGACCTAGTAAGGAGAGCAACACTATGAAAGGAACCAGACAGATTAAGGAACCATATAGGGTAAGGAACAAGGCAGAGTAAGGAGCCACACTATGAAAGGAACCAGACAGAGTAAGGAACCATATAGGGTAAGGAACAAGGCAGAGTAAGGAGCAACACTATGAAAGGAACCAGACAGAGTAAGGAACCATACAGGGTAAGGAGCCATACAGAGAAGGGAACCAGGAAGGGTAAGGAACGAAATACCCCCATCCTTCTCCTCACTTGAACACTCCACATCAATTGGGAAAGGCCTTGGCCAACCGCTTGAGGGGTTTGTACACTTAATTTCCATACAACTTTTAGGTTTTTGCACTGTTCCCAGAGATAATGCAATACCGGGTCAATGCGCAGAGAGGGTGGAGCAAGCCCCTGGCCCTTCTCCCATGTCCAAAAATCAATTTAATATATGGTCTCCATATAGGAGACGTATCAGATATTAAACTGATAAGAACAGATACTACACTTGATCTTAGCCAAAAGGCCGAGAAGCGATGGCAACCATGTGCATGACCTTTTAGAGGGGCTCGAAAGGTCAACGAGAGCCACTTACGGGGCCACAAAGGGTAAAGAACCAGAAAAGGTAGGGAGCCACATAGGGTAAGGAACCACACAGGGTAAGGAACCACACAGGGTAAGGAGCCACACAAAGAAAGGAACCTGACAAAGTAAGGAGCCACACAGAGTAAGTAACCAGACAGAGTAAGGAACAACACAGAGTAAGGAACCAGACAGAGTAAGGAGCAACACAGAGTAAGGAGCAACACAGGGTAAGGAACAACACAGAGTAAGGAGCCACACAGAGTAAGGAGCCACACAGAGTAAGGGACAAGACAGAGTAAGGAGCAACACAGAGTAAGGAGCCACACAGGGTAAGGAACAACACAGAGTAAGGAGCCAAACAGGGTAAGGAACCAGACAGGGTAAGGAGCCATACAGAGAAAGGAACCAGGCAGGGTAAGGAACCAGATCTCCTTCTCCTCACTGGAATGCTCCACATCAATTGGGAAAGGCCTGGGCCAACAGTTTGAGATCAGTCCAGTGCTAAGAAGGTCTACAAAGGTCATTCACTGAGAGCGCGATTTTAACTTGATCCCAGAAGGTGATTCCAACCTACCCGGCAACTTGTTAAACCCTACAGACAAGGACAAGCCTCGGCTGAGTGTTCCACATGAGCTTGCATCAAACTAAAGCATTCTTTAACAAGTGATGAACGGGGGAGAGCGCGAACGCAGTCCCCCACTACCAGAAATTATGCAGTTGAGATTCCAACATTTGGGGAATTCGCAAAGGTCAGCATGACCTAGAGTGCAATGGCCGGGCCTCGCCTTGGGTGAACCACCTTCCTGATCATGGTGTCTCCCCTGCCAGGTAAGTATGAATTGTAGAGCTCATAGACTTGATGGCCTGGAAATAATCCCTTGTTCTTACTCATGGTGGGGAGTAATGAGCCACACAGGGTAAGGAACAAGGCAGAGTAAGGAGCCACACAGAGTAAGAACCCAGACCTAGTAAGGAGAGCAACACTATGAAAGGAACCAGACAGATTAAGGAACCATATAGGGTAAGGAACAAGGCAGAGTAAGGAGCCACACTATGAAAGGAACCAGACAGAGTAAGGAACCATATAGGGTAAGGAACAAGGCAGAGTAAGGAGCAACACTATGAAAGGAACCAGACAGAGTAAGGAACCATACAGGGTAAGGAGCCATACAGAGAAGGGAACCAGGAAGGGTAAGGAACGAAATACCCCCATCCTTCTCCTCACTTGAACACTCCACATCAATTGGGAAAGGCCTTGGCCAACCGCTTGAGGGGTTTGTACACTTAATTTCCATACAACTTTTAGGTTTTTGCACTGTTCCCAGAGATAATGCAATACCGGGTCAATGCGCAGAGAGGGTGGAGCAAGCCCCTTGCCCTTCTCCCATGTCCAAAAATCAATTTAATATATGGTCTCCATATAGGAGACGTATCAGATATTAAACTGATAAGAACAGATACTACACTTGATCTTAGCCAAAAGGCCGAGAAGCGATGGCAACCATGTGCATGACCTTTTAGAGGGGCTCGAAAGGTCAACGAGAGCCACTTACGGGGCCACAAAGGGTAAAGAACCAGAAAAGGTAGGGAGCCACATAGGGTAAGGAACCACACAGGGTAAGGAACCACACAGGGTAAGGAACCACACAGGGTAAGGAGCCACACAAAGAAAGGAACCTGACAAAGTAAGGAGCCACACAGAGTAAGTAACCAGACAGAGTAAGGAACAACACAGAGTAAGGAACCAGACAGAGTAAGGAGCAACACAGAGTAAGGAGCAACACAGGGTAAGGAACAACACAGAGTAAGGAGCCACACAGAGTAAGGGACAAGACAGAGTAAGGAGCAACACAGAGTAAGGAGCCACACAGGGTAAGGAACAACACAGAGTAAGGAGCCAAACAGGTTAAGGAACCAGACAGGGTAAGGAGCCATACAGAGAAAGGAACCAGGCAGGGTAAGGAACCAGATTTCCTTCTCCTCACTGGAATGCTCCACATCAATTGGGAAAGGCCTGGGCCAACAGTTTGAGATCAGTCCAGTGCTAAGAAGGTCGACAAAGGTCATTCACTGAGAGCGCGATTTTAACTTGATCCCAGAAGGTGATTCCAACCTACCCGGCAACTTGTTAAACCCTACAGACAAGGACAAGCCTCGGCTGAGTGTTCCACACGAGCTTGCATCAAACTAAAGCATTCTTTAACAAGTGATGAACGGGGGAGAGCGCGAACGCAGTCCCCCACTACCAGAAATTATGCAGTCGAGATTCCCACATTTGGGGAATTCGCAAAGGTCAGCATGACCTAGAGTGCAATGGCCGGGCCTCGCCTTGGGTGAACCACCTTCCTGATCATGGTGTCTCCCCTGCCAGGTAAGTATGAATTGTAGAGCTCATAGACTTGATGGCCTGGAAATAATCCCTTGTTCTTACTCATGGTGGGGAGTAATGAGCCACACAGGGTAAGGAACAAGGCAGAGTAAGGAGCCACACAGAGTAAGAACCCAGACCTAGTAAGGAGAGCAACACTATGAAAGGAACCAGACAGATTAAGGAACCATATAGGGTAAGGAACAAGGCAGAGTAAGGAGCCACACTATGAAAGGAACCAGACAGAGTAAGGAACCATATAGGGTAAGGAACAAGGCAGAGTAAGGAGCAACACTATGAAAGGAACCAGACAGAGTAAGGAACCATACAGGGTAAGGAGCCATACAGAGAAGGGAACCAGGAAGGGTAAGGAAAGAAATACCCCCATCCTTCTCCTCACTTGAACACTCCACATCAATTGGGAAAGGCCTTGGCCAACCGCTTGAGGGGTTTGTACACTTAATTTCCATACAACTTTTAGGTTTTTGCACTGTTCCCAGAGATAATGCAATACCGGGTCAATGCGCAGAGAGGGTGGAGCAAGCCCCTGGCCCTTCTCCCATGTCCAAAAATCAATTTAATATATGGTCTCCATATAGGAGACGTATCAGATATTAAACTGATAAGAACAGATACTACACTTGATCTTAGCCAAAAGGCCGAGAAGCGATGGCAACCATGTGCATGACCTTTTAGATGGGCTCGAAAGGTCAACGAGAGCCACTTACGGGGCCACAAAGGGTAAAGAACCAGAAAAGGTAGGGAGCCACATAGGGTAAGGAACCACACAGGGTAAGGAACCACACAGGGTAAGGAGCCACACAAAGAAAGGAACCTGACAAAGTAAGGAGCCACACAGAGTAAGTAACCAGACAGAGTAAGGAACAACACAGAGTAAGGAACCAGACAGAGTAAGGAGCAACACAGAGTAAGGAGCAACACAGGGTAAGGAACAACACAGAGTAAGGAGCCACACAGAGTAAGGAGCCACACAGAGTAAGGGACAAGACAGAGTAAGGAGCAACACAGAGTAAGGAGCCACACAGGGTAAGGAACAACACAGAGTAAGGAGCCAAACAGGTTAAGGAACCAGACAGGGTAAGGAGCCATACAGAGAAAGGAACCAGGCAGGGTAAGGAACCAGATTTCCTTCTCCTCACTGGAATGCTCCACATCAATTGGGAAAGGCCTGGGCCAACAGTTTGAGATCAGTCCAGTGCTAAGAAGGTCGACAAAGGTCATTCACTGAGAGCGCGATTTTAACTTGATCCCAGAAGGTGATTCCAACCTACCCGGCAACTTGTTAAACCCTACAGACAAGGACAAGCCTCGGCTGAGTGTTCCACACGAGCTTGCATCAAACTAAAGCATTCTTTAACAAGTGATGAACGGGGGAGAGCGCGAACGCAGTCCCCCACTACCAGAAATTATGCAGTCGAGATTCCCACATTTGGGGAATTCGCAAAGGTCAGCATGACCTAGAGTGCAATGGCCGGGCCTCGCCTTGGGTGAACCACCTTCCTGATCATGGTGTCTCCCCTGCCAGGTAAGTATGAATTGTAGAGCTCATAGACTTGATGGCCTGGAAATAATCCCTTGTTCTTACTCATGGTGGGGAATAATGAGCCACACAGGGTAAGGAACAAGGCAGAGTAAGGAGCCACACAGAGTAAGAACCCAGACCTAGTAAGGAGAGCAACACTATGAAAGGAACCAGACAGATTAAGGAACCATATAGGGTAAGGAACAAGGCAGAGTAAGGAGCCACACTATGAAAGGAACCAGACAGAGTAAGGAACCATATAGGGTAAGGAACAAGGCAGAGTAAGGAGCAACACTATGAAAGGAACCAGACAGAGTAAGGAACCATACAGGGTAAGGAGCCATACAGAGAAGGGAACCAGGAAGGGTAAGGAACGAAATACCCCCATCCTTCTCCTCACTTGAACACTCCACATCAATTGGGAAAGGCCTTGGCCAACCGCTTGAGGGGTTTGTACACTTAATTTTAGGTTTTTGCACTGTTCCCAGAGATAATGCAATACCGGGTCAATGCGCAGAGAGGGTGGAGCAAGCCCCTGGCCCTTCTCCCATGTCCAAAAATCAATTTAATATATGGTCTCCATATAGGAGACGTATCAGATATTAAACTGATAAGAACAGATACTACACTTGATCTTAGCCAAAAGGCCGAGAAGCGATGGCAACCATGTGCATGACCTTTTAGAGGGGCTTGAAAGGTCAACGAGAGCCACTTACGGGGCCACAAAGGGTAAAGAACCAGAAAAGGTAGGGAGCCACATAGGGTAAGGAACCACACAGGGTAAGGAACCACACAGGGTAAGGAGCCACACAAAGAAAGGAACCTGACAAAGTAAGGAGCCACACAGAGTAAGTAACCAGACAGAGTAAGGAACAACACAGAGTAAGGAACCAGACAGAGTAAGGAGCAACACAGAGTAAGGAGCAACACAGGGTAAGGAACAACACAGAGTAAGGAGCCACACAGAGTAAGGAGCCACACAGAGTAAGGGACAAGACAGAGTAAGGAGCAACACAGAGTAAGGAGCCACACAGGGTAAGGAACAACACAGAGTAAGGAGCCAAACAGGGTAAGGAGCCATACAGAGAAAGGAACCAGGCAGGGTAAGGAACCAGATCTCCTTCTCCTCACTGGAATGCTCCACATCAATTGGGAAAGGCCTGGGCCAACAGTTTGAGATCAGTCCAGTGCTAAGAAGGTCGACAAAGGTCATTCACTGAGAGCGCGATTTTAACTTGATCCCAGAAGGTGATTCCAACCTACCCGGCAACTTGTTAAACCCTACAGACAAGGACAAGCCTCGGCTGAGTGTTCCACACGAGCTTGCATCAAACTAAAGCATTCTTTAACAAGTGATGAACGGGGGAGAGCGCGAACGCAGTCCCCCACTACCAGAAATTATGCAGTCGAGATTCCCACATTTGGGGAATTCGCAAAGGTCAGCATGACCTAGAGTGCAATGGCCGGGCCTCGCCTTGGGTGAACCACCTTCCTGATCATGGTGTCTCCCCTGCCAGGTAAGTAAGAATTGTAGAGCTCATAGACTTGATGGCCTGGAAATAATCCCTTGTTCTTACTCATGGTGGGGAGTAATGAGCCACACAGGGTAAGGAACAAGGCAGAGTAAGGAGCCACACAGAGTAAGAACCCAGACCTAGTAAGGAGAGCAACACTATGAAAGGAACCAGACAGATTAAGGAACCATATAGGGTAAGGAACAAGGCAGAGTAAGGAGCCACACTATGAAAGGAACCAGACAGAGTAAGGAACCATATAGGGTAAGGAACAAGGCAGAGTAAGGAGCAACACTATGAAAGGAACCAGACAGAGTAAGGAACCATACAGGGTAAGGAGCCATACAGAGAAGGGTAAGGAACGAAATACCCCCATCCTTCTCCTCACTTGAACACTCCACATCAATTGGGAAAGGCCTTGGCCAACCGCTTGAGGGGTTTGTACACTTAATTTCCATACAACTTTTAGGTTTTTGCACTGTTCCCAGAGATAATGCAATACCGGGTCAATGCGCAGAGAGGGTGGAGCAAGCCCCTGGCCCTTCTCCCATGTCCAAAAATCAATTTAATATATGGTCTCCATATAGGAGACGTATCAGATATTAAACTGATAAGAACAGATACTACACTTGATCTTAGCCAAAAGGCCGAGAAGCGATGGCAACCATGTGCATGACCTTTTAGAGGGGCTCGAAAGGTCAACGAGAGCCACTTACGGGGCCACAAAGGGTAAAGAACCAGAAAAGGTAGGGAGCCACATAGGGTAAGGAACCACACAGGGTAAGGAACCACACAGGGTAAGGAGCCACACAAAGAAAGGAACCTGACAAAGTAAGGAGCCACACAGAGTAAGTAACCAGACAGAGTAAGGAACAACACAGAGTAAGGAACCAGACAGAGTAAGGAGCAACATAGAGTAAGGAGCAACACAGGGTAAGGAACAACACAGAGTAAGGAGCCACACAGAGTAAGGAGCCACACAGAGTAAGGGACAAGACAGAGTAAGGAGCAACACAGAGTAAGGAGCCACACAGGGTAAGGAACAACACAGAGTAAGGAGCCAAACAGGTTAAGGAACCAGACAGGGTAAGGAGCCATACAGAGAAAGGAACCAGGCAGGGTAAGGAACCAGATTTCCTTCTCCTCACTGGAATGCTCCACATCAATTGGGAAAGGCCTGGGCCAACAGTTTGAGATCAGTCCAGTGCTAAGAAGGTCGACAAAGGTCATTCACTGAGAGCGCGATTTTAACTTGATCCCAGAAGGTGATTCCAACCTACCCGGCAACTTGTTAAACCCTACAGACAAGGACAAGCCTCGGCTGAGTGTTCCACACGAGCTTGCATCAAACTAAAGCATTCTTTAACAAGTGATGAACGGGGGAGAGCGCGAACGCAGTCCCCCACTACCAGAAATTATGCAGTCGAGATTCCCACATTTGGGGAATTCGCAAAGGTCAGCATGACCTAGAGTGCAATGGCCGGGCCTCGCCTTGGGTGAACCACCTTCCTGATCATGGTGTCTCCCCTGCCAGGTAAGTATGAATTGTAGAGCTCATAGACTTGATGGCCTGGAAATAATCCCTTGTTCTTACTCATGGTGGGGAGTAATGAGCCACACAGGGTAAGGAACAAGGCAGAGTAAGGAGCCACACAGAGTAAGAACCCAGACCTAGTAAGGAGAGCAACACTATGAAAGGAACCAGACAGATTAAGGAACCATATAGGGTAAGGAACAAGGCAGAGTAAGGAGCCACACTATGAAAGGAACCAGACAGAGTAAGGAACCATATAGGGTAAGGAACAAGGCAGAGTAAGGAGCAACACTATGAAAGGAACCAGACAGAGTAAGGAACCATACAGGGTAAGGAGCCATACAGAGAAGGGTAAGGAACGAAATACCCCCATCCTTCTCCTCACTTGAACACTCCACATCAATTGGGAAAGGCCTTGGCCAACCGCTTGAGGGGTTTGTACACTTAATTTCCATACAACTTTTAGGTTTTTGCACTGTTCCCAGAGATAATGCAATACCGGGTCAATGCGCAGAGAGGGTGGAGCAAGCCCCTGGCCCTTCTCCCATGTCCAAAAATCAATTTAATATATGGTCTCCATATAGGAGACGTATCAGATATTAAACTGATAAGAACAGATACTACACTTGATCTTAGCCAAAAGGCCGAGAAGCGATGGCAACCATGTGCATGACCTTTTAGAGGGGCTCGAAAGGTCAACGAGAGCCACTTACGGGGCCACAAAGGGTAAAGAACCAGAAAAGGTAGGGAGCCACATAGGGTAAGGAACCACACAGGGTAAGGAACCACACAGGGTAAGGAGCCACACAAAGAAAGGAACCTGACAAAGTAAGGAGCCACACAGAGTAAGTAACCAGACAGAGTAAGGAACAACACAGAGTAAGGAACCAGACAGAGTAAGGAGCAACATAGAGTAAGGAGCAACACAGGGTAAGGAACAACACAGAGTAAGGAGCCACACAGAGTAAGGAGCCACACAGAGTAAGGGACAAGACAGAGTAAGGAGCAACACAGAGTAAGGAGCCACACAGGGTAAGGAACAACACAGAGTAAGGAGCCAAACAGGTTAAGGAACCAGACAGGGTAAGGAGCCATACAGAGAAAGGAACCAGGCAGGGTAAGGAACCAGATTTCCTTCTCCTCACTGGAATGCTCCACATCAATTGGGAAAGGCCTGGGCCAACAGTTTGAGATCAGTCCAGTGCTAAGAAGGTCGACAAAGGTCATTCACTGAGAGCGCGATTTTAACTTGATCCCAGAAGGTGATTCCAACCTACCCGGCAACTTGTTAAACCCTACAGACAAGGACAAGCCTCGGCTGAGTGTTCCACACGAGCTTGCATCAAACTAAAGCATTCTTTAACAAGTGATGAACGGGGGAGAGCGCGAACGCAGTCCCCCACTACCAGAAATTATGCAGTCGAGATTCCCACATTTGGGGAATTCGCAAAGGTCAGCATGACCTAGAGTGCAATGGCCGGGCCTCGCCTTGGGTGAACCACCTTCCTGATCATGGTGTCTCCCCTGCCAGGTAAGTATGAATTGTAGAGCTCATAGACTTGATGGCCTGGAAATAATCCCTTGTTCTTACTCATGGTGGGGAGTAATGAGCCACACAGGGTAAGGAACAAGGCAGAGTAAGGAGCCACACAGAGTAAGAACCCAGACCTAGTAAGGAGAGCAACACTATGAAAGGAACCAGACAGATTAAGGAACCATATAGGGTAAGGAACAAGGCAGAGTAAGGAGCCACACTATGAAAGGAACCAGACAGAGTAAGGAACCATATAGGGTAAGGAACAAGGCAGAGTAAGGAGCAACACTATGAAAGGAACCAGACAGAGTAAGGAACCATACAGGGTAAGGAGCCATACAGAGAAGGGAACCAGGAAGGGTAAGGAACGAAATACCCCCATCCTTCTCCTCACTTGAACACTCCACATCAATTGGGAAAGGCCTTGGCCAACCGCTTGAGGGGTTTGTACACTTAATTTCCATACAACTTTTAGGTTTTTGCACTGTTCCCAGAGATAATGCAATACCGGGTCAATGCGCAGAGAGGGACCCCTGGCCCTTCTCCCATGTCCAAAAATCAATTTAATATATGGTCTCCATATAGGAGACGTATCAGATATTAAACTGATAAGAACAGATACTACACTTGATCTTAGCCAAAAGGCCGAGAAGCGATGGCAACCATGTGCATGACCTTTTAGAGGGGCTCGAAAGGTCAACGAGAGCCACTTACGGGGCCACAAAGGGTAAAGAACCAGAAAAGGTAGGGAGCCACATAGGGTAAGGAACCACACAGGGTAAGGAACCACACAGGGTAAGGAGCCACACAAAGAAAGGAACCTGACAAAGTAAGGAGCCACACAGAGTAAGTAACCAGACAGAGTAAGGAACAACACAGAGTAAGGAACCAGACAGAGTAAGGAGCAACATAGAGTAAGGAGCAACACAGGGTAAGGAACAACACAGAGTAAGGAGCCACACAGAGTAAGGAGCCACACAGAGTAAGGGACAAGACAGAGTAAGGAGCAACACAGAGTAAGGAGCCACACAGGGTAAGGAACAACACAGAGTAAGGAGCCAAACAGGTTAAGGAACCAGACAGGGTAAGGAGCCATACAGAGAAAGGAACCAGGCAGGGTAAGGAACCAGATTTCCTTCTCCTCACTGGAATGCTCCACATCAATTGGGAAAGGCCTGGGCCAACAGTTTGAGATCAGTCCAGTGCTAAGAAGGTCGACAAAGGTCATTCACTGAGAGCGCGATTTTAACTTGATCCCAGAAGGTGATTCCAACCTACCCGGCAACTTGTTAAACCCTACAGACAAGGACAAGCCTCGGCTGAGTGTTCCACACGAGCTTGCATCAAACTAAAGCATTCTTTAACAAGTGATGAACGGGGGAGAGCGCGAACGCAGTCCCCCACTACCAGAAATTATGCAGTCGAGATTCCCACATTTGGGGAATTCGCAAAGGTCAGCATGACCTAGAGTGCAATGGCCGGGCCTCGCCTTGGGTGAACCACCTTCCTGATCATGGTGTCTCCCCTGCCAGGTAAGTATGAATTGTAGAGCTCATAGACTTTATGGCCTGGAAATAATCCCTTGTTCTTACTCATGGTGGGGAGTAATGAGCCACACAGGGTAAGGAACAAGGCAGAGTAAGGAGCCACACAGAGTAAGAACCCAGACCTAGTAAGGAGAGCAACACTATGAAAGGAACCAGACAGATTAAGGAACCATATAGGGTAAGGAACAAGGCAGAGTAAGGAGCCACACTATGAAAGGAACCAGACAGAGTAAGGAACCATATAGGGTAAGGAACAAGGCAGAGTAAGGAGCAACACTATGAAAGGAACCAGACAGAGTAAGGAACCATACAGGGTAAGGAGCCATACAGAGAAGGGAACCAGGAAGGGTAAGGAACGAAATACCCCCATCCTTCTCCTCACTTGAACACTCCACATCAATTGGGAAAGGCCTTGGCCAACCGCTTGAGGGGTTTGTACACTTAATTTCCATACAACTTTTAGGTTTTTGCACTGTTCCCAGAGATAATGCAATACCGGGTCAATGCGCAGAGAGGGTGGAGCAAGCCCCTGGCCCTTCTCCCATGTCCAAAAATCAATTTAATATATGGTCTCCATATAGGAGACGTATCAGATATTAAACTGATAAGAACAGATACTACACTTGATCTTAGCCAAAAGGCCGAGAAGCGATGGCAACCATGTGCATGACCTTTTAGAGGGGCTCGAAAGGTCAACGAGAGCCACTTACGGGGCCACAAAGGGTAAAGAACCAGAAAAGGTAGGGAGCCACATAGGGTAAGGAACCACACAGGGTAAGGAACCACACAGGGTAAGGAGCCACACAAAGAAAGGAACCTGACAAAGTAAGGAGCCACACAGAGTAAGTAACCAGACAGAGTAAGGAACAACACAGAGTAAGGAACCAGACAGAGTAAGGAGCAACACAGAGTAAGGAGCAACACAGGGTAAGGAACAACACAGAGTAAGGAGCCACACAGAGTAAGGAGCCACACAGAGTAAGGGACAAGACAGAGTAAGGAGCAACACAGAGTAAGGAGCCACACAGGGTAAGGAACAACACAGAGTAAGGAGCCAAACAGGGTAAGGAGCCATACAGAGAAAGGAACCAGGCAGGGTAAGGAACCAGATTTCCTTCTCCTCACTGGAATGCTCCACATCAATTGGGAAAGGCCTGGGCCAACAGTTTGAGATCAGTCCAGTGCTAAGAAGGTCGACAAAGGTCATTCACTGAGAGCGCGATTTTAACTTGATCCCAGAAGGTGATTCCAACCTACCCGGCAACTTGTTAAACCCTACAGACAAGGACAAGCCTCGGCTGAGTGTTCCACACGAGCTTGCATCAAACTAAAGCATTCTTTAACAAGTGATGAACGGGGGAGAGCGCGAACGCAGTCCCCCACTACCAGAAATTATGCAGTCGAGATTCCCACATTTGGGGAATTCGCAAAGGTCAGCATGACCTAGAGTGCAATGGCCGGGCCTCGCCTTGGGTGAACCACCTTCCTGATCATGGTGTCTCCCCTGCCAGGTAAGTATGAATTGTAGAGCTCATAGACTTGATGGCCTGGAAATAATCCCTTGTTCTTACTCATGGTGGGGAATAATGAGCCACACAGGGTAAGGAACAAGGCAGAGTAAGGAGCCACACAGAGTAAGAACCCAGACCTAGTAAGGAGAGCAACACTATGAAAGGAACCAGACAGATTAAGGAACCATATAGGGTAAGGAACAAGGCAGAGTAAGGAGCCACACTATGAAAGGAACCAGACAGAGTAAGGAACCATATAGGGTAAGGAACAAGGCAGAGTAAGGAGCAACACTATGAAAGGAACCAGACAGAGTAAGGAACCATACAGGGTAAGGAGCCATACAGAGAAGGGAACCAGGAAGGGTAAGGAACGAAATACCCCCATCCTTCTCCTCACTTGAACACTCCACATCAATTGGGAAAGGCCTTGGCCAACCGCTTGAGGGGTTTGTACACTTAATTTTAGGTTTTTGCACTGTTCCCAGAGATAATGCAATACCGGGTCAATGCGCAGAGAGGGTGGAGCAAGCCCCTGGCCCTTCTCCCATGTCCAAAAATCAATTTAATATATGGTCTCCATATAGGAGACGTATCAGATATTAAACTGATAAGAACAGATACTACACTTGATCTTAGCCAAAAGGCCGAGAAGCGATGGCAACCATGTGCATGACCTTTTAGAGGGGCTCGAAAGGTCAACGAGAGCCACTTACGGGGCCACAAAGGGTAAAGAACCAGAAAAGGTAGGGAGCCACATAGGGTAAGGAACCACACAGGGTAAGGAACCACACAGGGTAAGGAGCCACACAAAGAAAGGAACCTGACAAAGTAAGGAGCCACACAGAGTAAGTAACCAGACAGAGTAAGGAACAACACAGAGTAAGGAACCAGACAGAGTAAGGAGCAACACAGAGTAAGGAGCAACACAGGGTAAGGAACAACACAGAGTAAGGAGCCACACAGAGTAAGGAGCCACACAGAGTAAGGGACAAGACAGAGTAAGGAGCCACACAGGGTAAGGAACAACACAGAGTAAGGAGCCAAACAGGGTAAGGAGCCATACAGAGAAAGGAACCAGGCAGGGTAAGGAACCAGATCTCCTTCTCCTCACTGGAATGCTCCACATCAATTGGGAAAGGCCTGGGCCAACAGTTTGAGATCAGTCCAGTGCTAAGAAGGTCGACAAAGGTCATTCACTGAGAGCGCGATTTTAACTTGATCCCAGAAGGTGATTCCAACCTACCCGGCAACTTGTTAAACCCTACAGACAAGGACAAGCCTCGGCTGAGTGTTCCACACGAGCTTGCATCAAACTAAAGCATTCTTTAACAAGTGATGAACGGGGGAGAGCGCGAACGCAGTCCCCCACTACCAGAAATTATGCAGTCGAGATTCCCACATTTGGGGAATTCGCAAAGGTCAGCATGACCTAGAGTGCAATGGCCGGGCCTCGCCTTGGGTGAACCACCTTCCTGATCATGGTGTCTCCCCTGCCAGGTAAGTATGAATTGTAGAGCTCATAGACTTGATGGCCTGGAAATAATCCCTTGTTCTTACTCATGGTGGGGAGTAATGAGCCACACAGGGTAAGGAACAAGGCAGAGTAAGGAGCCACACAGAGTAAGAACCCAGACCTAGTAAGGAGAGCAACACTATGAAAGGAACCAGACAGATTAAGGAACCATATAGGGTAAGGAACAAGGCAGAGTAAGGAGCCACACTATGAAAGGAACCAGACAGAGTAAGGAACCATATAGGGTAAGGAACAAGGCAGAGTAAGGAGCAACACTATGAAAGGAACCAGACAGAGTAAGGAACCATACAGGGTAAGGAGCCATACAGAGAAGGGAACCAGGAAGGGTAAGGAACGAAATACCCCCATCCTTCTCCTCACTTGAACACTCCACATCAATTGGGAAAGGCCTTGGCCAACCGCTTGAGGGGTTTGTACACTTAATTTCCATACAACTTTTAGGTTTTTGCACTGTTCCCAGAGATAATGCAATACCGGGTCAATGCGCAGAGAGGGTGGAGCAAGCCCCTGGCCCTTCTCCCATGTCCAAAAATCAATTTAATATATGGTCTCCATATAGGAGACGTATCAGATATTAAACTGATAAGAACAGATACTACACTTGATCTTAGCCAAAAGGCCGAGAAGCGATGGCAACCATGTGCATGACCTTTTAGAGGGGCTCGAAAGGTCAACGAGAGCCACTTACGGGGCCACAAAGGGTAAAGAACCAGAAAAGGTAGGGAGCCACATAGGGTAAGGAACCACACAGGGTAAGGAACCACACAGGGTAAGGAGCCACACAAAGAAAGGAACCTGACAAAGTAAGGAGCCACACAGAGTAAGTAACCAGACAGAGTAAGGAACAACACAGAGTAAGGAACCAGACAGAGTAAGGAGCAACATAGAGTAAGGAGCAACACAGGGTAAGGAACAACACAGAGTAAGGAGCCACACAGAGTAAGGAGCCACACAGAGTAAGGGACAAGACAGAGTAAGGAGCAACACAGAGTAAGGAGCCACACAGGGTAAGGAACAACACAGAGTAAGGAGCCAAACAGGTTAAGGAACCAGACAGGGTAAGGAGCCATACAGAGAAAGGAACCAGGCAGGGTAAGGAACCAGATTTCCTTCTCCTCACTGGAATGCTCCACATCAATTGGGAAAGGCCTGGGCCAACAGTTTGAGATCAGTCCAGTGCTAAGAAGGTCGACAAAGGTCATTCACTGAGAGCGCGATTTTAACTTGATCCCAGAAGGTGATTCCAACCTACCCGGCAACTTGTTAAACCCTACAGACAAGGACAAGCCTCGGCTGAGTGTTCCACACGAGCTTGCATCAAACTAAAGCATTCTTTAACAAGTGATGAACGGGGGAGAGCGCGAACGCAGTCCCCCACTACCAGAAATTATGCAGTCGAGATTCCCACATTTGGGGAATTCGCAAAGGTCAGCATGACCTAGAGTGCAATGGCCGGGCCTCGCCTTGGGTGAACCACCTTCCTGATCATGGTGTCTCCCCTGCCAGGTAAGTATGAATTGTAGAGCTCATAGACTTGATGGCCTGGAAATAATCCCTTGTTCTTACTCATGGTGGGGAGTAATGAGCCACACAGGGTAAGGAACAAGGCAGAGTAAGGAGCCACACAGAGTAAGAACCCAGACCTAGTAAGGAGAGCAACACTATGAAAGGAACCAGACAGATTAAGGAACCATATAGGGTAAGGAACAAGGCAGAGTAAGGAGCCACACTATGAAAGGAACCAGACAGAGTAAGGAACCATATAGGGTAAGGAACAAGGCAGAGTAAGGAGCAACACTTTGAAAGGAACCAGACAGAGTAAGGAACCATACAGGGTAAGGAGCCATACAGAGAAGGGAACCAGGAAGGGTAAGGAACGAAATACCCCCATCCTTCTCCTCACTTGAACACTCCACATCAATTGGGAAAGGCCTTGGCCAACCGCTTGAGGGGTTTGTACACTTAATTTCCATACAACTTTTAGGTTTTTGCACTGTTCCCAGAGATAATGCAATACCGGGTCAATGCGCAGAGAGGGTGGAGCAAGCCCCTGGCCCTTCTCCCATGTCCAAAAATCAATTTAATATATGGTCTCCATATAGGAGACGTATCAGATATTAAACTGATAAGAACAGATACTACACTTGATCTTAGCCAAAAGGCCGAGAAGCGATGGCAACCATGTGCATGACCTTTTAGAGGGGCTCGAAAGGTCAACGAGAGCCACTTACGGGGCCACAAAGGGTAAAGAACCAGAAAAGGTAGGGAGCCACATAGGGTAAGGAACCACACAGGGTAAGGAACCACACAGGGTAAGGAGCCACACAAAGAAAGGAACCTGACAAAGTAAGGAGCCACACAGAGTAAGTAACCAGACAGAGTAAGGAACAACACAGAGTAAGGAACCAGACAGAGTAAGGAGCAACACAGAGTAAGGAGCAACACAGGGTAAGGAACAACACAGAGTAAGGAGCCACACAGAGTAAGGAGCCACACAGAGTAAGGGACAAGACAGAGTAAGGAGCAACACAGGGTAAGGAACAACACAGAGTAAGGAGCCAAACAGGGTAAGGAGCCATACAGAGAAAGGAACCAGGCAGGGTAAGGAACCAGATCTCCTTCTCCTCACTGGAATGCTCCACATCAATTGGGAAAGGCCTGGGCCAACAGTTTGAGATCAGTCCAGTGCTAAGAAGGTCGACAAAGGTCATTCACTGAGAGCGCGATTTTAACTTGATCCCAGAAGGTGATTCCAACCTACCCGGCAACTTGTTAAACCCTACAGACAAGGACAAGCCTCGGCTGAGTGTTCCACACGAGCTTGCATCAAACTAAAGCATTCTTTAACAAGTGATGAACGGGGGAGAGCGCGAACGCAGTCCCCCACTACCAGAAATTATGCAGTCGAGATTCCCACATTTGGGGAATTCGCAAAGGTCAGCATGACCTAGAGTGCAATGGCCGGGCCTCGCCTTGGGTGAACCACCTTCCTGATCATGGTGTCTCCCCTGCCAGGTAAGTATGAATTGTAGAGCTCATAGACTTGATGGCCTGGAAATAATCCCTTGTTCTTACTCATGGTGGGGAGTAATGAGCCACACAGGGTAAGGAACAAGGCAGAGTAAGGAGCCACACAGAGTAAGAACCCAGACCTAGTAAGGAGAGCAACACTATGAAAGGAACCAGACAGATTAAGGAACCATATAGGGTAAGGAACAAGGCAGAGTAAGGAGCCACACTATGAAAGGAACCAGACAGAGTAAGGAACCATATAGGGTAAGGAACAAGGCAGAGTAAGGAGCAACACTATGAAAGGAACCAGACAGAGTAAGGAACCATACAGGGTAAGGAGCCATACAGAGAAGGGAACCAGGAAGGGTAAGGAACGAAATACCCCCATCCTTCTCCTCACTTGAACACTCCACATCAATTGGGAAAGGCCTTGGCCAACCGCTTGAGGGGTTTGTACACTTAATTTCCATACAACTTTTAGGTTTTTGCACTGTTCCCAGAGATAATGCAATACCGGGTCAATGCGCAGAGAGGGTGGAGCAAGCCCCTGGCCCTTCTCCCATGTCCAAAAATCAATTTAATATATGGTCTCCATATAGGAGACGTATCAGATATTAAACTGATAAGAACAGATACTACACTTGATCTTAGCCAAAAGGCCGAGAAGCGATGGCAACCATGTGCATGACCTTTTAGAGGGGCTCGAAAGGTCAACGAGAGCCACTTACGGGGCCACAAAGGGTAAAGAACCAGAAAAGGTAGGGAGCCACATAGGGTAAGGAACCACACAGGGTAAGGAACCACACAGGGTAAGGAGCCACACAAAGAAAGGAACCTGACAAAGTAAGGAGCCACACAGAGTAAGTAACCAGACAGAGTAAGGAACAACACAGAGTAAGGAACCAGACAGAGTAAGGAGCAACATAGAGTAAGGAGCAACACAGGGTAAGGAACAACACAGAGTAAGGAGCCACACAGAGTAAGGAGCCACACAGAGTAAGGGACAAGACAGAGTAAGGAGCAACACAGAGTAAGGAGCCACACAGGGTAAGGAACAACACAGAGTAAGGAGCCAAACAGGTTAAGGAACCAGACAGGGTAAGGAGCCATACAGAGAAAGGAACCAGGCAGGGTAAGGAACCAGATTTCCTTCTCCTCACTGGAATGCTCCACATCAATTGGGAAAGGCCTGGGCCAACAGTTTGAGATCAGTCCAGTGCTAAGAAGGTCGACAAAGGTCATTCACTGAGAGCGCGATTTTAACTTGATCCCAGAAGGTGATTCCAACCTACCCGGCAACTTGTTAAACCCTACAGACAAGGACAAGCCTCGGCTGAGTGTTCCACACGAGCTTGCATCAAACTAAAGCATTCTTTAACAAGTGATGAACGGGGGAGAGCGCGAACGCAGTCCCCCACTACCAGAAATTATGCAGTCGAGATTCCCACATTTGGGGAATTCGCAAAGGTCAGCATGACCTAGAGTGCAATGGCCGGGCCTCGCCTTGGGTGAACCACCTTCCTGATCATGGTGTCTCCCCTGCCAGGTAAGTATGAATTGTAGAGCTCATAGACTTGATGGCCTGGAAATAATCCCTTGTTCTTACTCATGGTGGGGAGTAATGAGCCACACAGGGTAAGGAACAAGGCAGAGTAAGGAGCCACACAGAGTAAGAACCCAGACCTAGTAAGGAGAGCAACACTATGAAAGGAACCAGACAGATTAAGGAACCATATAGGGTAAGGAACAAGGCAGAGTAAGGAGCCACACTATGAAAGGAACCAGACAGAGTAAGGAACCATATAGGGTAAGGAACAAGGCAGAGTAAGGAGCAACACTATGAAAGGAACCAGACAGAGTAAGGAACCATACAGGGTAAGGAGCCATACAGAGAAGGGAACCAGGAAGGGTAAGGAACGAAATACCCCCATCCTTCTCCTCACTTGAACACTCCACATCAATTGGGAAAGGCCTTGGCCAACCGCTTGAGGGGTTTGTACACTTAATTTCCATACAACTTTTAGGTTTTTGCACTGTTCCCAGAGATAATGCAATACCGGGTCAATGCGCAGAGAGGGTGGAGCAAGCCCCTGGCCCTTCTCCCATGTCCAAAAATCAATTTAATATATGGTCTCCATATAGGAGACGTATCAGATATTAAACTGATAAGAACAGATACTACACTTGATCTTAGCCAAAAGGCCGAGAAGCGATGGCAACCATGTGCATGACCTTTTAGAGGGGCTCGAAAGGTCAACGAGAGCCACTTACGGGGCCACAAAGGGTAAAGAACCAGAAAAGGTAGGGAGCCACATAGGGTAAGGAACCACACAGGGTAAGGAACCACACAGGGTAAGGAGCCACACAAAGAAAGGAACCTGACAAAGTAAGGAGCCACACAGAGTAAGTAACCAGACAGAGTAAGGAACAACACAGAGTAAGGAACAACACAGAGTAAGGAACCAGACAGAGTAAGGAGCAACACAGAGTAAGGAGCAACACAGGGTAAGGAACAACACAGAGTAAGGAACCACACAGAGTAAGGGACAAGACAGAGTAAGGAGCAACACAGAGTAAGGAGCCACACAGGGTAAGGAACAACACAGAGTAAGGAGCCAAACAGGGTAAGGAGCCATACAGAGAAAGGAACCAGGCAGGGTAAGGAACCAGATCTCCTTCTCCTCACTGGAATGCTCCACATCAATTGGGAAAGGCCTGGGCCAACAGTTTGAGATCAGTCCAGTGCTAAGAAGGTCGACAAAGGTCATTCACTGAGAGCGCGATTTTAACTTGATCCCAGAAGGTGATTCCAACCTACCCGGCAACTTGTTAAACCCTACAGACAAGGACAAGCCTCGGCTGAGTGTTCCACACGAGCTTGCATCAAACTAAAGCATTCTTTAACAAGTGATGAACGGGGGAGAGCGCGAACGCAGTCCCCCACTACCAGAAATTATGCAGTCGAGATTCCCACATTTGGGGAATTCGCAAAGGTCAGCATGACCTAGAGTGCAATGGCCGGGCCTCGCCTTGGGTGAACCACCTTCCTGATCATGGTGTCTCCCCTGCCAGGTAAGTATGAATTGTAGAGCTCATAGACTTGATGGCCTGGAAATAATCCCTTGTTCTTACTCATGGTGGGGAGTAATGAGCCACACAGGGTAAGGAACAAGGCAGAGTAAGGAGCCACACAGAGTAAGAACCCAGACCTAGTAAGGAGAGCAACACTATGAAAGGAACCAGACAGATTAAGGAACCATATAGGGTAAGGAACAAGGCAGAGTAAGGAGCCACACTATGAAAGGAACCAGACAGAGTAAGGAACCATATAGGGTAAGGAACAAGGCAGAGTAAGGAGCAACACTATGAAAGGAACCAGACAGAGTAAGGAACCATACAGGGTAAGGAGCCATACAGAGAAGGGAACCAGGAAGGGTAAGGAACGAAATACCCCCATCCTTCTCCTCACTTGAACACTCCACATCAATTGGGAAAGGCCTTGGCCAACCGCTTGAGGGGTTTGTACACTTAATTTCCATACAACTTTTAGGTTTTTGCACTGTTCCCAGAGATAATGCAATACCGGGTCAATGCGCAGAGAGGGTGGAGCAAGCCCCTGGCCCTTCTCCCATGTCCAAAAATCAATTTAATATATGGTCTCCATATAGGAGACGTATCAGATATTAAACTGATAAGAACAGATACTACACTTGATCTTAGCCAAAAGGCCGAGAAGCGATGGCAACCATGTGCATGACCTTTTAGAGGGGCTCGAAAGGTCAACGAGAGCCACTTACGGGGCCACAAAGGGTAAAGAACCAGAAAAGGTAGGGAGCCACATAGGGTAAGGAACCACACAGGGTAAGGAACCACACAGGGTAAGGAGCCACACAAAGAAAGGAACCTGACAAAGTAAGGAGCCACACAGAGTAAGTAACCAGACAGAGTAAGGAACAACACAGAGTAAGGAACCAGACAGAGTAAGGAGCAACATAGAGTAAGGAGCAACACAGGGTAAGGAACAACACAGAGTAAGGAGCCACACAGAGTAAGGAGCCACACAGAGTAAGGGACAAGACAGAGTAAGGAGCAACACAGAGTAAGGAGCCACACAGGGTAAGGAACAACACAGAGTAAGGAGCCAAACAGGTTAAGGAACCAGACAGGGTAAGGAGCCATACAGAGAAAGGAACCAGGCAGGGTAAGGAACCAGATTTCCTTCTCCTCACTGGAATGCTCCACATCAATTGGGAAAGGCCTGGGCCAACAGTTTGAGATCAGTCCAGTGCTAAGAAGGTCGACAAAGGTCATTCACTGAGAGCGCGATTTTAACTTGATCCCAGAAGGTGATTCCAACCTACCCGGCAACTTGTTAAACCCTACAGACAAGGACAAGCCTCGGCTGAGTGTTCCACACGAGCTTGCATCAAACTAAAGCATTCTTTAACAAGTGATGAACGGGGGAGAGCGCGAACGCAGTCCCCCACTACCAGAAATTATGCAGTCGAGATTCCCACATTTGGGGAATTCGCAAAGGTCAGCATGACCTAGAGTGCAATGGCCGGGCCTCGCCTTGGGTGAACCACCTTCCTGATCATGGTGTCTCCCCTGCCAGGTAAGTATGAATTGTAGAGCTCATAGACTTGATGGCCTGGAAATAATCCCTTGTTCTTACTCATGGTGGGGAGTAATGAGCCACACAGGGTAAGGAACAAGGCAGAGTAAGGAGCCACACAGAGTAAGAACCCAGACCTAGTAAGGAGAGCAACACTATGAAAGGAACCAGACAGATTAAGGAACCATATAGGGTAAGGAACAAGGCAGAGTAAGGAGCCACACTATGAAAGGAACCAGACAGAGTAAGGAACCATATAGGGTAAGGAACAAGGCAGAGTAAGGAGCAACACTTTGAAAGGAACCAGACAGAGTAAGGAACCATACAGGGTAAGGAGCCATACAGAGAAGGGAACCAGGAAGGGTAAGGAACGAAATACCCCCATCCTTCTCCTCACTTGAACACTCCACATCAATTGGGAAAGGCCTTGGCCAACCGCTTGAGGGGTTTGTACACTTAATTTCCATACAACTTTTAGGTTTTTGCACTGTTCCCAGAGATAATGCAATACCGGGTCAATGCGCAGAGAGGGTGGAGCAAGCCCCTGGCCCTTCTCCCATGTCCAAAAATCAATTTAATATATGGTCTCCATATAGGAGACGTATCAGATATTAAACTGATAAGAACAGATACTACACTTGATCTTAGCCAAAAGGCCGAGAAGCGATGGCAACCATGTGCATGACCTTTTAGAGGGGCTCGAAAGGTCAACGAGAGCCACTTACGGGGCCACAAAGGGTAAAGAACCAGAAAAGGTAGGGAGCCACATAGGGTAAGGAACCACACAGGGTAAGGAACCACACAGGGTAAGGAGCCACACAAAGAAAGGAACCTGACAAAGTAAGGAGCCACACAGAGTAAGTAACCAGACAGAGTAAGGAACAACACAGAGTAAGGAACCAGACAGAGTAAGGAGCAACACAGAGTAAGGAGCAACACAGGGTAAGGAACAACACAGAGTAAGGAGCCACACAGAGTAAGGAGCCACACAGAGTAAGGGACAAGACAGAGTAAGGAGCAACACAGGGTAAGGAACAACACAGAGTAAGGAGCCAAACAGGGTAAGGAGCCATACAGAGAAAGGAACCAGGCAGGGTAAGGAACCAGATCTCCTTCTCCTCACTGGAATGCTCCACATCAATTGGGAAAGGCCTGGGCCAACAGTTTGAGATCAGTCCAGTGCTAAGAAGGTCGACAAAGGTCATTCACTGAGAGCGCGATTTTAACTTGATCCCAGAAGGTGATTCCAACCTACCCGGCAACTTGTTAAACCCTACAGACAAGGACAAGCCTCGGCTGAGTGTTCCACACGAGCTTGCATCAAACTAAAGCATTCTTTAACAAGTGATGAACGGGGGAGAGCGCGAACGCAGTCCCCCACTACCAGAAATTATGCAGTCGAGATTCCCACATTTGGGGAATTCGCAAAGGTCAGCATGACCTAGAGTGCAATGGCCGGGCCTCGCCTTGGGTGAACCACCTTCCTGATCATGGTGTCTCCCCTGCCAGGTAAGTATGAATTGTAGAGCTCATAGACTTGATGGCCTGGAAATAATCCCTTGTTCTTACTCATGGTGGGGAGTAATGAGCCACACAGGGTAAGGAACAAGGCAGAGTAAGGAGCCACACAGAGTAAGAACCCAGACCTAGTAAGGAGAGCAACACTATGAAAGGAACCAGACAGATTAAGGAACCATATAGGGTAAGGAACAAGGCAGAGTAAGGAGCCACACTATGAAAGGAACCAGACAGAGTAAGGAACCATATAGGGTAAGGAACAAGGCAGAGTAAGGAGCAACACTATGAAAGGAACCAGACAGAGTAAGGAACCATACAGGGTAAGGAGCCATACAGAGAAGGGAACCAGGAAGGGTAAGGAACGAAATACCCCCATCCTTCTCCTCACTTGAACACTCCACATCAATTGGGAAAGGCCTTGGCCAACCGCTTGAGGGGTTTGTACACTTAATTTCCATACAACTTTTAGGTTTTTGCACTGTTCCCAGAGATAATGCAATACCGGGTCAATGCGCAGAGAGGGTGGAGCAAGCCCCTGGCCCTTCTCCCATGTCCAAAAATCAATTTAATATATGGTCTCCATATAGGAGACGTATCAGATATTAAACTGATAAGAACAGATACTACACTTGATCTTAGCCAAAAGGCCGAGAAGCGATGGCAACCATGTGCATGACCTTTTAGAGGGGCTCGAAAGGTCAACGAGAGCCACTTACGGGGCCACAAAGGGTAAAGAACCAGAAAAGGTAGGGAGCCACATAGGGTAAGGAACCACACAGGGTAAGGAACCACACAGGGTAAGGAGCCACACAAAGAAAGGAACCTGACAAAGTAAGGAGCCACACAGAGTAAGTAACCAGACAGAGTAAGGAACAACACAGAGTAAGGAACCAGACAGAGTAAGGAGCAACATAGAGTAAGGAGCAACACAGGGTAAGGAACAACACAGAGTAAGGAGCCACACAGAGTAAGGAGCCACACAGAGTAAGGGACAAGACAGAGTAAGGAGCAACACAGAGTAAGGAGCCACACAGGGTAAGGAACAACACAGAGTAAGGAGCCAAACAGGTTAAGGAACCAGACAGGGTAAGGAGCCATACAGAGAAAGGAACCAGGCAGGGTAAGGAACCAGATTTCCTTCTCCTCACTGGAATGCTCCACATCAATTGGGAAAGGCCTGGGCCAACAGTTTGAGATCAGTCCAGTGCTAAGAAGGTCGACAAAGGTCATTCACTGAGAGCGCGATTTTAACTTGATCCCAGAAGGTGATTCCAACCTACCCGGCAACTTGTTAAACCCTACAGACAAGGACAAGCCTCGGCTGAGTGTTCCACACGAGCTTGCATCAAACTAAAGCATTCTTTAACAAGTGATGAACGGGGGAGAGCGCGAACGCAGTCCCCCACTACCAGAAATTATGCAGTCGAGATTCCCACATTTGGGGAATTCGCAAAGGTCAGCATGACCTAGAGTGCAATGGCCGGGCCTCGCCTTGGGTGAACCACCTTCCTGATCATGGTGTCTCCCCTGCCAGGTAAGTATGAATTGTAGAGCTCATAGACTTGATGGCCTGGAAATAATCCCTTGTTCTTACTCATGGTGGGGAGTAATGAGCCACACAGGGTAAGGAACAAGGCAGAGTAAGGAGCCACACAGAGTAAGAACCCAGACCTAGTAAGGAGAGCAACACTATGAAAGGAACCAGACAGATTAAGGAACCATATAGGGTAAGGAACAAGGCAGAGTAAGGAGCCACACTATGAAAGGAACCAGACAGAGTAAGGAACCATATAGGGTAAGGAACAAGGCAGAGTAAGGAGCAACACTATGAAAGGAACCAGACAGAGTAAGGAACCATACAGGGTAAGGAGCCATACAGAGAAGGGAACCAGGAAGGGTAAGGAACGAAATACCCCCATCCTTCTCCTCACTTGAACACTCCACATCAATTGGGAAAGGCCTTGGCCAACCGCTTGAGGGGTTTGTACACTTAATTTCCATACAACTTTTAGGTTTTTGCACTGTTCCCAGAGATAATGCAATACCGGGTCAATGCGCAGAGAGGGTGGAGCAAGCCCCTGGCCCTTCTCCCATGTCCAAAAATCAATTTAATATATGGTCTCCATATAGGAGACGTATCAGATATTAAACTGATAAGAACAGATACTACACTTGATCTTAGCCAAAAGGCCGAGAAGCGATGGCAACCATGTGCATGACCTTTTAGAGGGGCTCGAAAGGTCAACGAGAGCCACTTACGGGGCCACAAAGGGTAAAGAACCAGAAAAGGTAGGGAGCCACATAGGGTAAGGAACCACACAGGGTAAGGAACCACACAGGGTAAGGAGCCACACAAAGAAAGGAACCTGACAAAGTAAGGAGCCACACAGAGTAAGTAACCAGACAGAGTAAGGAACAACACAGAGTAAGGAACCAGACAGAGTAAGGAGCAACACAGAGTAAGGAGCAACACAGGGTAAGGAACAACACAGAGTAAGGAGCCACACAGAGTAAGGAGCCACACAGAGTAAGGGACAAGACAGAGTAAGGAGCAACACAGAGTAAGGAGCCACACAGGGTAAGGAACAACACAGAGTAAGGAGCCAAACAGGGTAAGGAGCCATACAGAGAAAGGAACCAGGCAGGGTAAGGAACCAGATCTCCTTCTCCTCACTGGAATGCTCCACATCAATTGGGAAAGGCCTGGGCCAACAGTTTGAGATCAGTCCAGTGCTAAGAAGGTCGACAAAGGTCATTCACTGAGAGTGCGATTTTAACTTGATCCCAGAAGGTGATTCCAACCTACCCGGCAACTTGTTAAACCCTACAGACAAGGACAAGCCTCGGCTGAGTGTTCCACACGAGCTTGCATCAAACTAAAGCATTCTTTAACAAGTGATGAACGGGGGAGAGCGCGAACGCAGTCCCCCACTACCAGAAATTATGCAGTCGAGATTCCCACATTTGGGGAATTCGCAAAGGTCAGCATGACCTAGAGTGCAATGGCCGGGCCTCGCCTTGGGTGAACCACCTTCCTGATCATGGTGTCTCCCCTGCCAGGTAAGTATGAATTGTAGAGCTCATAGACTTGATGGCCTGGAAATAATCCCTTGTTCTTACTCATGGTGGGGAGTAATGAGCCACACAGGGTAAGGAACAAGGCAGAGTAAGGAGCCACACAGAGTAAGAACCCAGACCTAGTAAGGAGAGCAACACTATGAAAGGAACCAGACAGATTAAGGAACCATATAGGGTAAGGAACAAGGCAGAGTAAGGAGCCACACTATGAAAGGAACCAGACAGAGTAAGGAACCATATAGGGTAAGGAACAAGGCAGAGTAAGGAGCAACACTATGAAAGGAACCAGACAGAGTAAGGAACCATACAGGGTAAGGAGCCATACAGAGAAGGGAACCAGGAAGGGTAAGGAACGAAATACCCCCATCCTTCTCCTCACTTGAACACTCCACATCAATTGGGAAAGGCCTTGGCCAACCGCTTGAGGGGTTTGTACACTTAATTTCCATACAACTTTTAGGTTTTTGCACTGTTCCCAGAGATAATGCAATACCGGGTCAATGCGCAGAGAGGGTGGAGCAAGCCCCTGGCCCTTCTCCCATGTCCAAAAATCAATTTAATATATGGTCTCCATATAGGAGACGTATCAGATATTAAACTGATAAGAACAGATACTACACTTGATCTTAGCCAAAAGGCCGAGAAGCGATGGCAACCATGTGCATGACCTTTTAGAGGGGCTCGAAAGGTCAACGAGAGCCACTTACGGGGCCACAAAGGGTAAAGAACCAGAAAAGGTAGGGAGCCACATAGGGTAAGGAACCACACAGGGTAAGGAACCACACAGGGTAAGGAGCCACACAAAGAAAGGAACCTGACAAAGTAAGGAGCCACAGAGAGTAAGTAACCAGACAGAGTAAGGAACAACACAGAGTAAGGAACCAGACAGAGTAAGGAGCAACATAGAGTAAGGAGCAACACAGGGTAAGGAACAACACAGAGTAAGGAGCCACACAGAGTAAGGAGCCACACAGAGTAAGGGACAAGACAGAGTAAGGAGCAACACAGAGTAAGGAGCCACACAGGGTAAGGAACAACACAGAGTAAGGAGCCAAACAGGTTAAGGAACCAGACAGGGTAAGGAGCCATACAGAGAAAGGAACCAGGCAGGGTAAGGAACCAGATTTCCTTCTCCTCACTGGAATGCTCCACATCAATTGGGAAAGGCCTGGGCCAACAGTTTGAGATCAGTCCAGTGCTAAGAAGGTCGACAAAGGTCATTCACTGAGAGCGCGATTTTAACTTGATCCCAGAAGGTGATTCCAACCTACCCGGCAACTTGTTAAACCCTACAGACAAGGACAAGCCTCGGCTGAGTGTTCCACACGAGCTTGCATCAAACTAAAGCATTCTTTAACAAGTGATGAACGGGGGAGAGCGCGAACGCAGTCCCCCACTACCAGAAATTATGCAGTCGAGATTCCCACATTTGGGGAATTCGCAAAGGTCAGCATGACCTAGAGTGCAATGGCCGGGCCTCGCCTTGGGTGAACCACCTTCCTGATCATGGTGTCTCCCCTGCCAGGTAAGTATGAATTGTAGAGCTCATAGACTTGATGGCCTGGAAATAATCCCTTGTTCTTACTCATGGTGGGGAGTAATGAGCCACACAGGGTAAGGAACAAGGCAGAGTAAGGAGCCACACAGAGTAAGAACCCAGACCTAGTAAGGAGAGCAACACTATGAAAGGAACCAGACAGATTAAGGAACCATATAGGGTAAGGAACAAGGCAGAGTAAGGAGCCACACTATGAAAGGAACCAGACAGAGTAAGGAACCATATAGGGTAAGGAACAAGGCAGAGTAAGGAGCAACACTATGAAAGGAACCAGACAGAGTAAGGAACCATACAGGGTAAGGAGCCATACAGAGAAGGGAACCAGGAAGGGTAAGGAACGAAATACCCCCATCCTTCTCCTCACTTGAACACTCCACATCAATTGGGAAAGGCCTTGGCCAACCGCTTGAGGGGTTTGTACACTTAATTTCCATACAACTTTTAGGTTTTTGCACTGTTCCCAGAGATAATGCAATACCGGGTCAATGCGCAGAGAGGGTGGAGCAAGCCCCTGGCCCTTCTCCCATGTCCAAAAATCAATTTAATATATGGTCTCCATATAGGAGACGTATCAGATATTAAACTGATAAGAACAGATACTACACTTGATCTTAGCCAAAAGGCCGAGAAGCGATGGCAACCATGTGCATGACCTTTTAGAGGGGCTCGAAAGGTCAACGAGAGCCACTTACGGGGCCACAAAGGGTAAAGAACCAGAAAAGGTAGGGAGCCACATAGGGTAAGGAACCACACAGGGTAAGGAACCACACAGGGTAAGGAGCCACACAAAGAAAGGAACCTGACAAAGTAAGGAGCCACACAGAGTAAGTAACCAGACAGAGTAAGGAACAACACAGAGTAAGGAACCAGACAGAGTAAGGAGCAACATAGAGTAAGGAGCAACACAGGGTAAGGAACAACACAGAGTAAGGAGCCACACAGAGTAAGGAGCCACACAGAGTAAGGGACAAGACAGAGTAAGGAGCAACACAGAGTAAGGAGCCACACAGGGTAAGGAACAACACAGAGTAAGGAGCCAAACAGGTTAAGGAACCAGACAGGGTAAGGAGCCATACAGAGAAAGGAACCAGGCAGGGTAAGGAACCAGATTTCCTTCTCCTCACTGGAATGCTCCACATCAATTGGGAAAGGCCTGGGCCAACAGTTTGAGATCAGTCCAGTGCTAAGAAGGTCGACAAAGGTCATTCACTGAGAGCGCGATTTTAACTTGATCCCAGAAGGTGATTCCAACCTACCCGGCAACTTGTTAAACCCTACAGACAAGGACAAGCCTCGGCTGAGTGTTCCACACGAGCTTGCATCAAACTAAAGCATTCTTTAACAAGTGATGAACGGGGGAGAGCGCGAACGCAGTCCCCCACTACCAGAAATTATGCAGTCGAGATTCCCACATTTGGGGAATTCGCAAAGGTCAGCATGACCTAGAGTGCAATGGCCAGGCCTCGCCTTGGGTGAACCACCTTCCTGATCATGGTGTCTCCCCTGCCAGGTAAGTATGAATTGTAGAGCTCATAGACTTGATGGCCTGGAAATAATCCCTTGTTCTTACTCATGGTGGGGAGTAATGAGCCACACAGGGTAAGGAACAAGGCAGAGTAAGGAGCCACACAGAGTAAGAACCCAGACCTAGTAAGGAGAGCAACACTATGAAAGGAACCAGACAGATTAAGGAACCATATAGGGTAAGGAACAAGGCAGAGTAAGGAGCCACACTATGAAAGGAACCAGACAGAGTAAGGAACCATATAGGGTAAGGAACAAGGCAGAGTAAGGAGCAACACTATGAAAGGAACCAGACAGAGTAAGGAACCATACAGGGTAAGGAGCCATACAGAGAAGGGAACCAGGAAGGGTAAGGAACGAAATACCCCCATCCTTCTCCTCACTTGAACACTCCACATCAATTGGGAAAGGCCTTGGCCAACCGCTTGAGGGGTTTGTACACTTAATTTCCATACAACTTTTAGGTTTTTGCACTGTTCCCAGAGATAATGCAATACCGGGTCAATGCGCAGAGAGGGTGGAGCAAGCCCCTGGCCCTTCTCCCATGTCCAAAAATCAATTTAATATATGGTCTCCATATAGGAGACGTATCAGATATTAAACTGATAAGAACAGATACTACACTTGATCTTAGCCAAAAGGCCGAGAAGCGATGGCAACCATGTGCATGACCTTTTAGAGGGGCTCGAAAGGTCAACGAGAGCCACTTACGGGGCCACAAAGGGTAAAGAACCAGAAAAGGTAGGGAGCCACATAGGGTAAGGAACCACACAGGGTAAGGAACCACACAGGGTAAGGAGCCACACAAAGAAAGGAACCTGACAAAGTAAGGAGCCACACAGAGTAAGTAACCAGACAGAGTAAGGAACAACACAGAGTAAGGAACCAGACAGAGTAAGGAGCAACACAGAGTAAGGAGCAACACAGGGTAAGGAACAACACAGAGTAAGGAGCCACACAGAGTAAGGAGCCACACAGAGTAAGGGACAAGACAGAGTAAGGAGCAACACAGAGTAAGGAGCCACACAGGGTAAGGAACAACACAGAGTAAGGAGCCAAACAGGGTAAGGAGCCATACAGAGAAAGGAACCAGGCAGGGTAAGGAACCAGATCTCCTTCTCCTCACTGGAATGCTCCACATCAATTGGGAAAGGCCTGGGCCAACAGTTTGAGATCAGTCCAGTGCTAAGAAGGTCGACAAAGGTCATTCACTGAGAGCGCGATTTTAACTTGATCCCAGAAGGTGATTCCAACCTACCCGGCAACTTGTTAAACCCTACAGACAAGGACAAGCCTCGGCTGAGTGTTCCACACGAGCTTGCATCAAACTAAAGCATTCTTTAACAAGTGATGAACGGGGGAGAGCGCGAACGCAGTCCCCCACTACCAGAAATTATGCAGTCGAGATTCCCACATTTGGGGAATTCGCAAAGGTCAGCATGACCTAGAGTGCAATGGCCGGGCCTCGCCTTGGGTGAACCACCTTCCTGATCATGGTGTCTCCCCTGCCAGGTAAGTATGAATTGTAGAGCTCATAGACTTGATGGCCTGGAAATAATCCCTTGTTCTTACTCATGGTGGGGAGTAATGAGCCACACAGGGTAAGGAACAAGGCAGAGTAAGGAGCCACACAGAGTAAGAACCCAGACCTAGTAAGGAGAGCAACACTATGAAAGGAACCAGACAGATTAAGGAACCATATAGGGTAAGGAACAAGGCAGAGTAAGGAGCCACACTATGAAAGGAACCAGACAGAGTAAGGAACCATATAGGGTAAGGAACAAGGCAGAGTAAGGAGCAACACTATGAAAGGAACCAGACAGAGTAAGGAACCATACAGGGTAAGGAGCCATACAGAGAAGGGAACCAGGAAGGGTAAGGAACGAAATACCCCCATCCTTCTCCTCACTTGAACACTCCACATCAATTGGGAAAGGCCTTGGCCAACCGCTTGAGGGGTTTGTACACTTAATTTCCATACAACTTTTAGGTTTTTGCACTGTTCCCAGAGATAATGCAATACCGGGTCAATGCGCAGAGAGGGTGGAGCAAGCCCCTGGCCCTTCTCCCATGTCCAAAAATCAATTTAATATATGGTCTCCATATAGGAGACGTATCAGATATTAAACTGATAAGAACAGATACTACACTTGATCTTAGCCAAAAGGCCGAGAAGCGATGGCAACCATGTGCATGACCTTTTAGAGGGGCTCGAAAGGTCAACGAGAGCCACTTACGGGGCCACAAAGGGTAAAGAACCAGAAAAGGTAGGGAGCCACATAGGGTAAGGAACCACACAGGGTAAGGAACCACACAGGGTAAGGAGCCACACAAAGAAAGGAACCTGACAAAGTAAGGAGCCACAGAGAGTAAGTAACCAGACAGAGTAAGGAACAACACAGAGTAAGGAACCAGACAGAGTAAGGAGCAACATAGAGTAAGGAGCAACACAGGGTAAGGAACAACACAGAGTAAGGAGCCACACAGAGTAAGGAGCCACACAGAGTAAGGGACAAGACAGAGTAAGGAGCAACACAGAGTAAGGAGCCACACAGGGTAAGGAACAACACAGAGTAAGGAGCCAAACAGGTTAAGGAACCAGACAGGGTAAGGAGCCATACAGAGAAAGGAACCAGGCAGGGTAAGGAACCAGATTTCCTTCTCCTCACTGGAATGCTCCACATCAATTGGGAAAGGCCTGGGCCAACAGTTTGAGATCAGTCCAGTGCTAAGAAGGTCGACAAAGGTCATTCACTGAGAGCGCGATTTTAACTTGATCCCAGAAGGTGATTCCAACCTACCCGGCAACTTGTTAAACCCTACAGACAAGGACAAGCCTCGGCTGAGTGTTCCACACGAGCTTGCATCAAACTAAAGCATTCTTTAACAAGTGATGAACGGGGGAGAGCGCGAACGCAGTCCCCCACTACCAGAAATTATGCAGTCGAGATTCCCACATTTGGGGAATTCGCAAAGGTCAGCATGACCTAGAGTGCAATGGCCGGGCCTCGCCTTGGGTGAACCACCTTCCTGATCATGGTGTCTCCCCTGCCAGGTAAGTATGAATTGTAGAGCTCATAGACTTGATGGCCTGGAAATAATCCCTTGTTCTTACTCATGGTGGGGAGTAATGAGCCACACAGGGTAAGGAACAAGGCAGAGTAAGGAGCCACACAGAGTAAGAACCCAGACCTAGTAAGGAGAGCAACACTATGAAAGGAACCAGACAGATTAAGGAACCATATAGGGTAAGGAACAAGGCAGAGTAAGGAGCCACACTATGAAAGGAACCAGACAGAGTAAGGAACCATATAGGGTAAGGAACAAGGCAGAGTAAGGAGCAACACTATGAAAGGAACCAGACAGAGTAAGGAACCATACAGGGTAAGGAGCCATACAGAGAAGGGAACCAGGAAGGGTAAGGAACGAAATACCCCCATCCTTCTCCTCACTTGAACACTCCACATCAATTGGGAAAGGCCTTGGCCAACCGCTTGAGGGGTTTGTACACTTAATTTCCATACAACTTTTAGGTTTTTGCACTGTTCCCAGAGATAATGCAATACCGGGTCAATGCGCAGAGAGGGACCCCTGGCCCTTCTCCCATGTCCAAAAATCAATTTAATATATGGTCTCCATATAGGAGACGTATCAGATATTAAACTGATAAGAACAGATACTACACTTGATCTTAGCCAAAAGGCCGAGAAGCGATGGCAACCATGTGCATGACCTTTTAGAGGGGCTCGAAAGGTCAACGAGAGCCACTTACGGGGCCACAAAGGGTAAAGAACCAGAAAAGGTAGGGAGCCACATAGGGTAAGGAACCACACAGGGTAAGGAACCACACAGGGTAAGGAGCCACACAAAGAAAGGAACCTGACAAAGTAAGGAGCCACACAGAGTAAGTAACCAGACAGAGTAAGGAACAACACAGAGTAAGGAACCAGACAGAGTAAGGAGCAACATAGAGTAAGGAGCAACACAGGGTAAGGAACAACACAGAGTAAGGAGCCACACAGAGTAAGGAGCCACACAGAGTAAGGGACAAGACAGAGTAAGGAGCAACACAGAGTAAGGAGCCACACAGGGTAAGGAACAACACAGAGTAAGGAGCCAAACAGGTTAAGGAACCAGACAGGGTAAGGAGCCATACAGAGAAAGGAACCAGGCAGGGTAAGGAACCAGATTTCCTTCTCCTCACTGGAATGCTCCACATCAATTGGGAAAGGCCTGGGCCAACAGTTTGAGATCAGTCCAGTGCTAAGAAGGTCGACAAAGGTCATTCACTGAGAGCGCGATTTTAACTTGATCCCAGAAGGTGATTCCAACCTACCCGGCAACTTGTTAAACCCTACAGACAAGGACAAGCCTCGGCTGAGTGTTCCACACGAGCTTGCATCAAACTAAAGCATTCTTTAACAAGTGATGAACGGGGGAGAGCGCGAACGCAGTCCCCCACTACCAGAAATTATGCAGTCGAGATTCCCACATTTGGGGAATTCGCAAAGGTCAGCATGACCTAGAGTGCAATGGCCGGGCCTCGCCTTGGGTGAACCACCTTCCTGATCATGGTGTCTCCCCTGCCAGGTAAGTATGAATTGTAGAGCTCATAGACTTGATGGCCTGGAAATAATCCCTTGTTCTTACTCATGGTGGGGAGTAATGAGCCACACAGGGTAAGGAACAAGGCAGAGTAAGGAGCCACACAGAGTAAGAACCCAGACCTAGTAAGGAGAGCAACACTATGAAAGGAACCAGACAGATTAAGGAACCATATAGGGTAAGGAACAAGGCAGAGTAAGGAGCCACACTATGAAAGGAACCAGACAGAGTAAGGAACCATATAGGGTAAGGAACAAGGCAGAGTAAGGAGCAACACTATGAAAGGAACCAGACAGAGTAAGGAACCATACAGGGTAAGGAGCCATACAGAGAAGGGAACCAGGAAGGGTAAGGAACGAAATACCCCCATCCTTCTCCTCACTTGAACACTCCACATCAATTGGGAAAGGCCTTGGCCAACCGCTTGAGGGGTTTGTACACTTAATTTCCATACAACTTTTAGGTTTTTGCACTGTTCCCAGAGATAATGCAATACCGGGTCAATGCGCAGAGAGGGACCCCTGGCCCTTCTCCCATGTCCAAAAATCAATTTAATATATGGTCTCCATATAGGAGACGTATCAGATATTAAACTGATAAGAACAGATACTACACTTGATCTTAGCCAAAAGGCCGAGAAGCGATGGCAACCATGTGCATGACCTTTTAGAGGGGCTCGAAAGGTCAACGAGAGCCACTTACGGGGCCACAAAGGGTAAAGAACCAGAAAAGGTAGGGAGCCACATAGGGTAAGGAACCACACAGGGTAAGGAACCACACAGGGTAAGGAGCCACACAAAGAAAGGAACCTGACAAAGTAAGGAGCCACACAGAGTAAGTAACCAGACAGAGTAAGGAACAACACAGAGTAAGGAACCAGACAGAGTAAGGAGCAACATAGAGTAAGGAGCAACACAGGGTAAGGAACAACACAGAGTAAGGAGCCACACAGAGTAAGGAGCCACACAGAGTAAGGGACAAGACAGAGTAAGGAGCAACACAGAGTAAGGAGCCACACAGGGTAAGGAACAACACAGAGTAAGGAGCCAAACAGGTTAAGGAACCAGACAGGGTAAGGAGCCATACAGAGAAAGGAACCAGGCAGGGTAAGGAACCAGATTTCCTTCTCCTCACTGGAATGCTCCACATCAATTGGGAAAGGCCTGGGCCAACAGTTTGAGATCAGTCCAGTGCTAAGAAGGTCGACAAAGGTCATTCACTGAGAGCGCGATTTTAACTTGATCCCAGAAGGTGATTCCAACCTACCCGGCAACTTGTTAAACCCTACAGACAAGGACAAGCCTCGGCTGAGTGTTCCACACGAGCTTGCATCAAACTAAAGCATTCTTTAACAAGTGATGAACGGGGGAGAGCGCGAACGCAGTCCCCCACTACCAGAAATTATGCAGTCGAGATTCCCACATTTGGGGAATTCGCAAAGGTCAGCATGACCTAGAGTGCAATGGCCGGGCCTCGCCTTGGGTGAACCACCTTCCTGATCATGGTGTCTCCCCTGCCAGGTAAGTATGAATTGTAGAGCTCATAGACTTGATGGCCTGGAAATAATCCCTTGTTCTTACTCATGGTGGGGAGTAATGAGCCACACAGGGTAAGGAACAAGGCAGAGTAAGGAGCCACACAGAGTAAGAACCCAGACCTAGTAAGGAGAGCAACACTATGAAAGGAACCAGACAGATTAAGGAACCATATAGGGTAAGGAACAAGGCAGAGTAAGGAGCCACACTATGAAAGGAACCAGACAGAGTAAGGAACCATATAGGGTAAGGAACAAGGCAGAGTAAGGAGCAACACTATGAAAGGAACCAGACAGAGTAAGGAACCATACAGGGTAAGGAGCCATACAGAGAAGGGAACCAGGAAGGGTAAGGAACGAAATACCCCCATCCTTCTCCTCACTTGAACACTCCACATCAATTGGGAAAGGCCTTGGCCAACCGCTTGAGGGGTTTGTACACTTAATTTCCATACAACTTTTAGGTTTTTGCACTGTTCCCAGAGATAATGCAATACCGGGTCAATGCGCAGAGAGGGTGGAGCAAGCCCCTGGCCCTTCTCCCATGTCCAAAAATCAATTTAATATATGGTCTCCATATAGGAGACGTATCAGATATTAAACTGATAAGAACAGATACTACACTTGATCTTAGCCAAAAGGCCGAGAAGCGATGGCAACCATGTGCATGACCTTTTAGAGGGGCTCGAAAGGTCAACGAGAGCCACTTACGGGGCCACAAAGGGTAAAGAACCAGAAAAGGTAGGGAGCCACATAGGGTAAGGAACCACACAGGGTAAGGAACCACACAGGGTAAGGAGCCACACAAAGAAAGGAACCTGACAAAGTAAGGAGCCACACAGAGTAAGTAACCAGACAGAGTAAGGAACAACACAGAGTAAGGAACCAGACAGAGTAAGGAGCAACACAGAGTAAGGAGCAACACAGGGTAAGGAACAACACAGAGTAAGGAGCCACACAGAGTAAGGAGCCACACAGAGTAAGGGACAAGACAGAGTAAGGAGCAACACAGAGTAAGGAGCCACACAGGGTAAGGAACAACACAGAGTAAGGAGCCAAACAGGGTAAGGAGCCATACAGAGAAAGGAACCAGGCAGGGTAAGGAACCAGATTTCCTTCTCCTCACTGGAATGCTCCACATCAATTGGGAAAGGCCTGGGCCAACAGTTTGAGATCAGTCCAGTGCTAAGAAGGTCGACAAAGGTCATTCACTGAGAGCGCGATTTTAACTTGATCCCAGAAGGTGATTCCAACCTACCCGGCAACTTGTTAAACCCTACAGACAAGGACAAGCCTCGGCTGAGTGTTCCACACGAGCTTGCATCAAACTAAAGCATTCTTTAACAAGTGATGAACGGGGGAGAGCGCGAACGCAGTCCCCCACTACCAGAAATTATGCAGTCGAGATTCCCACATTTGGGGAATTCGCAAAGGTCAGCATGACCTAGAGTGCAATGGCCGGGCCTCGCCTTGGGTGAACCACCTTCCTGATCATGGTGTCTCCCCTGCCAGGTAAGTATGAATTGTAGAGCTCATAGACTTGATGGCCTGGAAATAATCCCTTGTTCTTACTCATGGTGGGGAATAATGAGCCACACAGGGTAAGGAACAAGGCAGAGTAAGGAGCCACACAGAGTAAGAACCCAGACCTAGTAAGGAGAGCAACACTATGAAAGGAACCAGACAGATTAAGGAACCATATAGGGTAAGGAACAAGGCAGAGTAAGGAGCCACACTATGAAAGGAACCAGACAGAGTAAGGAACCATATAGGGTAAGGAACAAGGCAGAGTAAGGAGCAACACTATGAAAGGAACCAGACAGAGTAAGGAACCATACAGGGTAAGGAGCCATACAGAGAAGGGAACCAGGAAGGGTAAGGAACGAAATACCCCCATCCTTCTCCTCACTTGAACACTCCACATCAATTGGGAAAGGCCTTGGCCAACCGCTTGAGGGGTTTGTACACTTAATTTCCATACAACTTTTAGGTTTTTGCACTGTTCCCAGAGATAATGCAATACCGGGTCAATGCGCAGAGAGGGTGGAGCAAGCCCCTGGCCCTTCTCCCATGTCCAAAAATCAATTTAATATATGGTCTCCATATAGGAGACGTATCAGATATTAAACTGATAAGAACAGATACTACACTTGATCTTAGCCAAAAGGCCGAGAAGCGATGGCAACCATGTGCATGACCTTTTAGAGGGGCTCGAAAGGTCAACGAGAGCCACTTACGGGGCCACAAAGGGTAAAGAACCAGAAAAGGTAGGGAGCCACATAGGGTAAGGAACCACACAGGGTAAGGAACCACACAGGGTAAGGAGCCACACAAAGAAAGGAACCTGACAAAGTAAGGAGCCACACAGAGTAAGTAACCAGACAGAGTAAGGAACAACACAGAGTAAGGAACCAGACAGAGTAAGGAGCAACATAGAGTAAGGAGCAACACAGGGTAAGGAACAACACAGAGTAAGGAGCCACACAGAGTAAGGAGCCACACAGAGTAAGGGACAAGACAGAGTAAGGAGCAACACAGAGTAAGGAGCCACACAGGGTAAGGAACAACACAGAGTAAGGAGCCAAACAGGTTAAGGAACCAGACAGGGTAAGGAGCCATACAGAGAAAGGAACCAGGCAGGGTAAGGAACCAGATTTCCTTCTCCTCACTGGAATGCTCCACATCAATTGGGAAAGGCCTGGGCCAACAGTTTGAGATCAGTCCAGTGCTAAGAAGGTCGACAAAGGTCATTCACTGAGAGCGCGATTTTAACTTGATCCCAGAAGGTGATTCCAACCTACCCGGCAACTTGTTAAACCCTACAGACAAGGACAAGCCTCGGCTGAGTGTTCCACACGAGCTTGCATCAAACTAAAGCATTCTTTAACAAGTGATGAACGGGGGAGAGCGCGAACGCAGTCCCCCACTACCAGAAATTATGCAGTCGAGATTCCCACATTTGGGGAATTCGCAAAGGTCAGCATGACCTAGAGTGCAATGGCCGGGCCTCGCCTTGGGTGAACCACCTTCCTGATCATGGTGTCTCCCCTGCCAGGTAAGTATGAATTGTAGAGCTCATAGACTTGATGGCCTGGAAATAATCCCTTGTTCTTACTCATGGTGGGGAATAATGAGCCACACAGGGTAAGGAACAAGGCAGAGTAAGGAGCCACACAGAGTAAGAACCCAGACCTAGTAAGGAGAGCAACACTATGAAAGGAACCAGACAGATTAAGGAACCATATAGGGTAAGGAACAAGGCAGAGTAAGGAGCCACACTATGAAAGGAACCAGACAGAGTAAGGAACCATATAGGGTAAGGAACAAGGCAGAGTAAGGAGCAACACTATGAAAGGAACCAGACAGAGTAAGGAACCATACAGGGTAAGGAGCCATACAGAGAAGGGAACCAGGAAGGGTAAGGAACGAAATACCCCCATCCTTCTCCTCACTTGAACACTCCACATCAATTGGGAAAGGCCTTGGCCAACCGCTTGAGGGGTTTGTACACTTAATTTTAGGTTTTTGCACTGTTCCCAGAGATAATGCAATACCGGGTCAATGCGCAGAGAGGGTGGAGCAAGCCCCTGGCCCTTCTCCCATGTCCAAAAATCAATTTAATATATGGTCTCCATATAGGAGACGTATCAGATATTAAACTGATAAGAACAGATACTACACTTGATCTTAGCCAAAAGGCCGAGAAGCGATGGCAACCATGTGCATGACCTTTTAGAGGGGCTCGAAAGGTCAACGAGAGCCACTTACGGGGCCACAAAGGGTAAAGAACCAGAAAAGGTAGGGAGCCACATAGGGTAAGGAACCACACAGGGTAAGGAACCACACAGGGTAAGGAGCCACACAAAGAAAGGAACCTGACAAAGTAAGGAGCCACACAGAGTAAGTAACCAGACAGAGTAAGGAACAACACAGAGTAAGGAACCAGACAGAGTAAGGAGCAACACAGAGTAAGGAGCAACACAGGGTAAGGAACAACACAGAGTAAGGAGCCACACAGAGTAAGGAGCCACACAGAGTAAGGGACAAGACAGAGTAAGGAGCCACACAGGGTAAGGAACAACACAGAGTAAGGAGCCAAACAGGGTAAGGAGCCATACAGAGAAAGGAACCAGGCAGGGTAAGGAACCAGATCTCCTTCTCCTCACTGGAATGCTCCACATCAATTGGGAAAGGCCTGGGCCAACAGTTTGAGATCAGTCCAGTGCTAAGAAGGTCGACAAAGGTCATTCACTGAGAGCGCGATTTTAACTTGATCCCAGAAGGTGATTCCAACCTACCCGGCAACTTGTTAAACCCTACAGACAAGGACAAGCCTCGGCTGAGTGTTCCACACGAGCTTGCATCAAACTAAAGCATTCTTTAACAAGTGATGAACGGGGGAGAGCGCGAACGCAGTCCCCCACTACCAGAAATTATGCAGTCGAGATTCCCACATTTGGGGAATTCGCAAAGGTCAGCATGACCTAGAGTGCAATGGCCGGGCCTCGCCTTGGGTGAACCACCTTCCTGATCATGGTGTCTCCCCTGCCAGGTAAGTATGAATTGTAGAGCTCATAGACTTGATGGCCTGGAAATAATCCCTTGTTCTTACTCATGGTGGGGAGTAATGAGCCACACAGGGTAAGGAACAAGGCAGAGTAAGGAGCCACACAGAGTAAGAACCCAGACCTAGTAAGGAGAGCAACACTATGAAAGGAACCAGACAGATTAAGGAACCATATAGGGTAAGGAACAAGGCAGAGTAAGGAGCCACACTATGAAAGGAACCAGACAGAGTAAGGAACCATATAGGGTAAGGAACAAGGCAGAGTAAGGAGCAACACTATGAAAGGAACCAGACAGAGTAAGGAACCATACAGGGTAAGGAGCCATACAGAGAAGGGAACCAGGAAGGGTAAGGAACGAAATACCCCCATCCTTCTCCTCACTTGAACACTCCACATCAATTGGGAAAGGCCTTGGCCAACCGCTTGAGGGGTTTGTACACTTAATTTCCATACAACTTTTAGGTTTTTGCACTGTTCCCAGAGATAATGCAATACCGGGTCAATGCGCAGAGAGGGTGGAGCAAGCCCCTGGCCCTTCTCCCATGTCCAAAAATCAATTTAATATATGGTCTCCATATAGGAGACGTATCAGATATTAAACTGATAAGAACAGATACTACACTTGATCTTAGCCAAAAGGCCGAGAAGCGATGGCAACCATGTGCATGACCTTTTAGAGGGGCTCGAAAGGTCAACGAGAGCCACTTACGGGGCCACAAAGGGTAAAGAACCAGAAAAGGTAGGGAGCCACATAGGGTAAGGAACCACACAGGGTAAGGAACCACACAGGGTAAGGAGCCACACAAAGAAAGGAACCTGACAAAGTAAGGAGCCACACAGAGTAAGTAACCAGACAGAGTAAGGAACAACACAGAGTAAGGAACCAGACAGAGTAAGGAGCAACATAGAGTAAGGAGCAACACAGGGTAAGGAACAACACAGAGTAAGGAGCCACACAGAGTAAGGAGCCACACAGAGTAAGGGACAAGACAGAGTAAGGAGCAACACAGAGTAAGGAGCCACACAGGGTAAGGAACAACACAGAGTAAGGAGCCAAACAGGTTAAGGAACCAGACAGGGTAAGGAGCCATACAGAGAAAGGAACCAGGCAGGGTAAGGAACCAGATTTCCTTCTCCTCACTGGAATGCTCCACATCAATTGGGAAAGGCCTGGGCCAACAGTTTGAGATCAGTCCAGTGCTAAGAAGGTCGACAAAGGTCATTCACTGAGAGCGCGATTTTAACTTGATCCCAGAAGGTGATTCCAACCTACCCGGCAACTTGTTAAACCCTACAGACAAGGACAAGCCTCGGCTGAGTGTTCCACACGAGCTTGCATCAAACTAAAGCATTCTTTAACAAGTGATGAACGGGGGAGAGCGCGAACGCAGTCCCCCCCTACCAGAAATTATGCAGTCGAGATTCCCACATTTGGGGAATTCGCAAAGGTCAGCATGACCTAGAGTGCAATGGCCGGGCCTCGCCTTGGGTGAACCACCTTCCTGATCATGGTGTCTCCCCTGCCAGGTAAGTATGAATTGTAGAGCTCATAGACTTGATGGCCTGGAAATAATCCCTTGTTCTTACTCATGGTGGGGAGTAATGAGCCACACAGGGTAAGGAACAAGGCAGAGTAAGGAGCCACACAGAGTAAGAACCCAGACCTAGTAAGGAGAGCAACACTATGAAAGGAACCAGACAGATTAAGGAACCATATAGGGTAAGGAACAAGGCAGAGTAAGGAGCCACACTATGAAAGGAACCAGACAGAGTAAGGAACCATATAGGGTAAGGAACAAGGCAGAGTAAGGAGCAACACTATGAAAGGAACCAGACAGAGTAAGGAACCATACAGGGTAAGGAGCCATACAGAGAAGGGAACCAGGAAGGGTAAGGAACGAAATACCCCCATCCTTCTCCTCACTTGAACACTCCACATCAATTGGGAAAGGCCTTGGCCAACTGCTTGAGGGGTTTGTACACTTAATTTCCATACAACTTTTAGGTTTTTGCACTGTTCCCAGAGATAATGCAATACCGGGTCAATGCGCAGAGAGGGTGGAGCAAGCCCCTGGCCCTTCTCCCATGTCCAAAAATCAATTTAATATATGGTCTCCATATAGGAGACGTATCAGATATTAAACTGATAAGAACAGATACTACACTTGATCTTAGCCAAAAGGCCGAGAAGCGATGGCAACCATGTGCATGACCTTTTAGAGGGGCTCGAAAGGTCAACGAGAGCCACTTACGGGGCCACAAAGGGTAAAGAACCAGAAAAGGTAGGGAGCCACATAGGGTAAGGAACCACACAGGGTAAGGAACCACACAGGGTAAGGAGCCACACAAAGAAAGGAACCTGACAAAGTAAGGAGCCACACAGAGTAAGTAACCAGACAGAGTAAGGAACAACACAGAGTAAGGAACCAGACAGAGTAAGGAGCAACACAGAGTAAGGAGCAACACAGGGTAAGGAACAACACAGAGTAAGGAGCCACACAGAGTAAGGAGCCACACAGAGTAAGGGACAAGACAGAGTAAGGAGCAACACAGAGTAAGGAGCCACACAGGGTAAGGAACAACACAGAGTAAGGAGCCAAACAGGGTAAGGAGCCATACAGAGAAAGGAACCAGGCAGGGTAAGGAACCAGATCTCCTTCTCCTCACTGGAATGCTCCACATCAATTGGGAAAGGCCTGGGCCAACAGTTTGAGATCAGTCCAGTGCTAAGAAGGTCGACAAAGGTCATTCACTGAGAGCGCGATTTTAACTTGATCCCAGAAGGTGATTCCAACCTACCCGGCAACTTGTTAAACCCTACAGACAAGGACAAGCCTCGGCTGAGTGTTCCACACGAGCTTGCATCAAACTAAAGCATTCTTTAACAAGTGATGAACGGGGGAGAGCGCGAACGCAGTCCCCCACTACCAGAAATTATGCAGTCGAGATTCCCACATTTGGGGAATTCGCAAAGGTCAGCATGACCTACAGTGCAATGGCCGGGCCTCGCCTTGGGTGAACCACCTTCCTGATCATGGTGTCTCCCCTGCCAGGTAAGTATGAATTGTAGAGCTCATAGACTTGATGGCCTGGAAATAATCCCTTGTTCTTACTCATGGTGGGGAGTAATGAGCCACACAGGGTAAGGAACAAGGCAGAGTAAGGAGCCACACAGAGTAAGAACCCAGACCTAGTAAGGAGAGCAACACTATGAAAGGAACCAGACAGATTAAGGAACCATATAGGGTAAGGAACAAGGCAGAGTAAGGAGCCACACTATGAAAGGAACCAGACAGAGTAAGGAACCATATAGGGTAAGGAACAAGGCAGAGTAAGGAGCAACACTATGAAAGGAACCAGACAGAGTAAGGAACCATACAGGGTAAGGAGCCATACAGAGAAGGGAACCAGGAAGGGTAAGGAACGAAATACCCCCATCCTTCTCCTCACTTGAACACTCCACATCAATTGGGAAAGGCCTTGGCCAACCGCTTGAGGGGTTTGTACACTTAATTTCCATACAACTTTTAGGTTTTTGCACTGTTCCCAGAGATAATGCAATACCGGGTCAATGCGCAGAGAGGGTGGAGCAAGCCCCTGGCCCTTCTCCCATGTCCAAAAATCAATTTAATATATGGTCTCCATATAGGAGACGTATCAGATATTAAACTGATAAGAACAGATACTACACTTGATCTTAGCCAAAAGGCCGAGAAGCGATGGCAACCATGTGCATGACCTTTTAGAGGGGCTCGAAAGGTCAACGAGAGCCACTTACGGGGCCACAAAGGGTAAAGAACCAGAAAAGGTAGGGAGCCACATAGGGTAAGGAACCACACAGGGTAAGGAACCACACAGGGTAAGGAGCCACACAAAGAAAGGAACCTGACAAAGTAAGGAGCCACACAGAGTAAGTAACCAGACAGAGTAAGGAACAACACAGAGTAAGGAACCAGACAGAGTAAGGAGCAACATAGAGTAAGGAGCAACACAGGGTAAGGAACAACACAGAGTAAGGAGCCACACAGAGTAAGGAGCCACACAGAGTAAGGGACAAGACAGAGTAAGGAGCAACACAGAGTAAGGAGCCACACAGGGTAAGGAACAACACAGAGTAAGGAGCCAAACAGGTTAAGGAACCAGACAGGGTAAGGAGCCATACAGAGAAAGGAACCAGGCAGGGTAAGGAACCAGATTTCCTTCTCCTCACTGGAATGCTCCACATCAATTGGGAAAGGCCTGGGCCAACAGTTTGAGATCAGTCCAGTGCTAAGAAGGTCGACAAAGGTCATTCACTGAGAGCGCGATTTTAACTTGATCCCAGAAGGTGATTCCAACCTACCCGGCAACTTGTTAAACCCTACAGACAAGGACAAGCCTCGGCTGAGTGTTCCACACGAGCTTGCATCAAACTAAAGCATTCTTTAACAAGTGATGAACGGGGGAGAGCGCGAACGCAGTCCCCCACTACCAGAAATTATGCAGTCGAGATTCCCACATTTGGGGAATTCGCAAAGGTCAGCATGACCTACAGTGCAATGGCCGGGCCTCGCCTTGGGTGAACCACCTTCCTGATCATGGTGTCTCCCCTGCCAGGTAAGTATGAATTGTAGAGCTCATAGACTTGATGGCCTGGAAATAATCCCTTGTTCTTACTCATGGTGGGGAGTAATGAGCCACACAGGGTAAGGAACAAGGCAGAGTAAGGAGCCACACAGAGTAAGAACCCAGACCTAGTAAGGAGAGCAACACTATGAAAGGAACCAGACAGATTAAGGAACCATATAGGGTAAGGAACAAGGCAGAGTAAGGAGCCACACTATGAAAGGAACCAGACAGAGTAAGGAACCATATAGGGTAAGGAACAAGGCAGAGTAAGGAGCAACACTATGAAAGGAACCAGACAGAGTAAGGAACCATACAGGGTAAGGAGCCATACAGAGAAGGGAACCAGGAAGGGTAAGGAACGAAATACCCCCATCCTTCTCCTCACTTGAACACTCCACATCAATTGGGAAAGGCCTTGGCCAACCGCTTGAGGGGTTTGTACACTTAATTTCCATACAACTTTTAGGTTTTTGCACTGTTCCCAGAGATAATGCAATACCGGGTCAATGCGCAGAGAGGGTGGAGCAAGCCCCTGGCCCTTCTCCCATGTCCAAAAATCAATTTAATATATGGTCTCCATATAGGAGACGTATCAGATATTAAACTGATAAGAACAGATACTACACTTGATCTTAGCCAAAAGGCCGAGAAGCGATGGCAACCATGTGCATGACCTTTTAGAGGGGCTCGAAAGGTCAACGAGAGCCACTTACGGGGCCACAAAGGGTAAAGAACCAGAAAAGGTAGGGAGCCACATAGGGTAAGGAACCACACAGGGTAAGGAACCACACAGGGTAAGGAGCCACACAAAGAAAGGAACCTGACAAAGTAAGGAGCCACACAGAGTAAGTAACCAGACAGAGTAAGGAACAACACAGAGTAAGGAACCAGACAGAGTAAGGAGCAACATAGAGTAAGGAGCAACACAGGGTAAGGAACAACACAGAGTAAGGAGCCACACAGAGTAAGGAGCCACACAGAGTAAGGGACAAGACAGAGTAAGGAGCAACACAGAGTAAGGAGCCACACAGGGTAAGGAACAACACAGAGTAAGGAGCCAAACAGGTTAAGGAACCAGACAGGGTAAGGAGCCATACAGAGAAAGGAACCAGGCAGGGTAAGGAACCAGATTTCCTTCTCCTCACTGGAATGCTCCACATCAATTGGGAAAGGCCTGGGCCAACAGTTTGAGATCAGTCCAGTGCTAAGAAGGTCGACAAAGGTCATTCACTGAGAGCGCGATTTTAACTTGATCCCAGAAGGTGATTCCAACCTACCCGGCAACTTGTTAAACCCTACAGACAAGGACAAGCCTCGGCTGAGTGTTCCACACGAGCTTGCATCAAACTAAAGCATTCTTTAACAAGTGATGAACGGGGGAGAGCGCGAACGCAGTCCCCCACTACCAGAAATTATGCAGTCGAGATTCCCACATTTGGGGAATTCGCAAAGGTCAGCATGACCTAGAGTGCAATGGCCGGGCCTCGCCTTGGGTGAACCACCTTCCTGATCATGGTGTCTCCCCTGCCAGGTAAGTATGAATTGTAGAGCTCATAGACTTGATGGCCTGGAAATAATCCCTTGTTCTTACTCATGGTGGGGAATAATGAGCCACACAGGGTAAGGAACAAGGCAGAGTAAGGAGCCACACAGAGTAAGAACCCAGACCTAGTAAGGAGAGCAACACTATGAAAGGAACCAGACAGATTAAGGAACCATATAGGGTAAGGAACAAGGCAGAGTAAGGAGCCACACTATGAAAGGAACCAGACAGAGTAAGGAACCATATAGGGTAAGGAACAAGGCAGAGTAAGGAGCAACACTATGAAAGGAACCAGACAGAGTAAGGAACCATACAGGGTAAGGAGCCATACAGAGAAGGGAACCAGGAAGGGTAAGGAACGAAATACCCCCATCCTTCTCCTCACTTGAACACTCCACATCAATTGGGAAAGGCCTTGGCCAACCGCTTGAGGGGTTTGTACACTTAATTTTAGGTTTTTGCACTGTTCCCAGAGATAATGCAATACCGGGTCAATGCGCAGAGAGGGTGGAGCAAGCCCCTGGCCCTTCTCCCATGTCCAAAAATCAATTTAATATATGGTCTCCATATAGGAGACGTATCAGATATTAAACTGATAAGAACAGATACTACACTTGATCTTAGCCAAAAGGCCGAGAAGCGATGGCAACCATGTGCATGACCTTTTAGAGGGGCTCGAAAGGTCAACGAGAGCCACTTACGGGGCCACAAAGGGTAAAGAACCAGAAAAGGTAGGGAGCCACATAGGGTAAGGAACCACACAGGGTAAGGAACCACACAGGGTAAGGAGCCACACAAAGAAAGGAACCTGACAAAGTAAGGAGCCACACAGAGTAAGTAACCAGACAGAGTAAGGAACAACACAGAGTAAGGAACCAGACAGAGTAAGGAGCAACACAGAGTAAGGAGCAACACAGGGTAAGGAACAACACAGAGTAAGGAGCCACACAGAGTAAGGAGCCACACAGAGTAAGGGACAAGACAGAGTAAGGAGCCACACAGGGTAAGGAACAACACAGAGTAAGGAGCCAAACAGGGTAAGGAGCCATACAGAGAAAGGAACCAGGCAGGGTAAGGAACCAGATCTCCTTCTCCTCACTGGAATGCTCCACATCAATTGGGAAAGGCCTGGGCCAACAGTTTGAGATCAGTCCAGTGCTAAGAAGGTCGACAAAGGTCATTCACTGAGAGCGCGATTTTAACTTGATCCCAGAAGGTGATTCCAACCTACCCGGCAACTTGTTAAACCCTACAGACAAGGACAAGCCTCGGCTGAGTGTTCCACACGAGCTTGCATCAAACTAAAGCATTCTTTAACAAGTGATGAACGGGGGAGAGCGCGAACGCAGTCCCCCACTACCAGAAATTATGCAGTCGAGATTCCCACATTTGGGGAATTCGCAAAGGTCAGCATGACCTAGAGTGCAATGGCCGGGCCTCGCCTTGGGTGAACCACCTTCCTGATCATGGTGTCTCCCCTGCCAGGTAAGTATGAATTGTAGAGCTCATAGACTTGATGGCCTGGAAATAATCCCTTGTTCTTACTCATGGTGGGGAGTAATGAGCCACACAGGGTAAGGAACAAGGCAGAGTAAGGAGCCACACAGAGTAAGAACCCAGACCTAGTAAGGAGAGCAACACTATGAAAGGAACCAGACAGATTAAGGAACCATATAGGGTAAGGAACAAGGCAGAGTAAGGAGCCACACTATGAAAGGAACCAGACAGAGTAAGGAACCATATAGGGTAAGGAACAAGGCAGAGTAAGGAGCAACACTATGAAAGGAACCAGACAGAGTAAGGAACCATACAGGGTAAGGAGCCATACAGAGAAGGGAACCAGGAAGGGTAAGGAACGAAATACCCCCATCCTTCTCCTCACTTGAACACTCCACATCAATTGGGAAAGGCCTTGGCCAACCGCTTGAGGGGTTTGTACACTTAATTTCCATACAACTTTTAGGTTTTTGCACTGTTCCCAGAGATAATGCAATACCGGGTCAATGCGCAGAGAGGGTGGAGCAAGCCCCTGGCCCTTCTCCCATGTCCAAAAATCAATTTAATATATGGTCTCCATATAGGAGACGTATCAGATATTAAACTGATAAGAACAGATACTACACTTGATCTTAGCCAAAAGGCCGAGAAGCGATGGCAACCATGTGCATGACCTTTTAGAGGGGCTCGAAAGGTCAACGAGAGCCACTTACGGGGCCACAAAGGGTAAAGAACCAGAAAAGGTAGGGAGCCACATAGGGTAAGGAACCACACAGGGTAAGGAACCACACAGGGTAAGGAGCCACACAAAGAAAGGAACCTGACAAAGTAAGGAGCCACACAGAGTAAGTAACCAGACAGAGTAAGGAACAACACAGAGTAAGGAACCAGACAGAGTAAGGAGCAACATAGAGTAAGGAGCAACACAGGGTAAGGAACAACACAGAGTAAGGAGCCACACAGAGTAAGGAGCCACACAGAGTAAGGGACAAGACAGAGTAAGGAGCAACACAGAGTAAGGAGCCACACAGGGTAAGGAACAACACAGAGTAAGGAGCCAAACAGGTTAAGGAACCAGACAGGGTAAGGAGCCATACAGAGAAAGGAACCAGGCAGGGTAAGGAACCAGATTTCCTTCTCCTCACTGGAATGCTCCACATCAATTGGGAAAGACCTGGGCCAACAGTTTGAGATCAGTCCAGTGCTAAGAAGGTCGACAAAGGTCATTCACTGAGAGCGCGATTTTAACTTGATCCCAGAAGGTGATTCCAACCTACCCGGCAACTTGTTAAACCCTACAGACAAGGACAAGCCTCGGCTGAGTGTTCCACACGAGCTTGCATCAAACTAAAGCATTCTTTAACAAGTGATGAACGGGGGAGAGCGCGAACGCAGTCCCCCACTACCAGAAATTATGCAGTCGAGATTCCCACATTTGGGGAATTCGCAAAGGTCAGCATGACCTAGAGTGCAATGGCCGGGCCTCGCCTTGGGTGAACCACCTTCCTGATCATGGTGTCTCCCCTGCCAGGTAAGTATGAATTGTAGAGCTCATAGACTTGATGGCCTGGAAATAATCCCTTGTTCTTACTCATGGTGGGGAGTAATGAGCCACACAGGGTAAGGAACAAGGCAGAGTAAGGAGCCACACAGAGTAAGAACCCAGACCTAGTAAGGAGAGCAACACTATGAAAGGAACCAGACAGATTAAGGAACCATATAGGGTAAGGAACAAGGCAGAGTAAGGAGCCACACTATGAAAGGAACCAGACAGAGTAAGGAACCATATAGGGTAAGGAACAAGGCAGAGTAAGGAGCAACACTATGAAAGGAACCAGACAGAGTAAGGAACCATACAGGGTAAGGAGCCATACAGAGAAGGGAACCAGGAAGGGTAAGGAACGAAATACCCCCATCCTTCTCCTCACTTGAACACTCCACATCAATTGGGAAAGGCCTTGGCCAACTGCTTGAGGGGTTTGTACACTTAATTTCCATACAACTTTTAGGTTTTTGCACTGTTCCCAGAGATAATGCAATACCGGGTCAATGCGCAGAGAGGGTGGAGCAAGCCCCTGGCCCTTCTCCCAAGTCCAAAAATCAATTTAATATATGGTCTCCATATAGGAGACGTATCAGATATTAAACTGATAAGAACAGATACTACACTTGATCTTAGCCAAAAGGCCGAGAAGCGATGGCAACCATGTGCATGACCTTTTAGAGGGGCTCGAAAGGTCAACGAGAGCCACTTACGGGGCCACAAAGGGTAAAGAACCAGAAAAGGTAGGGAGCCACATAGGGTAAGGAACCACACAGGGTAAGGAACCACACAGGGTAAGGAGCCACACAAAGAAAGGAACCTGACAAAGTAAGGAGCCACACAGAGTAAGTAACCAGACAGAGTAAGGAACAACACAGAGTAAGGAACCAGACAGAGTAAGGAGCAACACAGAGTAAGGAGCAACACAGGGTAAGGAACAACACAGAGTAAGGAGCCACACAGAGTAAGGAGCCACACAGAGTAAGGGACAAGACAGAGTAAGGAGCAACACAGAGTAAGGAGCCACACAGGGTAAGGAACAACACAGAGTAAGGAGCCAAACAGGGTAAGGAGCCATACAGAGAAAGGAACCAGGCAGGGTAAGGAACCAGATCTCCTTCTCCTCACTGGAATGCTCCACATCAATTGGGAAAGGCCTGGGCCAACAGTTTGAGATCAGTCCAGTGCTAAGAAGGTCGACAAAGGTCATTCACTGAGAGCGCGATTTTAACTTGATCCCAGAAGGTGATTCCAACCTACCCGGCAACTTGTTAAACCCTACAGACAAGGACAAGCCTCGGCTGAGTGTTCCACACGAGCTTGCATCAAACTAAAGCATTCTTTAACAAGTGATGAACGGGGGAGAGCGCGAACGCAGTCCCCCACTACCAGAAATTATGCAGTCGAGATTCCCACATTTGGGGAATTCGCAAAGGTCAGCATGACCTAGAGTGCAATGGCCGGGCCTCGCCTTGGGTGAACCACCTTCCTGATCATGGTGTCTCCCCTGCCAGGTAAGTATGAATTGTAGAGCTCATAGACTTGATGGCCTGGAAATAATCCCTTGTTCTTACTCATGGTGGGGAGTAATGAGCCACACAGGGTAAGGAACAAGGCAGAGTAAGGAGCCACACAGAGTAAGAACCCAGACCTAGTAAGGAGAGCAACACTATGAAAGGAACCAGACAGATTAAGGAACCATATAGGGTAAGGAACAAGGCAGAGTAAGGAGCCACACTATGAAAGGAACCAGACAGAGTAAGGAACCATATAGGGTAAGGAACAAGGCAGAGTAAGGAGCAACACTATGAAAGGAACCAGACAGAGTAAGGAACCATACAGGGTAAGGAGCCATACAGAGAAGGGAACCAGGAAGGGTAAGGAACGAAATACCCCCATCCTTCTCCTCACTTGAACACTCCACATCAATTGGGAAAGGCCTTGGCCAACCGCTTGAGGGGTTTGTACACTTAATTTCCATACAACTTTTAGGTTTTTGCACTGTTCCCAGAGATAATGCAATACCGGGTCAATGCGCAGAGAGGGTGGAGCAAGCCCCTGGCCCTTCTCCCATGTCCAAAAATCAATTTAATATATGGTCTCCATATAGGAGACGTATCAGATATTAAACTGATAAGAACAGATACTACACTTGATCTTAGCCAAAAGGCCGAGAAGCGATGGCAACCATGTGCATGACCTTTTAGAGGGGCTCGAAAGGTCAACGAGAGCCACTTACGGGGCCACAAAGGGTAAAGAACCAGAAAAGGTAGGGAGCCACATAGGGTAAGGAACCACACAGGGTAAGGAACCACACAGGGTAAGGAGCCACACAAAGAAAGGAACCTGACAAAGTAAGGAGCCACACAGAGTAAGTAACCAGACAGAGTAAGGAACAACACAGAGTAAGGAACCAGACAGAGTAAGGAGCAACACAGAGTAAGGAGCAACACAGGGTAAGGAACAACACAGAGTAAGGAGCCACACAGAGTAAGGAGCCACACAGAGTAAGGGACAAGACAGAGTAAGGAGCAACACAGAGTAAGGAGCCACACAGGGTAAGGAACAACACAGAGTAAGGAGCCAAACAGGGTAAGGAGCCATACAGAGAAAGGAACCAGGCAGGGTAAGGAACCAGATCTCCTTCTCCTCACTGGAATGCTCCACATCAATTGGGAAAGGCCTGGGCCAACAGTTTGAGATCAGTCCAGTGCTAAGAAGGTCGACAAAGGTCATTCACTGAGAGCGCGATTTTAACTTGATCCCAGAAGGTGATTCCAACCTACCCGGCAACTTGTTAAACCCTACAGACAAGGACAAGCCTCGGCTGAGTGTTCCACACGAGCTTGCATCAAACTAAAGCATTCTTTAACAAGTGATGAACGGGGGAGAGCGCGAACGCAGTCCCCCACTACCAGAAATTATGCAGTCGAGATTCCCCCATTTGGGGAATTCGCAAAGGTCAGCATGACCTAGAGTGCAATGGCCGGGCCTCGCCTTGGGTGAACCACCTTCCTGATCATGGTGTCTCCCCTGCCAGGTAAGTATGAATTGTAGAGCTCATAGACTTGATCGCCTGGAAATAATCCCTTGTTCTTACTCATGGTGGGGAGTAATGAGCCACACAGGGTAAGGAACAAGGCAGAGTAAGGAGCAACACAGAGTAAGGAGCAACACAGGGTAAGGAACAACACAGAGTAAGGAACCAGACAGAGTAAGGAGCAACACAGAGTAAGGAGCAACACAGGGTAAGGAACAACACAGAGTAAGGAGCCACACAGAGTAAGGAGCCACACAGAGTAAGGGACAAGACAGAGTAAGGAGCCACACAGGGTAAGGAACAACACAGAGTAAGGAGCCAAACAGGGTAAGGAGCCATACAGAGAAAGGAACCAGGCAGGGTAAGGAACCAGATCTCCTTCTCCTCACTGGAATGCTCCACATCAATTGGGAAAGGCCTGGGCCAACAGTTTGAGATCAGTCCAGTGCTAAGAAGGTCGACAAAGGTCATTCACTGAGAGCGCGATTTTAACTTGATCCCAGAAGGTGATTCCAACCTACCCGGCAACTTGTTAAACCCTACAGACAAGGACAAGCCTCGGCTGAGTGTTCCACACGAGCTTGCATCAAACTAAAGCATTCTTTAACAAGTGATGAACGGGGGAGAGCGCGAACGCAGTCCCCCACTACCAGAAATTATGCAGTCGAGATTCCCACATTTGGGGAATTCGCAAAGGTCAGCATGACCTAGAGTGCAATGGCCGGGCCTCGCCTTGGGTGAACCACCTTCCTGATCATGGTGTCTCCCCTGCCAGGTAAGTATGAATTGTAGAGCTCATAGACTTGATGGCCTGGAAATAATCCCTTGTTCTTACTCATGGTGGGGAGTAATGAGCCACACAGGGTAAGGAACAAGGCAGAGTAAGGAGCCACACAGAGTAAGAACCCAGACCTAGTAAGGAGAGCAACACTATGAAAGGAACCAGACAGATTAAGGAACCATATAGGGTAAGGAACAAGGCAGAGTAAGGAGCCACACTATGAAAGGAACCAGACAGAGTAAGGAACCATATAGGGTAAGGAACAAGGCAGAGTAAGGAGCAACACTATGAAAGGAACCAGACAGAGTAAGGAACCATACAGGGTAAGGAGCCATACAGAGAAGGGAACCAGGAAGGGTAAGGAACGAAATACCCCCATCCTTCTCCTCACTTGAACACTCCACATCAATTGGGAAAGGCCTTGGCCAACCGCTTGAGGGGTTTGTACACTTAATTTCCATACAACTTTTAGGTTTTTGCACTGTTCCCAGAGATAATGCAATACCGGGTCAATGCGCAGAGAGGGTGGAGCAAGCCCCTGGCCCTTCTCCCATGTCCAAAAATCAATTTAATATATGGTCTCCATATAGGAGACGTATCAGATATTAAACTGATAAGAACAGATACTACACTTGATCTTAGCCAAAAGGCCGAGAAGCGATGGCAACCATGTGCATGACCTTTTAGAGGGGCTCGAAAGGTCAACGAGAGCCACTTACGGGGCCACAAAGGGTAAAGAACCAGAAAAGGTAGGGAGCCACATAGGGTAAGGAACCACACAGGGTAAGGAACCACACAGGGTAAGGAGCCACACAAAGAAAGGAACCTGACAAAGTAAGGAGCCACACAGAGTAAGTAACCAGACAGAGTAAGGAACAACACAGAGTAAGGAACCAGACAGAGTAAGGAGCAACATAGAGTAAGGAGCAACACAGGGTAAGGAACAACACAGAGTAAGGAGCCACACAGAGTAAGGAGCCACACAGAGTAAGGGACAAGACAGAGTAAGGAGCAACACAGAGTAAGGAGCCACACAGGGTAAGGAACAACACAGAGTAAGGAGCCAAACAGGTTAAGGAACCAGACAGGGTAAGGAGCCATACAGAGAAAGGAACCAGGCAGGGTAAGGAACCAGATTTCCTTCTCCTCACTGGAATGCTCCACATCAATTGGGAAAGACCTGGGCCAACAGTTTGAGATCAGTCCAGTGCTAAGAAGGTCGACAAAGGTCATTCACTGAGAGCGCGATTTTAACTTGATCCCAGAAGGTGATTCCAACCTACCCGGCAACTTGTTAAACCCTACAGACAAGGACAAGCCTCGGCTGAGTGTTCCACACGAGCTTGCATCAAACTAAAGCATTCTTTAACAAGTGATGAACGGGGGAGAGCGCGAACGCAGTCCCCCACTACCAGAAATTATGCAGTCGAGATTCCCACATTTGGGGAATTCGCAAAGGTCAGCATGACCTAGAGTGCAATGGCCGGGCCTCGCCTTGGGTGAACCACCTTCCTGATCATGGTGTCTCCCCTGCCAGGTAAGTATGAATTGTAGAGCTCATAGACTTGATGGCCTGGAAATAATCCCTTGTTCTTACTCATGGTGGGGAGTAATGAGCCACACAGGGTAAGGAACAAGGCAGAGTAAGGAGCCACACAGAGTAAGAACCCAGACCTAGTAAGGAGAGCAACACTATGAAAGGAACCAGACAGATTAAGGAACCATATAGGGTAAGGAACAAGGCAGAGTAAGGAGCCACACTATGAAAGGAACCAGACAGAGTAAGGAACCATATAGGGTAAGGAACAAGGCAGAGTAAGGAGCAACACTATGAAAGGAACCAGACAGAGTAAGGAACCATACAGGGTAAGGAGCCATACAGAGAAGGGAACCAGGAAGGGTAAGGAACGAAATACCCCCATCCTTCTCCTCACTTGAACACTCCACATCAATTGGGAAAGGCCTTGGCCAACTGCTTGAGGGGTTTGTACACTTAATTTCCATACAACTTTTAGGTTTTTGCACTGTTCCCAGAGATAATGCAATACCGGGTCAATGCGCAGAGAGGGTGGAGCAAGCCCCTGGCCCTTCTCCCAAGTCCAAAAATCAATTTAATATATGGTCTCCATATAGGAGACGTATCAGATATTAAACTGATAAGAACAGATACTACACTTGATCTTAGCCAAAAGGCCGAGAAGCGATGGCAACCATGTGCATGACCTTTTAGAGGGGCTCGAAAGGTCAACGAGAGCCACTTACGGGGCCACAAAGGGTAAAGAACCAGAAAAGGTAGGGAGCCACATAGGGTAAGGAACCACACAGGGTAAGGAACCACACAGGGTAAGGAGCCACACAAAGAAAGGAACCTGACAAAGTAAGGAGCCACACAGAGTAAGTAACCAGACAGAGTAAGGAACAACACAGAGTAAGGAACCAGACAGAGTAAGGAGCAACACAGAGTAAGGAGCAACACAGGGTAAGGAACAACACAGAGTAAGGAGCCACACAGAGTAAGGAGCCACACAGAGTAAGGGACAAGACAGAGTAAGGAGCAACACAGAGTAAGGAGCCACACAGGGTAAGGAACAACACAGAGTAAGGAGCCAAACAGGGTAAGGAGCCATACAGAGAAAGGAACCAGGCAGGGTAAGGAACCAGATCTCCTTCTCCTCACTGGAATGCTCCACATCAATTGGGAAAGGCCTGGGCCAACAGTTTGAGATCAGTCCAGTGCTAAGAAGGTCGACAAAGGTCATTCACTGAGAGCGCGATTTTAACTTGATCCCAGAAGGTGATTCCAACCTACCCGGCAACTTGTTAAACCCTACAGACAAGGACAAGCCTCGGCTGAGTGTTCCACACGAGCTTGCATCAAACTAAAGCATTCTTTAACAAGTGATGAACGGGGGAGAGCGCGAACGCAGTCCCCCACTACCAGAAATTATGCAGTCGAGATTCCCACATTTGGGGAATTCGCAAAGGTCAGCATGACCTAGAGTGCAATGGCCGGGCCTCGCCTTGGGTGAACCACCTTCCTGATCATGGTGTCTCCCCTGCCAGGTAAGTATGAATTGTAGAGCTCATAGACTTGATGGCCTGGAAATAATCCCTTGTTCTTACTCATGGTGGGGAGTAATGAGCCACACAGGGTAAGGAACAAGGCAGAGTAAGGAGCCACACAGAGTAAGAACCCAGACCTAGTAAGGAGAGCAACACTATGAAAGGAACCAGACAGATTAAGGAACCATATAGGGTAAGGAACAAGGCAGAGTAAGGAGCCACACTATGAAAGGAACCAGACAGAGTAAGGAACCATATAGGGTAAGGAACAAGGCAGAGTAAGGAGCAACACTATGAAAGGAACCAGACAGAGTAAGGAACCATACAGGGTAAGGAGCCATACAGAGAAGGGAACCAGGAAGGGTAAGGAACGAAATACCCCCATCCTTCTCCTCACTTGAACACTCCACATCAATTGGGAAAGGCCTTGGCCAACCGCTTGAGGGGTTTGTACACTTAATTTCCATACAACTTTTAGGTTTTTGCACTGTTCCCAGAGATAATGCAATACCGGGTCAATGCGCAGAGAGGGTGGAGCAAGCCCCTGGCCCTTCTCCCATGTCCAAAAATCAATTTAATATATGGTCTCCATATAGGAGACGTATCAGATATTAAACTGATAAGAACAGATACTACACTTGATCTTAGCCAAAAGGCCGAGAAGCGATGGCAACCATGTGCATGACCTTTTAGAGGGGCTCGAAAGGTCAACGAGAGCCACTTACGGGGCCACAAAGGGTAAAGAACCAGAAAAGGTAGGGAGCCACATAGGGTAAGGAACCACACAGGGTAAGGAACCACACAGGGTAAGGAGCCACACAAAGAAAGGAACCTGACAAAGTAAGGAGCCACACAGAGTAAGTAACCAGACAGAGTAAGGAACAACACAGAGTAAGGAACCAGACAGAGTAAGGAGCAACACAGAGTAAGGAGCAACACAGGGTAAGGAACAACACAGAGTAAGGAGCCACACAGAGTAAGGAGCCACACAGAGTAAGGGACAAGACAGAGTAAGGAGCAACACAGAGTAAGGAGCCACACAGGGTAAGGAACAACACAGAGTAAGGAGCCAAACAGGGTAAGGAGCCATACAGAGAAAGGAACCAGGCAGGGTAAGGAACCAGATCTCCTTCTCCTCACTGGAATGCTCCACATCAATTGGGAAAGGCCTGGGCCAACAGTTTGAGATCAGTCCAGTGCTAAGAAGGTCGACAAAGGTCATTCACTGAGAGCGCGATTTTAACTTGATCCCAGAAGGTGATTCCAACCTACCCGGCAACTTGTTAAACCCTACAGACAAGGACAAGCCTCGGCTGAGTGTTCCACACGAGCTTGCATCAAACTAAAGCATTCTTTAACAAGTGATGAACGGGGGAGAGCGCGAACGCAGTCCCCCACTACCAGAAATTATGCAGTCGAGATTCCCCCATTTGGGGAATTCGCAAAGGTCAGCATGACCTAGAGTGCAATGGCCGGGCCTCGCCTTGGGTGAACCACCTTCCTGATCATGGTGTCTCCCCTGCCAGGTAAGTATGAATTGTAGAGCTCATAGACTTGATCGCCTGGAAATAATCCCTTGTTCTTACTCATGGTGGGGAGTAATGAGCCACACAGGGTAAGGAACAAGGCAGAGTAAGGAGCCACACAGAGTAAGAACCCAGACCTAGTAAGGAGAGCAACACTATGAAAGGAACCAGACAGATTAAGGAACCATATAGGGTAAGGAACAAGGCAGAGTAAGGAGCCACACTATGAAAGGAACCAGACAGAGTAAGGAACCATATAGGGTAAGGAACAAGGCAGAGTAAGGAGCAACACTATGAAAGGAACCAGACAGAGTAAGGAACCATACAGGGTAAGGAGCCATACAGAGAAGGGAACCAGGAAGGGTAAGGAACGAAATACCCCCATCCTTCTCCTCACTTGAACACTCCACATCAATTGGGAAAGGCCTGGGCCAACAGTTTGAGATCAGTCCAGTGCTAAGAAGGTCGACAAAGGTCATTCACTGAGAGCGCGATTTTAACTTGATCCCAGAAGGTGATTCCAACCTACCAGGCAACTTGTTAAACCCTACAGACAAGGACAAGCCTCGGCTGAGTGTTCCACACGAGCTTGCATCAAACTAAAGCATTCTTTAACAAGTGATGAACGGGGGAGAGCGCGAACGCAGTCCCCCACTACCAGAAATTATGCAGTCGAGATTCCCACATTTGGGGAATTCGCAAAGGTCAGCATGACCTAGAGTGCAATGGCCGGGCCTCGCCTTGGGTGAACCACCTTCCTGATCATGGTGTCTCCCCTGCCAGGTAAGTATGAATTGTAGAGCTCATAGACTTGATGGCCTGGAAATAATCCCTTGTTCTTACTCATGGTGGGGAGTAATGAGCCACACAGGGTAAGGAACAAGGCAGAGTAAGGAGCCACACAGAGTAAGAACCCAGACCTAGTAAGGAGAGCAACACTATGAAAGGAACCAGACAGATTAAGGAACCATATAGGGTAAGGAACAAGGCAGAGTAAGGAGCCACACTATGAAAGGAACCAGACAGAGTAAGGAACCATATAGGGTAAGGAACAAGGCAGAGTAAGGAGCAACACTATGAAAGGAACCAGACAGAGTAAGGAACCATACAGGGTAAGGAGCCATACAGAGAAGGGAACCAGGAAGGGTAAGGAACGAAATACCCCCATCCTTCTCCTCACTTGAACACTCCACATCAATTGGGAAAGGCCTTGGCCAACCGCTTGAGGGGTTTGTACACTTAATTTCCATACAACTTTTAGGTTTTTGCACTGTTCCCAGAGATAATGCAATACCGGGTCAATGCGCAGAGAGGGTGGAGCAAGCCCCTGGCCCTTCTCCCATGTCCAAAAATCAATTTAATATATGGTCTCCATATAGGAGACGTATCAGATATTAAACTGATAAGAACAGATACTACACTTGATCTTAGCCAAAAGGCCGAGAAGCGATGGCAACCATTTGCATGACCTTTTAGAGGGGCTCGAAAGGTCAACGAGAGCCACTTACGGGGCCACAAAGGGTAAAGAACCAGAAAAGGTAGGGAGCCACATAGGGTAAGGAACCACACAGGGTAAGGAACCACACAGGGTAAGGAGCCACACAAAGAAAGGAACCTGACAAAGTAAGGAGCCACACAGAGTAAGTAACCAGACAGAGTAAGGAACAACACAGAGTAAGGAACCAGACAGAGTAAGGAGCAACATAGAGTAAGGAGCAACACAGGGTAAGGAACAACACAGAGTAAGGAGCCACACAGAGTAAGGAGCCACACAGAGTAAGGGACAAGACAGAGTAAGGAGCAACACAGAGTAAGGAGCCACACAGGGTAAGGAACAACACAGAGTAAGGAGCCAAACAGGTTAAGGAACCAGACAGGGTAAGGAGCCATACAGAGAAAGGAACCAGGCAGGGTAAGGAACCAGATTTCCTTCTCCTCACTGGAATGCTCCACATCAATTGGGAAAGGCCTGGGCCAACAGTTTGAGATCAGTCCAGTGCTAAGAAGGTCGACAAAGGTCATTCACTGAGAGCGCGATTTTAACTTGATCCCAGAAGGTGATTCCAACCTACCCGGCAACTTGTTAAACCCTACAGACAAGGACAAGCCTCGGCTGAGTGTTCCACACGAGCTTGCATCAAACTAAAGCATTCTTTAACAAGTGATGAACGGGGGAGAGCGCGAACGCAGTCCCCCACTACCAGAAATTATGCAGTCGAGATTCCCACATTTGGGGAATTCGCAAAGGAACAAGGCAGAGTAAGGAGCAACACTATGAAAGGAACCAGACAGAGTAAGGAACCATACAGGGTAAGGAGCCATACAGAGAAGGGAACCAGGAAGGGTAAGGAACGAAATACCCCCATCCTTCTCCTCACTTGAACACTCCACATCAATTGGGAAAGGCCTTGGCCAACCGCTTGAGGGGTTTGTACACTTAATTTCCATACAACTTTTAGGTTTTTGCACTGTTCCCAGAGATAATGCAATACCGGGTCAATGCGCAGAGAGGGTGGAGCAAGCCCCTGGCCCTTCTCCCATGTCCAAAAATCAATTTAATATATGGTCTCCATATAGGAGACGTATCAGATATTAAACTGATAAGAACAGATACTACACTTGATCTTAGCCAAAAGGCCGAGAAGCGATGGCAACCATGTGCATGACCTTTTAGAGGGGCTCGAAAGGTCAACGAGAGCCACTTACGGGGCCACAAAGGGTAAAGAACCAGAAAAGGTAGGGAGCCACATAGGGTAAGGAACCACACAGGGTAAGGAACCACACAGGGTAAGGAGCCACACAAAGAAAGGAACCTGACAAAGTAAGGAGCCACACAGAGTAAGTAACCAGACAGAGTAAGGAACAACACAGAGTAAGGAACCAGACAGAGTAAGGAGCAACATAGAGTAAGGAGCAACACAGGGTAAGGAACAACACAGAGTAAGGAGCCACACAGAGTAAGGAGCCACACAGAGTAAGGGACAAGACAGAGTAAGGAGCAACACAGAGTAAGGAGCCACACAGGGTAAGGAACAACACAGAGTAAGGAGCCAAACAGGTTAAGGAACCAGACAGGGTAAGGAGCCATACAGAGAAAGGAACCAGGCAGGGTAAGGAACCAGATTTCCTTCTCCTCACTGGAATGCTCCACATCAATTGGGAAAGGCCTGGGCCAACAGTTTGAGATCAGTCCAGTGCTAAGAAGGTCGACAAAGGTCATTCACTGAGAGCGCGATTTTAACTTGATCCCAGAAGGTGATTCCAACCTACCCGGCAACTTGTTAAACCCTACAGACAAGGACAAGCCTCGGCTGAGTGTTCCACACGAGCTTGCATCAAACTAAAGCATTCTTTAACAAGTGATGAACGGGGGAGAGCGCGAACGCAGTCCCCCACTACCAGAAATTATGCAGTCGAGATTCCCACATTTGGAGAATTCGCAAAGGTCAGCATGACCTAGAGTGCAATGGCCGGGCCTCGCCTTGGGTGAACCACCTTCCTGATCATGGTGTCTCCCCTGCCAGGTAAGTATGAATTGTAGAGCTCATAGACTTGATGGCCTGGAAATAATCCCTTGTTCTTACTCATGGTGGGGAGTAATGAGCCACACAGGGTAAGGAACAAGGCAGAGTAAGGAGCCACACAGAGTAAGAACCCAGACCTAGTAAGGAGAGCAACACTATGAAAGGAACCAGACAGATTAAGGAACCATATAGGGTAAGGAACAAGGCAGAGTAAGGAGCCACACTATGAAAGGAACCAGACAGAGTAAGGAACCATATAGGGTAAGGAACAAGGCAGAGTAAGGAGCAACACTATGAAAGGAACCAGACAGAGTAAGGAACCATACAGGGTAAGGAGCCATACAGAGAAGGGAACCAGGAAGGGTAAGGAACGAAATACCCCCATCCTTCTCCTCACTTGAACACTCCACATCAATTGGGAAAGGCCTTGGCCAACCGCTTGAGGGGTTTGTACACTTAATTTCCATACAACTTTTAGGTTTTTGCACTGTTCCCAGAGATAATGCAATACCGGGTCAATGCGCAGAGAGGGTGGAGCAAGCCCCTGGCCCTTCTCCCATGTCCAAAAATCAATTTAATATATGGTCTCCATATAGGAGACGTATCAGATATTAAACTGATAAGAACAGATACTACACTTGATCTTAGCCAAAAGGCCGAGAAGCGATGGCAACCATGTGCATGACCTTTTAGAGGGGCTCGAAAGGTCAACGAGAGCCACTTACGGGGCCACAAAGGGTAAAGAACCAGAAAAGGTAGGGAGCCACATAGGGTAAGGAACCACACAGGGTAAGGAACCACACAGGGTAAGGAGCCACACAAAGAAAGGAATCTGACAAAGTAAGGAGCCACACAGAGTAAGTAACCAGACAGAGTAAGGAGCAACATAGAGTAAGGAGCAACACAGGGTAAGGAACAACACAGAGTAAGGAGCCACACAGAGTAAGGAGCCACACAGAGTAAGGGACAAGACAGAGTAAGGAGCAACACAGAGTAAGGAGCCACACAGGGTAAGGAACAACACAGAGTAAGGAGCCAAACAGGTTAAGGAACCAGACAGGGTAAGGAGCCATACAGAGAAAGGAACCAGGCAGGGTAAGGAACCAGATTTCCTTCTCCTCACTGGAATGCTCCACATCAATTGGGAAAGGCCTGGGCCAACAGTTTGAGATCAGTCCAGTGCTAAGAAGGTCGACAAAGGTCATTCACTGAGAGCGCGATTTTAACTTGATCCCAGAAGGTGATTCCAACCTACCCGGCAACTTGTTAAACCCTACAGACAAGGACAAGCCTCGGCTGAGTGTTCCACACGAGCTTGCATCAAACTAAAGCATTCTTTAACAAGTGATGAACGGGGGAGAGCGCGAACGCAGTCCCCCACTACCAGAAATTATGCAGTCGAGATTCCCACATTTGGGGAATTCGCAAAGGTCAGCATGACCTAGAGTGCAATGGCCGGGCCTCGCCTTGGGTGAACCACCTTCCTGATCATGGTGTCTCCCCTGCCAGGTAAGTATGAATTGTAGAGCTCATAGACTTGATGGCCTGGAAATAATCCCTTGTTCTTACTCATGGTGGGGAGTAATGAGCCACACAGGGTAAGGAACAAGGCAGAGTAAGGAGCCACACAGAGTAAGAACCCAGACCTAGTAAGGAGAGCAACACTATGAAAGGAACCAGACAGATTAAGGAACCATATAGGGTAAGGAACAAGGCAGAGTAAGGAGCCACACTATGAAAGGAACCAGACAGAGTAAGGAACCATATAGGGTAAGGAACAAGGCAGAGTAAGGAGCAACACTATGAAAGGAACCAGACAGAGTAAGGAACCATACAGGGTAAGGAGCCATACAGAGAAGGGAACCAGGAAGGGTAAGGAACGAAATACCCCCATCCTTCTCCTCACTTGAACACTCCACATCAATTGGGAAAGGCCTTGGCCAATCGCTTGAGGGGTTTGTACACTTAATTTCCATACAACTTTTAGGTTTTTGCACTGTTCCCAGAGATAATGCAATACCGGGTCAATGCGCAGAGAGGGTGGAGCAAGCCCCTGGCCCTTCTCCCATGTCCAAAAATCAATTTAATATATGGTCTCCATATAGGAGACGTATCAGATATTAAACTGATAAGAACAGATACTACACTTGATCTTAGCCAAAAGGCCGAGAAGCGATGGCAACCATGTGCATGACCTTTTAGAGGGGCTCGAAAGGTCAACGAGAGCCACTTACGGGGCCACAAAGGGTAAAGAACCAGAAAAGGTAGGGAGCCACATAGGGTAAGGAACCACACAGGGTAAGGAACCACACAGGGTAAGGAGCCACACAAAGAAAGGAACCTGACAAAGTAAGGAGCCACACAGAGTAAGTAACCAGACAGAGTAAGGAACAACACAGAGTAAGGAACCAGACAGAGTAAGGAGCAACACAGAGTAAGGAGCAACACAGGGTAAGGAACAACACAGAGTAAGGGACAAGACAGAGTAAGGAGCAACACAGAGTAAGGAGCCACACAGGGTAAGGAACAACACAGAGTAAGGAGCCAAACAGGGTAAGGAGCCATACAGAGAAAGGAACCAGGCAGGGTAAGGAACCAGATCTCCTTCTCCTCACTGGAATGCTCCACATCAATTGGGAAAGGCCTGGGCCAACAGTTTGAGATCAGTCCAGTGCTAAGAAGGTCGACAAAGGTCATTCACTGAGAGCGCGATTTTAACTTGATCCCAGAAGGTGATTCCAACCTACCCGGCAACTTGTTAAACCCTACAGACAAGGACAAGCCTCGGCTGAGTGTTCCACACGAGCTTGCATCAAACTAAAGCATTCTTTAACAAGTGATGAACGGGGGAGAGCGCGAACGCAGTCCCCCACTACCAGAAATTATGCAGTCGAGATTCCCACATTTGGGGAATTCGCAAAGGTCAGCATGACCTAGAGTGCAATGGCCGGGCCTCGCCTTGGGTGAACCACCTTCCTGATCATGGTGTCTCCCCTGCCAGGTAAGTATGAATTGTAGAGCTCATAGACTTGATGGCCTGGAAATAATCCCTTGTTCTTACTCATGGTGGGGAGTAATGAGCCACACAGGGTAAGGAACAAGGCAGAGTAAGGAGCCACACAGAGTAAGAACCCAGACCTAGTAAGGAGAGCAACACTATGAAAGGAACCAGTCAGATTAAGGAACCATATAGGGTAAGGAACAAGGCAGAGTAAGGAGCAACACTATGAAAGGAACCAGACAGAGTAAGGAACCATACAGGGTAAGGAGCCATACAGAGAAGGGAACCAGGAAGGGTAAGGAACGAAATACCCCCATCCTTCTCCTCACTTGAACACTCCACATCAATTGGGAAAGGCCTTGGCCAACCGCTTGAGGGGTTTGTACACTTAATTTCCATACAACTTTTAGGTTTTTGCACTGTTCCCAGAGATAATGCAATACCGGGTCAATGCGCAGAGAGGGTGGAGCAAGCCCCTGGCCCTTCTCCCATGTCCAAAAATCAATTTAATATATGGTCTCCATATAGGAGACGTATCAGATATTAAACTGATAAGAACAGATACTACACTTGATCTTAGCCAAAAGGCCGAGAAGCGATGGCAACCATGTGCATGACCTTTTAGAGGGGCTCGAAAGGTCAACGAGAGCCACTTACGGGGCCACAAAGGGTAAAGAACCAGAAAAGGTAGGGAGCCACATAGGGTAAGGAACCACATAGGGTAAGGAACCACACAGGGTAAGGAACCACACAGGGTAAGGAGCCACACAAAGAAAGGAACCTGACAAAGTAAGGAGCCACACAGAGTAAGTAACCAGACAGAGTAAGGAACAACACAGAGTAAGGAACCAGACAGAGTAAGGAGCAACATAGAGTAAGGAGCAACACAGGGTAAGGAACAACACAGAGTAAGGAGCCACACAGAGTAAGGAGCCACACAGAGTAAGGGACAAGACAGAGTAAGGAGCAACACAGAGTAAGGAGCCACACAGGGTAAGGAACAACACAGAGTAAGGAGCCAAACAGGTTAAGGAACCAGACAGGGTAAGGAGCCATACAGAGAAAGGAACCAGGCAGGGTAAGGAACCAGATTTCCTTCTCCTCACTGGAATGCTCCACATCAATTGGGAAAGGCCTGGGCCAACAGTTTGAGATCAGTCCAGTGCTAAGAAGGTCGACAAAGGTCATTCACTGAGAGCGCGATTTTAACTTGATCCCAGAAGGTGATTCCAACCTACCCGGCAACTTGTTAAACCCTACAGACAAGGACAAGCCTCGGCTGAGTGTTCCACACGAGCTTGCATCAAACTAAAGCATTCTTTAACAAGTGATGAACGGGGGAGAGCGCGAACGCAGTCCCCCACTACCAGAAATTATGCAGTCGAGATTCCCACATTTGGGGAATTCGCAAAGGTCAGCATGACCTAGAGTGCAATGGCCAGGCCTCGCCTTGGGTGAACCACCTTCCTGATCATGGTGTCTCCCCTGCCAGGTAAGTATGAATTGTAGAGCTCATAGACTTGATGGCCTGGAAATAATCCCTTGTTCTTACTCATGGTGGGGAGTAATGAGCCACACAGGGTAAGGAACAAGGCAGAGTAAGGAGCCACACAGAGTAAGAACCCAGACCTAGTAAGGAGAGCAACACTATGAAAGGAACCAGACAGATTAAGGAACCATATAGGGTAAGGAACAAGGCAGAGTAAGGAGCCACACTATGAAAGGAACCAGACAGAGTAAGGAACCATATAGGGTAAGGAACAAGGCAGAGTAAGGAGCAACACTATGAAAGGAACCAGACAGAGTAAGGAACCATACAGGGTAAGGAGCCATACAGAGAAGGGAACCAGGAAGGGTAAGGAACGAAATACCCCCATCCTTCTCCTCACTTGAACACTCCACATCAATTGGGAAAGGCCTTGGCCAACCGCTTGAGGGGTTTGTACACTTAATTTCCATACAACTTTTAGGTTTTTGCACTGTTCCCAGAGATAATGCAATACCGGGTCAATGCGCAGAGAGGGTGGAGCAAGCCCCTGGCCCTTCTCCCATGTCCAAAAATCAATTTAATATATGGTCTCCATATAGGAGACGTATCAGATATTAAACTGATAAGAACAGATACTACACTTGATCTTAGCCAAAAGGCCGAGAAGCGATGGCAACCATGTGCATGACCTTTTAGAGGGGCTCGAAAGGTCAACGAGAGCCACTTACGGGGCCACAAAGGGTAAAGAACCAGAAAAGGTAGGGAGCCACATAGGGTAAGGAACCACACAGGGTAAGGAACCACACAGGGTAAGGAGCCACACAAAGAAAGGAACCTGACAAAGTAAGGAGCCACACAGAGTAAGTAACCAGACAGAGTAAGGAACAACACAGAGTAAGGAACCAGACAGAGTAAGGAGCAACACAGAGTAAGGAGCAACACAGGGTAAGGAACAACACAGAGTAAGGAGCCAAACAGAGTAAGGAGCCACACAGAGTAAGGGACAAGACAGAGTAAGGAGCAACACAGAGTAAGGAGCCACACAGGGTAAGGAACAACACAGAGTAAGGAGCCAAACAGGGTAAGGAGCCATACAGAGAAAGGAACCAGGCAGGGTAAGGAACCAGATCTCCTTCTCCTCACTGGAATGCTCCACATCAATTGGGAAAGGCCTGGGCCAACAGTTTGAGATCAGTCCAGTGCTAAGAAGGTCGACAAAGGTCATTCACTGAGAGCGCGATTTTAACTTGATCCCAGAAGGTGATTCCAACCTACCCGGCAACTTGTTAAACCCTACAGACAAGGACAAGCCTCGGCTGAGTGTTCCACACGAGCTTGCATCAAACTAAAGCATTCTTTAACAAGTGATGAACGGGGGAGAGCGCGAACGCAGTCCCCCACTACCAGAAATTATGCAGTCGAGATTCCCACATTTGGGGAATTCGCAAAGGTCAGCATGACCTAGAGTGCAATGGCCGGGCCTCGCCTTGGGTGAACCACCTTCCTGATCATGGTGTCTCCCCTGCCAGGTAAGTATGAATTGTAGAGCTCATAGACTTGATGGCCTGGAAATAATCCCTTGTTCTTACTCATGGTGGGGAGTAATGAGCCACACAGGGTAAGGAACAAGGCAGAGTAAGGAGCCACACAGAGTAAGAACCCAGACCTAGTAAGGAGAGCAACACTATGAAAGGAACCAGACAGATTAAGGAACCATATAGGGTAAGGAACAAGGCAGAGTAAGGAGCCACACTATGAAAGGAACCAGACAGAGTAAGGAACCATATAGGGTAAGGAACAAGGCAGAGTAAGGACCAACACTATGAAAGGAACCAGACAGAGTAAGGAACCATACAGGGTAAGGAGCCATACAGAGAAGGGAACCAGGAAGGGTAAGGAACGAAATACCCCCATCCTTCTCCTCACTTGAACACTCCACATCAATTGGGAAAGGCCTTGGCCAACCGCTTGAGGGGTTTGTACACTTAATTTCCATACAACTTTTAGGTTTTTGCACTGTTCCCAGAGATAATGCAATACCGGGTCAATGCGCAGAGAGGGTGGAGCAAGCCCCTGGCCCTTCTCCCATGTCCAAAAATCAATTTAATATATGGTCTCCATATAGGAGACGTATCAGATATTAAACTGATAAGAACAGATACTACACTTGATCTTAGCCAAAAGGCCGAGAAGCGATGGCAACCATGTGCATGACCTTTTAGAGGGGCTCGAAAGGTCAACGAGAGCCACTTACGGGGCCACAAAGGGTAAAGAACCAGAAAAGGTAGGGAGCCACATAGGGTAAGGAACCACATAGGGTAAGGAACCACACAGGGTAAGGAGCCACACAAAGAAAGGAACCTGACAAAGTAAGGAGCCACACAGAGTAAGTAACCAGACAGAGTAAGGAACAACACAGAGTAAGGAACCAGACAGAGTAAGGAGCAACACAGAGTAAGGAGCAACACAGGGTAAGGAACAACACAGAGTAAGGGACAAGACAGAGTAAGGAGCAACACAGAGTAAGGAGCCACACAGGGTAAGGAACAACACAGAGTAAGGAGCCAAACAGGGTAAGGAGCCATACAGAGAAAGGAACCAGGCAGGGTAAGGAACCAGATCTCCTTCTCCTCACTGGAATGCTCCACATCAATTGGGAAAGGCCTGGGCCAACAGTTTGAGATCAGTCCAGTGCTAAGAAGGTCGACAAAGGTCATTCACTGAGAGCGCGATTTTAACTTGATCCCAGAAGGTGATTCCAACCTACCCGGCAACTTGTTAAACCCTACAGACAAGGACAAGCCTCGGCTGAGTGTTCCACACGAGCTTGCATCAAACTAAAGCATTCTTTAACAAGTGATGAACGGGGGAGAGCGCGAACGCAGTCCCCCACTACCAGAAATTATGCAGTCGAGATTCCCACATTTGGGGAATTCGCAAAGGTCAGCATGACCTAGAGTGCAATGGCCGGGCCTCGCCTTGGGTGAACCACCTTCCTGATCATGGTGTCTCCCCTGCCAGGTAAGTATGAATTGTAGAGCTCATAGACTTGATGGCCTGGAAATAATCCCTTGTTCTTACTCATGGTGGGGAGTAATGAGCCACACAGGGTAAGGAACAAGGCAGAGTAAGGAGCCACACAGAGTAAGAACCCAGACCTAGTAAGGAGAGCAACACTATGAAAGGAACCAGTCAGATTAAGGAACCATATAGGGTAAGGAACAAGGCAGAGTAAGGAGCAACACTATGAAAGGAACCAGACAGAGTAAGGAACCATACAGGGTAAGGAGCCATACAGAGAAGGGAACCAGGAAGGGTAAGGAACGAAATACCCCCATCCTTCTCCTCACTTGAACACTCCACATCAATTGGGAAAGGCCTTGGCCAACCGCTTGAGGGGTTTGTACACTTAATTTCCATACAACTTTTAGGTTTTTGCACTGTTCCCAGAGATAATGCAATACCGGGTCAATGCGCAGAGAGGGTGGAGCAAGCCCCTGGCCCTTCTCCCATGTCCAAAAATCAATTTAATATATGGTCTCCATATAGGAGACGTATCAGATATTAAACTGATAAGAACAGATACTACACTTGATCTTAGCCAAAAGGCCGAGAAGCGATGGCAACCATGTGCATGACCTTTTAGAGGGGCTCGAAAGGTCAACGAGAGCCACTTACGGGGCCACAAAGGGTAAAGAACCAGAAAAGGTAGGGAGCCACATAGGGTAAGGAACCACATAGGGTAAGGAACCACACAGGGTAAGGAACCACACAGGGTAAGGAGCCACACAAAGAAAGGAACCTGACAAAGTAAGGAGCCACACAGAGTAAGTAACCAGACAGAGTAAGGAACAACACAGAGTAAGGAACCAGACAGAGTAAGGAGCAACATAGAGTAAGGAGCAACACAGGGTAAGGAACAACACAGAGTAAGGAGCCACACAGAGTAAGGAGCCACACAGAGTAAGGGACAAGACAGAGTAAGGAGCAACACAGAGTAAGGAGCCACACAGGGTAAGGAACAACACAGAGTAAGGAGCCAAACAGGTTAAGGAACCAGACAGGGTAAGGAGCCATACAGAGAAAGGAACCAGGCAGGGTAAGGAACCAGATTTCCTTCTCCTCACTGGAATGCTCCACATCAATTGGGAAAGGCCTGGGCCAACAGTTTGAGATCAGTCCAGTGCTAAGAAGGTCGACAAAGGTCATTCACTGAGAGCGCGATTTTAACTTGATCCCAGAAGGTGATTCCAACCTACCCGGCAACTTGTTAAACCCTACAGACAAGGACAAGCCTCGGCTGAGTGTTCCACACGAGCTTGCATCAAACTAAAGCATTCTTTAACAAGTGATGAACGGGGGAGAGCGCGAACGCAGTCCCCCACTACCAGAAATTATGCAGTCGAGATTCCCACATTTGGGGAATTCGCAAAGGTCAGCATGACCTAGAGTGCAATGGCCAGGCCTCGCCTTGGGTGAACCACCTTCCTGATCATGGTGTCTCCCCTGCCAGGTAAGTATGAATTGTAGAGCTCATAGACTTGATGGCCTGGAAATAATCCCTTGTTCTTACTCATGGTGGGGAGTAATGAGCCACACAGGGTAAGGAACAAGGCAGAGTAAGGAGCCACACAGAGTAAGAACCCAGACCTAGTAAGGAGAGCAACACTATGAAAGGAACCAGACAGATTAAGGAACCATATAGGGTAAGGAACAAGGCAGAGTAAGGAGCCACACTATGAAAGGAACCAGACAGAGTAAGGAACCATATAGGGTAAGGAACAAGGCAGAGTAAGGAGCAACACTATGAAAGGAACCAGACAGAGTAAGGAACCATACAGGGTAAGGAGCCATACAGAGAAGGGAACCAGGAAGGGTAAGGAACGAAATACCCCCATCCTTCTCCTCACTTGAACACTCCACATCAATTGGGAAAGGCCTTGGCCAACCGCTTGAGGGGTTTGTACACTTAATTTCCATACAACTTTTAGGTTTTTGCACTGTTCCCAGAGATAATGCAATACCGGGTCAATGCGCAGAGAGGGTGGAGCAAGCCCCTGGCCCTTCTCCCATGTCCAAAAATCAATTTAATATATGGTCTCCATATAGGAGACGTATCAGATATTAAACTGATAAGAACAGATACTACACTTGATCTTAGCCAAAAGGCCGAGAAGCGATGGCAACCATGTGCATGACCTTTTAGAGGGGCTCGAAAGGTCAACGAGAGCCACTTACGGGGCCACAAAGGGTAAAGAACCAGAAAAGGTAGGGAGCCACATAGGGTAAGGAACCACACAGGGTAAGGAACCACACAGGGTAAGGAGCCACACAAAGAAAGGAACCTGACAAAGTAAGGAGCCACACAGAGTAAGTAACCAGACAGAGTAAGGAACAACACAGAGTAAGGAACCAGACAGAGTAAGGAGCAACACAGAGTAAGGAGCAACACAGGGTAAGGAACAACACAGAGTAAGGAGCCAAACAGAGTAAGGAGCCACACAGAGTAAGGGACAAGACAGAGTAAGGAGCAACACAGAGTAAGGAGCCACACAGGGTAAGGAACAACACAGAGTAAGGAGCCAAACAGGGTAAGGAGCCATACAGAGAAAGGAACCAGGCAGGGTAAGGAACCAGATCTCCTTCTCCTCACTGGAATGCTCCACATCAATTGGGAAAGGCCTGGGCCAACAGTTTGAGATCAGTCCAGTGCTAAGAAGGTCGACAAAGGTCATTCACTGAGAGCGCGATTTTAACTTGATCCCAGAAGGTGATTCCAACCTACCCGGCAACTTGTTAAACCCTACAGACAAGGACAAGCCTCGGCTGAGTGTTCCACACGAGCTTGCATCAAACTAAAGCATTCTTTAACAAGTGATGAACGGGGGAGAGCGCGAACGCAGTCCCCCACTACCAGAAATTATGCAGTCGAGATTCCCACATTTGGGGAATTCGCAAAGGTCAGCATGACCTAGAGTGCAATGGCCGGGCCTCGCCTTGGGTGAACCACCTTCCTGATCATGGTGTCTCCCCTGCCAGGTAAGTATGAATTGTAGAGCTCATAGACTTGATGGCCTGGAAATAATCCCTTGTTCTTACTCATGGTGGGGAGTAATGAGCCACACAGGGTAAGGAACAAGGCAGAGTAAGGAGCCACACAGAGTAAGAACCCAGACCTAGTAAGGAGAGCAACACTATGAAAGGAACCAGACAGATTAAGGAACCATATAGGGTAAGGAACAAGGCAGAGTAAGGAGCCACACTATGAAAGGAACCAGACAGAGTAAGGAACCATATAGGGTAAGGAACAAGGCAGAGTAAGGACCAACACTATGAAAGGAACCAGACAGAGTAAGGAACCATACAGGGTAAGGAGCCATACAGAGAAGGGAACCAGGAAGGGTAAGGAACGAAATACCCCCATCCTTCTCCTCACTTGAACACTCCACATCAATTGGGAAAGGCCTTGGCCAACCGCTTGAGGGGTTTGTACACTTAATTTCCATACAACTTTTAGGTTTTTGCACTGTTCCCAGAGATAATGCAATACCGGGTCAATGCGCAGAGAGGGTGGAGCAAGCCCCTGGCCCTTCTCCCATGTCCAAAAATCAATTTAATATATGGTCTCCATATAGGAGACGTATCAGATATTAAACTGATAAGAACAGATACTACACTTGATCTTAGCCAAAAGGCCGAGAAGCGATGGCAACCATGTGCATGACCTTTTAGAGGGGCTCGAAAGGTCAACGAGAGCCACTTACGGGGCCACAAAGGGTAAAGAACCAGAAAAGGTAGGGAGCCACATAGGGTAAGGAACCACATAGGGTAAGGAACCACACAGGGTAAGGAACCACACAGGGTAAGGAGCCACACAAAGAAAGGAACCTGACAAAGTAAGGAGCCACACAGAGTAAGTAACCAGACAGAGTAAGGAACAACACAGAGTAAGGAACCAGACAGAGTAAGGAGCAACATAGAGTAAGGAGCAACACAGGGTAAGGAACAACACAGAGTAAGGAGCCACACAGAGTAAGGAGCCACACAGAGTAAGGGACAAGACAGAGTAAGGAGCAACACAGAGTAAGGAGCCACACAGGGTAAGGAACAACACAGAGTAAGGAGCCAAACAGGTTAAGGAACCAGACAGGGTAAGGAGCCATACAGAGAAAGGAACCAGGCAGGGTAAGGAACCAGATTTCCTTCTCCTCACTGGAATGCTCCACATCAATTGGGAAAGGCCTGGGCCAACAGTTTGAGATCAGTCCAGTGATAAGAAGGTCGACAAAGGTCATTCACTGAGAGCGCGATTTTAACTTGATCCCAGAAGGTGATTCCAACCTACCCGGCAACTTGTTAAACCCTACAGACAAGGACAAGCCTCGGCTGAGTGTTCCACACGAGCTTGCATCAAACTAAAGCATTCTTTAACAAGTGATGAACGGGGGAGAGCGCGAACGCAGTCCCCCACTACCAGAAATTATGCAGTCGAGATTCCCACATTTGGGGAATTCGCAAAGGTCAGCATGACCTAGAGTGCAATGGCCGGGCCTCGCCTTGGGTGAACCACCTTCCTGATCATGGTGTCTCCCCTGCCAGGTAAGTATGAATTGTAGAGCTCATAGACTTGATGGCCTGGAAATAATCCCTTGTTCTTACTCATGGTGGGGAGTAATGAGCCACACAGGGTAAGGAACAAGGCAGAGTAAGGAGCCACACAGAGTAAGAACCCAGACCTAGTAAGGAGAGCAACACTATGAAAGGAACCAGACAGATTAAGGAACCATATAGGGTAAGGAACAAGGCAGAGTAAGGAGCCACACTATGAAAGGAACCAGACAGAGTAAGGAACCATATAGGGTAAGGAACAAGGCAGAGTAAGGAGCAACACTATGAAAGGAACCAGACAGAGTAAGGAACCATACAGGGTAAGGAGCCATACAGAGAAGGGAACCAGGAAGGGTAAGGAACGAAATACCCCCATCCTTCTCCTCACTTGAACACTCCACATCAATTGGGAAAGGCCTTGGCCAACCGCTTGAGGGGTTTGTACACTTAATTTCCATACAACTTTTAGGTTTTTGCACTGTTCCCAGAGATAATGCAATACCGGGTCAATGCGCAGAGAGGGTGGAGCAAGCCCCTGGCCCTTCTCCCATGTCCAAAAATCAATTTAATATATGGTCTCCATATAGGAGACGTATCAGATATTAAACTGATAAGAACAGATACTACACTTGATCTTAGCCAAAAGGCCGAGAAGCGATGGCAACCATGTGCATGACCTTTTAGAGGGGCTCGAAAGGTCAACGAGAGCCACTTACGGGGCCACAAAGGGTAAAGAACCAGAAAAGGTAGGGAGCCACATAGGGTAAGGAACCACACAGGGTAAGGAACCACACAGGGTAAGGAGCCACACAAAGAAAGGAACCTGACAAAGTAAGGAGCCACACAGAGTAAGTAACCAGACAGAGTAAGGAACAACACAGAGTAAGGAACCAGACAGAGTAAGGAGCAACACAGAGTAAGGAGCAACACAGGGTAAGGAACAACACAGAGTAAGGAGCCACACAGAGTAAGGAGCCACACAGAGTAAGGGACAAGACAGAGTAAGGAGCAACACAGAGTAAGGAGCCACACAGGGTAAGGAACAACACAGAGTAAGGAGCCAAACAGGGTAAGGAGCCATACAGAGAAAGGAACCAGGCAGGGTAAGGAACCAGATCTCCTTCTCCTCACTGGAATGCTCCACATCAATTGGGAAAGGCCTGGGCCAACAGTTTGAGATCAGTCCAGTGCTAAGAAGGTCGACAAAGGTCATTCACTGAGAGCGCGATTTTAACTTGATCCCAGAAGGTGATTCCAACCTACCCGGCAACTTGTTAAACCCTACAGACAAGGACAAGCCTCGGCTGAGTGTTCCACACGAGCTTGCATCAAACTAAAGCATTCTTTAACAAGTGATGAACGGGGGAGAGCGCGAACGCAGTCCCCCACTACCAGAAATTATGCAGTCGAGATTCCCACATTTGGGGAATTCGCAAAGGTCAGCATGACCTAGAGTGCAATGGCCGGGCCTCGCCTTGGGTGAACCACCTTCCTGATCATGGTGTCTCCCCTGCCAGGTAAGTATGAATTGTAGAGCTCATAGACTTGATGGCCTGGAAATAATCCCTTGTTCTTACTCATGGTGGGGAGTAATGAGCCACACAGGGTAAGGAACAAGGCAGAGTAAGGAGCCACACAGAGTAAGAACCCAGACCTAGTAAGGAGAGCAACACTATGAAAGGAACCAGACAGATTAAGGAACCATATAGGGTAAGGAACAAGGCAGAGTAAGGAGCCACACTATGAAAGGAACCAGACAGAGTAAGGAACCATATAGGGAAAGGAACATGGCAGAGTAAGGAGCAACACTATGAAAGGAACCAGACAGAGTAAGGAACCATACAGGGTAAGGAGCCATACAGAGAAGGGAACCAGGAAGGGTAAGGAACGAAATACCCCCATCCTTCTCCTCACTTGAACACTCCACATCAATTGGGAAAGGCCTTGGCCAACCGCTTGAGGGGTTTGTACACTTAATTTCCATACAACTTTTAGGTTTTTGCACTGTTCCCAGAGATAATGCAATACCGGGTCAATGCGCAGAGAGGGTGGAGCAAGCCCCTGGCCCTTCTCCCATGTCCAAAAATCAATTTAATATATGGTCTCCATATAGGAGACGTATCAGATATTAAACTGATAAGAACAGATACTACACTTGATCTTAGCCAAAAGGCCGAGAAGCGATGGCAACCATGTGCATGACCTTTTAGAGGGGCTCGAAAGGTCAACGAGAGCCACTTACGGGGCCACAAAGGGTAAAGAACCAGAAAAGGTAGGGAGCCACATAGGGTAAGGAACCACACAGGGTAAGGAACCACACAGGGTAAGGAGCCACACAAAGAAAGGAACCTGACAAAGTAAGGAGCCACACAGAGTAAGTAACCAGACAGAGTAAGGAACAACACAGAGTAAGGAACCAGACAGAGTAAGGAGCAACACAGAGTAAGGAGCAACACAGGGTAAGGAACAACACAGAGTAAGGAGCCACACAGAGTAAGGAGCCACACAGAGTAAGGGACAAGACAGAGTAAGGAGCAACACAGAGTAAGGAGCCACACAGGGTAAGGAACAACACAGAGTAAGGAGCCAAACAGGGTAAGGAGCCATACAGAGAAAGGAACCAGGCAGGGTAAGGAACCAGATCTCCTTCTCCTCACTGGAATGCTCCACATCAATTGGGAAAGGCCTGGGCCAACAGTTTGAGATCAGTCCAGTGCTAAGAAGGTCGACAAAGGTCATTCACTGAGAGCGCGATTTTAACTTGATCCCAGAAGGTGATTCCAACCTACCCGGCAACTTGTTAAACCCTACAGACAAGGACAAGCCTCGGCTGAGTGTTCCACACGAGCTTGCATCAAACTAAAGCATTCTTTAACAAGTGATGAACGGGGGAGAGCGCGAACGCAGTCCCCCACTACCAGAAATTATGCAGTCGAGATTCCCACATTTGGGGAATTCGCAAAGGTCAGCATGACCTAGAGTGCAATGGCCGGGCCTCGCCTTGGGTGAACCACCTTCCTGATCATGGTGTCTCCCCTGCCAGGTAAGTATGAATTGTAGAGCTCATAGACTTGATGGCCTGGAAATAATCCCTTGTTCTTACTCATGGTGGGGAGTAATGAGCCACACAGGGTAAGGAACAAGGCAGAGTAAGGAGCCATACAGGGTAAGGAGCCATACAGAGAAGGGAACCAGGAAGGGTAAGGAACGAAATACCCCCATCCTTCTCCTCACTTGAACACTCCACATCAATTGGGAAAGGCCTTGGCCAACCGCTTGAGGGGTTTGTACACTTAATTTCCATACAACTTTTAGGTTTTTGCACTGTTCCCAGAGATAATGCAATACCGGGTCAATGCGCAGAGAGGGTGGAGCAAGCCCCTGGCCCTTCTCCCATGTCCAAAAATCAATTTAATATATGGTCTCCATATAGGAGACGTATCAGATATTAAACTGATAAGAACAGATACTACACTTGATCTTAGCCAAAAGGCCGAGAAGCGATGGCAACCATGTGCATGACCTTTTAGAGGGGCTCGAAAGGTCAACGAGAGCCACTTACGGGGCCACAAAGGGTAAAGAACCAGAAAAGGTAGGGAGCCACATAGGGTAAGGAACCACACAGGGTAAGGAACCACACAGGGTAAGGAGCCACACAAAGAAAGGAACCTGACAAAGTAAGGAGCCACACAGAGTAAGTAACCAGACAGAGTAAGGAACAACACAGAGTAAGGAACCAGACAGAGTAAGGAGCAACACAGAGTAAGGAGCAACACAGGGTAAGGAACAACACAGAGTAAGGAGCCACACAGAGTAAGGAGCCACACAGAGTAAGGGACAAGACAGAGTAAGGAGCAACACAGAGTAAGGAGCCACACAGGGTAAGGAACAACACAGAGTAAGGAGCCAAACAGGGTAAGGAGCCATACAGAGAAAGGAACCAGGCAGGGTAAGGAACCAGATCTCCTTCTCCTCACTGGAATGCTCCACATCAATTGGGAAAGGCCTGGGCCAACAGTTTGAGATCAGTCCAGTGCTAAGAAGGTCGACAAAGGTCATTCACTGAGAGCGCGATTTTAACTTGATCCCAGAAGGTGATTCCAACCTACCCGGCAACTTGTTAAACCCTACAGACAAGGACAAGCCTCGGCTGAGTGTTCCACACGAGCTTGCATCAAACTAAAGCATTCTTTAACAAGTGATGAACGGGGGAGAGCGCGAACGCAGTCCCCCACTACCAGAAATTATGCAGTCGAGATTCCCACATTTGGGGAATTCGCAAAGGTCAGCATGACCTAGAGTGCAATGGCCGGGCCTCGCCTTGGGTGAACCACCTTCCTGATCATGGTGTCTCCCCTGCCAGGTAAGTATGAATTGTAGAGCTCATAGACTTGATGGCCTGGAAATAATCCCTTGTTCTTACTCATGGTGGGGAGTAATGAGCCACACAGGGTAAGGAACAAGGCAGAGTAAGGAGCCACACAGAGTAAGAACCCAGACCTAGTAAGGAGAGCAACACTATGAAAGGAACCAGACAGATTAAGGAACCATATAGGGTAAGGAACAAGGCAGAGTAAGGAGCCACACTATGAAAGGAACCAGACAGAGTAAGGAACCATATAGGGAAAGGAACATGGCAGAGTAAGGAGCAACACTATGAAAGGAACCAGACAGAGTAAGGAACCATACAGGGTAAGGAGCCATACAGAGAAGGGAACCAGGAAGGGTAAGGAACGAAATACCCCCATCCTTCTCCTCACTTGAACACTCCACATCAATTGGGAAAGGCCTTGGCCAACCGCTTGAGGGGTTTGTACACTTAATTTCCATACAACTTTTAGGTTTTTGCACTGTTCCCAGAGATAATGCAATACCGGGTCAATGCGCAGAGAGGGCGGAGCAAGCCTCTGGCCCTTCTCCCATGTCCAAAAATCAATTTAATATATGGTCTCCATATAGGAGACGTATCAGATATTAAACTGATAAGAACAGATACTACACTTGATCTTAGCCAAAAGGCCGAGAAGCGATGGCAACCATGTGCATGACCTTTTAGAGGGGCTCGAAAGGTCAACGAGAGCCACTTACGGGGCCACAAAGGGTAAAGAACCAGAAAAGGTAGGGAGCCACATAGGGTAAGGAACCACACAGGGTAAGGAACCACACAGGGTAAGGAGCCACACAAAGAAAGGAACCTGACAAAGTAAGGAGCCACACAGAGTAAGTAACCAGACAGAGTAAGGAACAACACAGAGTAAGGAACCAGACAGAGTAAGGAGCAACACAGAGTAAGGAGCAACACAGGGTAAGGAACAACACAGAGTAAGGAGCCACACAGAGTAAGGAGCCACACAGAGTAAGGGACAAGACAGAGTAAGGAGCAACACAGAGTAAGGAGCCACACAGGGTAAGGAACAACACAGAGTAAGGAGCCAAACAGGGTAAGGAGCCATACAGAGAAAGGAACCAGGCAGGGTAAGGAACCAGATCTCCTTCTCCTCACTGGAATGCTCCACATCAATTGGGAAAGGCCTGGGCCAACAGTTTGAGATCAGTCCAGTGCTAAGAAGGTCGACAAAGGTCATTCACTGAGAGCGCGATTTTAACTTGATCCCAGAAGGTGATTCCAACCTACCCGGCAACTTGTTAAACCCTACAGACAAGGACAAGCCTCGGCTGAGTGTTCCACACGAGCTTGCATCAAACTAAAGCATTCTTTAACAAGTGATGAACGGGGGAGAGCGCGAACGCAGTCCCCCACTACCAGAAATTATGCAGTCGAGATTCCCACATTTGGGGAATTCGCAAAGGTCAGCATGACCTAGAGTGCAATGGCCGGGCCTCGCCTTGGGTGAACCACCTTCCTGATCATGGTGTCTCCCCTGCCAGGTAAGTATGAATTGTAGAGCTCATAGACTTGATGGCCTGGAAATAATCCCTTGTTCTTACTCATGGTGGGGAGTAATGAGCCACACAGGGTAAGGAACAAGGCAGAGTAAGGAGCCACACAGAGTAAGAACCCAGACCTAGTAAGGAGAGCAACACTATGAAAGGAACCAGACAGATTAAGGAACCATATAGGGTAAGGAACAAGGCAGAGTAAGGAGCCACACTATGAAAGGAACCAGACAGAGTAAGGAACCATATAGGGTAAGGAACAAGGCAGAGTAAGGAGCAACACTATGAAAGGAACCAGACAGAGTAAGGAACCATACAGGGTAAGGAGCCATACAGAGAAGGGAACCAGGAAGGGTAAGGAACGAAATACCCCCATCCTTCTCCTCACTTGAACACTCCACATCAATTGGGAAAGGCCTTGGCCAACCGCTTGAGGGGTTTGTACACTTAATTTCCATACAACTTTTAGGTTTTTGCACTGTTCCCAGAGATAATGCAATACCGGGTCAATGCGCAGAGAGGGTGGAGCAAGCCCCTGGCCCTTCTCCCATGTCCAAAAATCAATTTAATATATGGTCTCCATATAGGAGACGTATCAGATATTAAACTGATAAGAACAGATACTACACTTGATCTTAGCCAAAAGGCCGAGAAGCGATGGCAACCATGTGCATGACCTTTTAGAGGGGCTCGAAAGGTCAACGAGAGCCACTTACGGGGCCACAAAGGGTAAAGAACCAGAAAAGGTAGGGAGCCACATAGGGTAAGGAACCACATAGGGTAAGGAACCACACAGGGTAAGGAACCACACAGGGTAAGGAGCCACACAAAGAAAGGAACCTGACAAAGTAAGGAGCCACACAGAGTAAGTAACCAGACAGAGTAAGGAACAACACAGAGTAAGGAACCAGACAGAGTAAGGAGCAACACAGAGTAAGGAGCAACACAGGGTAAGGAACAACACAGAGTAAGGAGCCACACAGAGTAAGGAGCCACACAGAGTAAGGGACAAGACAGAGTAAGGAGCAACACAGAGTAAGGAGCCACACAGGGTAAGGAACAACACAGAGTAAGGAGCCAAACAGGGTAAGGAGCCATACAGAGAAAGGAACCAGGCAGGGTAAGGAACCAGATCTCCTTCTCCTCACTGGAATGCTCCACATCAATTGGGAAAGGCCTGGGCCAACAGTTTGAGATCAGTCCAGTGCTAAGAAGGTCGACAAAGGTCATTCACTGAGAGCGCGATTTTAACTTGATCCCAGAAGGTGATTCCAACCTACCCGGCAACTTGTTAAACCCTACAGACAAGGACAAGCCTCGGCTGAGTGTTCCACACGAGCTTGCATCAAACTAAAGCATTCTTTAACAAGTGATGAACGGGGGAGAGCGCGAACGCAGTCCCCCACTACCAGAAATTATGCAGTCGAGATTCCCACATTTGGGGAATTCGCAAAGGTCAGCATGACCTAGAGTGCAATGGCCGGGCCTCGCCTTGGGTGAACCACCTTCCTGATCATGGTGTCTCCCCTGCCAGGTAAGTATGAATTGTAGAGCTCATAGACTTGATGGCCTGGAAATAATCCCTTGTTCTTACTCATGGTGGGGAGTAATGAGCCACACAGGGTAAGGAACAAGGCAGAGTAAGGAGCCACACAGAGTAAGAACCCAGACCTAGTAAGGAGAGCAACACTATGAAAGGAACCAGACAGATTAAGGAACCATATAGGGTAAGGAACAAGGCAGAGTAAGGAGCCACACTATGAAAGGAACCAGACAGAGTAAGGAACCATATAGGGTAAGGAACAAGGCAGAGTAAGGAGCAACACTATGAAAGGAACCAGACAGAGTAAGGAACCATACAGGGTAAGGAGCCATACAGAGAAGGGAACCAGGAAGGGTAAGGAACGAAATACCCCCATCCTTCTCCTCACTTGAACACTCCACATCAATTGGGAAAGGCCTTGGCCAACCGCTTGAGGGGTTTGTACACTTAATTTCCATACAACTTTTAGGTTTTTGCACTGTTCCCAGAGATAATGCAATACCGGGTCAATGCGCAGAGAGGGTGGAGCAAGCCCCTGGCCCTTCTCCCATGTCCAAAAATCAATTTAATATATGGTCTCCATATAGGAGACGTATCAGATATTAAACTGATAAGAACAGATACTACACTTGATCTTAGCCAAAAGGCCGAGAAGCGATGGCAACCATGTGCATGACCTTTTAGAGGGGCTCGAAAGGTCAACGAGAGCCACTTACGGGGCCACAAAGGGTAAAGAACCAGAAAAGGTAGGGAGCCACATAGGGTAAGGAACCACATAGGGTAAGGAACCACACAGGGTAAGGAACCACACAGGGTAAGGAGCCACACAAAGAAAGGAACCTGACAAAGTAAGGAGCCACACAGAGTAAGTAACCAGACAGAGTAAGGAACAACACAGAGTAAGGAACCAGACAGAGTAAGGAGCAACATAGAGTAAGGAGCAACACAGGGTAAGGAACAACACAGAGTAAGGAGCCACACAGAGTAAGGAGCCACACAGAGTAAGGGACAAGACAGAGTAAGGAGCAACACAGAGTAAGGAGCCACACAGGGTAAGGAACAACACAGAGTAAGGAGCCAAACAGGTTAAGGAACCAGACAGGGTAAGGAGCCATACAGAGAAAGGAACCAGGCAGGGTAAGGAACCAGATTTCCTTCTCCTCACTGGAATGCTCCACATCAATTGGGAAAGGCCTGGGCCAACAGTTTGAGATCAGTCCAGTGCTAAGAAGGTCGACAAAGGTCATTCACTGAGAGCGCGATTTTAACTTGATCCCAGAAGGTGATTCCAACCTACCCGGCAACTTGTTAAACCCTACAGACAAGGACAAGCCTCGGCTGAGTGTTCCACACGAGCTTGCATCAAACTAAAGCATTCTTTAACAAGTGATGAACGGGGGAGAGCGCGAACGCAGTCCCCCACTACCAGAAATTATGCAGTCGAGATTCCCACATTTGGGGAATTCGCAAAGGTCAGCATGACCTAGAGTGCAATGGCCGGGCCTCGCCTTGGGTGAACCACCTTCCTGATCATGGTGTCTCCCCTGCCAGGTAAGTATGAATTGTAGAGCTCATAGACTTGATGGCCTGGAAATAATCCCTTGTTCTTACTCATGGTGGGGAGTAATGAGCCACACAGGGTAAGGAACAAGGCAGAGTAAGGAGCCACACAGAGTAAGAACCCAGACCTAGTAAGGAGAGCAACACTATGAAAGGAACCAGACAGATTAAGGAACCATATCGGGTAAGGAACAAGGCAGAGTAAGGAGCCACACTATGAAAGGAACCAGACAGAGTAAGGAACCATATAGGGTAAGGAACAAGGCAGAGTAAGGAGCAACACTATGAAAGGAACCAGACAGGGTAAGGAACCATACAGGGTAAGGAGCCATACAGAGAAGGGAACCAGGAAGGGTAAGGAACGAAATACCCCCATCCTTCTCCTCACTTGAACACTCCACATCAATTGGGAAAGGCCTTGGCCAACCGCTTGAGGGGTTTGTACACTTAATTTCCATACAACTTTTAGGTTTTTGCACTGTTCCCAGAGATAATGCAATACCGGGTCAATGCGCAGAGAGGGTGGAGCAAGCCCCTGGCCCTTCTCCCATGTCCAAAAATCAATTTAATATATGGTCTCCATATAGGAGACGTATCAGATATTAAACTGATAAGAACAGATACTACACTTGATCTTAGCCAAAAGGCCGAGAAGCGATGGCAACCATGTGCATGACCTTTTAGAGGGGCTCGAAAGGTCAACGAGAGCCACTTACGGGGCCACAAAGGGTAAAGAACCAGAAAAGGTAGGGAGCCACATAGGGTAAGGAACCACACAGGGTAAGGAACCACACAGGGTAAGGAGCCACACAAAGAAAGGAACCTGACAAAGTAAGGAGCCACACAGAGTAAGTGACCAGACAGAGTAAGGAACAACACAGAGTAAGGAACCAGACAGAGTAAGGAGCAACACAGAGTAAGGAGCAACACAGGGCAAGGAACAACACAGAGTAAGGAGCCACACAGAGTAAGGAGCCACACAGAGTAAGGGACAAGACAGAGTAAGGAGCAACACAGAGTAAGGAGCAACACAGGGTAAGGAGCAACACAGAGTAAGGAGCCACACAGAGTAAGGAGCCACACAGAGTAAGGGACAAGACAGAGTAAGGAGCAACACAGAGTAAGGAGCCACACAGAGTAAGGAGCCAAACAGGGTAAGGAACCAGACAGGGTAAGGAGCCATACAGAGAAAGGAACCAGGCAGGGTAAGGAACCAGATCTCCTTCTCCTCACTGGAATGCTCCACATCAATTGGGAAAGGCCTGGGCCAACAGTTTGAGATCAGTCCAGTGCTAAGAAGGTCGACAAAGGTCATTCAATGAGAGCGCGATTTTAACTTGATCCCAGAAGGTGATTCCAACCTACCCGGCAACTTGTTAAACCCTACAGACAAGGACAAGCCTCAGCTGAGTGTTCCACACGAGCTTGCATCAAACTAAAGCATCCTTTAACAAGTGATGAACGGGGGAGAGCGCGAACGCAGTCCCCCACTACCAGAAATTATGCAGTCGAGATTCCCACATTTGGGGAATTCGCAAAGGTCAGCATGACCTAGAGTGCAACGGCCGGGCCTCGCCTTGGGTGAACCACCTTCCTGATCATGGTGTCTCCCCTGCCAGGTAAGTATGAATTGTAGAGCTCATAGACTTGATGGCCTGGAAATAATCCCTTGTTCTTACTCATGGTGGGGAGTAATGAGCCACACAGGGTAAGGAACAAGGCAGAGTAAGGAGCCACACTATGAAAGGAACCAGACAGAGTAAGGAACCATATAGGGTAAGGAACAAGGCAGAGTAAGGAGCAACACTATGAAAGGAACCAGACAGAGTAAGGAACCATACAGGGTAAGGAGCCATACAGAGAAGGGAACCAGGAAGGGTAAGGAACGAAATACCCCCATCCTTCTCCTCACTTGAACACTCCACATCAATTGGGAAAGGCCTTGGCCAACCGCTTGAGGGGTTTGTACACTTAATTTCCATACAACTTTTAGGTTTCTGCACTGTTCCCAGAGATAATGCAATACCGGGTCAATGCGCAGAGAGGGTGGAGCAAGCCCCTGGCCCTTCTCCCATGTCCAAAAATCAATTTAATATATGGTCTCCATATAGGAGACGTATCAGATATTAAACTGATAAGAACAGATACTACACTTGATCTTAGCCAAAAGGCCGAGAAGCGATGGCAACCATGTGCATGACCTTTTAGAGGGGCTCGAAAGGTCAACGAGAGCCACTTACGGGGCCACAAAGGGTAAAGAACCAGAAAAGGTAGGGAGCCACATAGGGTAAGGAACCACACAGGGTAAGGAGCCACACAAAGAAAGGAACCTGTCAAAGTAAGGAGCCACACAGAGTAAGTGACCAGACAGAGTAAGGAACAACACAGAGTAAGGAACCAGACAGAGTAAGGAGCAACACAGAGTAAGGAGCAACACAGGGTAAGGAACAACACAGAGTAAGGAGCCACACAGAGTAAGGAGCCACACAGAGTAAGGGACAAGACAGAGTAAGGAGCCACACAGGGTAAGGAACAACACAGAGTAAGGAGCCAAACAGGGTAAGGAACCAGACAGGGTAAGGAGCCATACAGAGAAAGGAACCAGGCAGGGTAAGGAACCAGATCTCCTTCTCCTCACTGGAATGCTCCACATCAATTGGGAAAGGCCTGGGCCAACAGTTTGAGATCAGTCCAGTGCTAAGAAGGTCGACAAAGGTCATTATCTGAGAGCGCGATTTTAACTTGATCCCAGAAGGTGATTCCAACCTACCCGGCAACTTGTTAAACCCTACAGACAAGGACAAGCCTCGGCTGAGTGTTCCACACGAGCTTGCATCAAACTAAAGCATTCTTTAACAAGTGATGAACGGGGGAGAGCGCGAACGCAGTCCCCCACTACCAGAAATTATGCAGTCGAGATTCCCACATTTGGGGAATTCGCAAAGGTCAGCATGACCTAGAGTGCAATGGCCGGGCCTCGCCTTGGGTGAACCACCTTCCTGATCATGGTGTCTCCCCTGCCAGGTAAGTATGAATTGTAGGGCTCATAGACTTGATGGCCTGGAAATAATCCCTTGTTCTTACTCATGGTGGGGAGTAATGAGCCACACAGGGTAAGGAACAAGGCAGAGTAAGGAGCCACACAGAGTAAGAACCCAGACCTAGTAAGGAGAGCAACACTATGAAAGGAACCAGACAGATTAAGGAACCATATAGGGTAAGGAACAAGGCAGAGTAAGGAGCCACACTATGAAAGGAACCAGACAGAGTAAGGAACCATATAGGGTAAGGAACAAGGCAGAGTAAGGAGCAACACTATGAAAGGAACCAGACAGAGTAAGGAACCATACAGGGTAAGGAGCCATACAGAGAAGGGAACCAGGAAGGGTAAGGAACGAAATACCCCCATCCTTCTCCTCACTTGAACACTCCACATCAATTGGGAAAGGCCTTGGCCAACCGCTTGAGGGGTTTGTACACTTAATTTCCATACAACTTTTAGGTTTTTGCACTGTTCCCAGAGATAATGCAATACCGGGTCAATGCGCAGAGAGGGTGGAGCAAGCCCCTGGCCCTTCTCCCATGTCCAAAAATCAATTTAATATATGGTCTCCATATAGGAGACGTATCAGATATTAAACTGATAAGAACAGATACTACACTTGATCTTAGCCAAAAGGCCGAGAAGCGATGGCAACCATGTGCATGACCTTTTAGAGGGGCTCGAAAGGTCAACGAGAGCCACTTACGGGGCCACAAAGGGTAAAGAACCAGAAAAGGTAGGGAGCCACATAGGGTAAGGAACCACACAGGGTAACGAACCACACAGGGTAAGGAGCCACACAAAGAAAGGAACTTGACAAAGTAAGGAGCCACACAGAGTAAGTAACCAGACAGAGTAAGGAACAACACAGAGTAAGGAACCAGACAGAGTAAGGAGCAACACAGAGTAATGAGCAACACAGGGTAAGGAACAACACAGAGTAAGGAGCCAAACAGGGTAAGGAACCAGACAGGGTAAGGAGCCATACAGAGAAAGGAACCAGGCAGGGTATGGAACCAGATCTCCTTCTGCTCACTGGAATGCTCCACTTCAATTGGGAAAGGCCTGGGCCAACAGTTTGAGATCAGTCCAGTGCTAAGAAGGTCGACAAAGGTCATTCACTGAGAGCGCGATTTTAACTTGATCCCAGAAGGTGATTCCAACCTACCCGGCAACTTGTTAAACCCTACAGACAAGGACAAGCCTCGGCTGAGTGTTCCACACGAGCTTGCATTAAACTAAAGCATTCTTTAACAAGTGATGAACGGGGGAGAGCGCGAACGCAGTCCCCCACTACCAGAAATTATGCAGTCGAGATTCCCACATTTGGGGAATTCGCAAAGGTCAGCATGACCTAGAGTGCAATGGCCGGGCCTCGCCTTGGGTGAACCACCTTCCTGATCATGGTGTCTCCCCTGCCAGGTAAGTATGAATTGTAGAGCTCATAGACTTGATGGCCTGGAAATAATCCCTTGTTCTTACTCATGGTGGGGAGTAATGAGCCACACAGGGTAAGGAACAAGGCAGAGTAAGGAGCCACACTATGAAAGGAACCAGACAGAGTAAGGAACCATATAGGGTAAGGAACAAGGCAGAGTAAGGAGCAACACTATGAAAGGAACCAGACAGAGTAAGGAACCATACAGGGTAAGGAGCCATACAGAGAAGGGAACCAGGAAGGGTAAGGAACGAAATACCCCCATCCTTCTCCTCACTTGAACACTCCACATCAATTGGGAAAGGCCTTGGCCAACCGCTTGAGGGGTTTGTACACTTAATTTCCATACAACTTTTAGGTTTCTGCACTGTTCCCAGAGATAATGCAATACCGGGTCAATGCGCAGAGAGGATGGAGCAAGCCCCTGGCCCTTCTCCCATGTCCAAAAATCAATTTAATATATGGTCTCCATATAGGAGACGTATCAGATATTAAACTGATAAGAACAGATACTACACTTGATCTTAGCCAAAAGGCCGAGAAGCGATGGCAACCATGTGCATGACCTTTTAGAGGGGCTCGAAAGGTCAACGAGAGCCACTTACGGGGCCACAAAGGGTAAAGAACCAGAAAAGGTAGGGAGCCACATAGGGTAAGGAACCACACAGGGTAAGGAGCCACACAAAGAAAGGAACCTGTCAAAGTAAGGAGCCACACAGAGTAAGTGACCAGACAGAGTAAGGAACAACACAGAGTAAGGAACCAGACAGAGTAAGGAGCAACACAGAGTAAGGAGCAACACAGGGTAAGGAACAACACAGAGTAAGGAGCCACACAGAGTAAGGAGCCACACAGAGTAAGGGACAAGACAGAGTAAGGAGCCACACAGGGTAAGGAACAACACAGAGTAAGGAGCCAAACAGGGTAAGGAACCAGACAGGGTAAGGAGCCATACAGAGAAAGGAACCAGGCAGGGTAAGGAACCAGATCTCCTTCTCCTCACTGGAATGCTCCACATCAATTGGGAAAGGCCTGGGCCAACAGTTTGAGATCAGTCCAGTGCTAAGAAGGTCGACAAAGGTCATTATCTGAGAGCGCGATTTTAACTTGATCCCAGAAGGTGATTCCAACCTACCCGGCAACTTGTTAAACCCTACAGACAAGGACAAGCCTCGGCTGAGTGTTCCACACGAGCTTGCATCAAACTAAAGCATTCTTTAACAAGTGATGAACGGGGGAGAGCGCGAACGCAGTCCCCCACTACCAGAAATTATGCAGTCGAGATTCCCACATTTGGGGAATTCGCAAAGGTCAGCATGACCTAGAGTGCAATGGCCGGGCCTCGCCTTGGGTGAACCACCTTCCTGATCATGGTGTCTCCCCTGCCAGGTAAGTATGAATTGTAGGGCTCATAGACTTGATGGCCTGGAAATAATCCCTTGTTCTTACTCATGGTGGGGAGTAATGAGCCACACAGGGTAAGGAACAAGGCAGAGTAAGGAGCCACACAGAGTAAGAACCCAGACCTAGTAAGGAGAGCAACACTATGAAAGGAACCAGACAGATTAAGGAACCATATAGGGTAAGGAACAAGGCAGAGTAAGGAGCCACACTATGAAAGGAACCAGACAGAGTAAGGAACCATATAGGGTAAGGAACAAGGCAGAGTAAGGAGCAACACTATGAAAGGAACCAGACAGAGTAAGGAACCATACAGGGTAAGGAGCCATACAGAGAAGGGAACCAGGAAGGGTAAGGAACGAAATACCCCCATCCTTCTCCTCACTTGAACACTCCACATCAATTGGGAAAGGCCTTGGCCAACCGCTTGAGGGGTTTGTACACTTAATTTCCATACAACTTTTAGGTTTTTGCACTGTTCCCAGAGATAATGCAATACCGGGTCAATGCGCAGAGAGGGTGGAGCAAGCCCCTGGCCCTTCTCCCATGTCCAAAAATCAATTTAATATATGGTCTCCATATAGGAGACGTATCAGATATTAAACTGATAAGAACAGATACTACACTTGATCTTAGCCAAAAGGCCGAGAAGCGATGGCAACCATGTGCATGACCTTTTAGAGGGGCTCGAAAGGTCAACGAGAGCCACTTACGGGGCCACAAAGGGTAAAGAACCAGAAAAGGTAGGGAGCCACATAGGGTAAGGAACCACACAGGGTAACGAACCACACAGGGTAAGGAGCCACACAAAGAAAGGAACTTGACAAAGTAAGGAGCCACACAGAGTAAGTAACCAGACAGAGTAAGGAACAACACAGAGTAAGGAACCAGACAGAGTAAGGAGCAACACAGAGTAATGAGCAACACAGGGTAAGGAACAACACAGAGTAAGGAGCCAAACAGGGTAAGGAACCAGACAGGGTAAGGAGCCATACAGAGAAAGGAACCAGGCAGGGTATGGAACCAGATCTCCTTCTGCTCACTGGAATGCTCCACTTCAATTGGGAAAGGCCTGGGCCAACAGTTTGAGATCAGTCCAGTGCTAAGAAGGTCGACAAAGGTCATTCACTGAGAGCGCGATTTTAACTTGATCCCAGAAGGTGATTCCAACCTACCCGGCAACTTGTTAAACCCTACAGACAAGGACAAGCCTCGGCTGAGTGTTCCACACGAGCTTGCATTAAACTAAAGCATTCTTTAACAAGTGATGAACGGGGGAGAGCGCGAACGCAGTCCCCCACTACCAGAAATTATGCAGTCGAGATTCCCACATTTGGGGAATTCGCAAAGGTCAGCATGACCTAGAGTGCAATGGCCGGGCCTCGCCTTGGGTGAACCACCTTCCTGATCATGGTGTCTCCCCTGCCAGGTAAGTATGAATTGTAGAGCTCATAGACTTGATGGCCTGGAAATAATCCCTTGTTCTTACTCATGGTGGGGAGTAATGAGCCACACAGGGTAAGGAACAAGGCAGAGTAAGGAGCCACACAGAGTAAGAACCCAGACCTAGTAAGGAGAGCAACACTATGAAAGGAACCAGACAGATTAAGGAACCATATAGGGTAAGGAACAAGGCAGAGTAAGGAGCCACACTATGAAAGGAACCAGACAGAGTAAGGAACCATATAGGGTAAGGAACAAGGCAGAGTAAGGAGCAACACTATGAAAGGAACCAGACAGAGTAAGGAACCATACAGGGTAAGGAGCCATACAGAGAAGGGAACCAGGAAGGGTAAGGAACGAAATACCCCCATCCTTCTCCTCACTTGAACACTCCACATCAATTGGGAAAGGCCTTGGCCAACCGCTTGAGGGGTTTGTACACTTAATTTCCATACAACTTTTAGGTTTTTGCACTGTTCCCAGAGATAATGCAATACCGGGTCAATGCGCAGAGAGGGTGGAGCAAGCCCCTGGCCCTTCTCCCATGTCCAAAAATCAATTTAATATATGGTCTCCATATAGGAGACGTATCAGATATTAAACTGATAAGAACAGATACTACACTTGATCTTAGCCAAAAGGCCGAGAAGCGATGGCAACCATGTGCATGACCTTTTAGAGGGGCTCGAAAGGTCAACGAGAGCCACTTACGGGGCCACAAAGGGTAAAGAACCAGAAAAGGTAGGGAGCCACATAGGGTAAGGAACCACACAGGGTAACGAACCACACAGGGTAAGGAGCCACACAAAGAAAGGAACCTGACAAAGTAAGGAGCCACACAGAGTAAGTAACCAGACAGAGTAAGGAACAACACAGAGTAAGGAACCAGACAGAGTAAGGAGCAACACAGAGTAATGAGCAACACAGGGTAAGGAACAACACAGAGTAAGGAGCCAAACAGGGTAAGGAACCAGACAGGGTAAGGAGCCATACAGAGAAAGGAACCAGGCAGGGTATGGAACCAGATCTCCTTCTGCTCACTGGAATGCTCCACTTCAATTGGGAAAGGCCTGGGCCAACAGTTTGAGATCAGTCCAGTGCTAAGAAGGTCGACAAAGGTCATTCACTGAGAGCGCGATTTTAACTTGATCCCAGAAGGTGATTCCAACCTACCCGGCAACTTGTTAAACCCTACAGACAAGGACAAGCCTCGGCTGAGTGTTCCACACGAGCTTGCATCAAACTAAAGCATTCTTTAACAAGTGATGAACGGGGGAGAGCGCGAACGCAGTCCCCCACTACCAGAAATTATGCAGTCGAGATTCCCACATTTGGGGAATTCGCAAAGGTCAGCATGACCTAGAGTGCAATGGCCGGGCCTCGCCTTGGGTGAACCACCTTCCTGATCATGGTGTCTCCCCTGCCAGGTAAGTATGAATTGTAGAGCTCATAGACTTGATGGCCTGGAAATAATCCCTTGTTCTTACTCATGGTGGGGAGTAATGAGCCACACAGGGTAAGGAACAAGGCAGAGTAAGGAGCCACACTATGAAAGGAACCAGACAGAGTAAGGAACCATATAGGGTAAGGAACAAGGCAGAGTAAGGAGCAACACTATGAAAGGAACCAGACAGAGTAAGGAACCATACAGGGTAAGGAGCCATACAGAGAAGGGAACCAGGAAGGGTAAGGAACGAAATACCCCCATCCTTCTCCTCACTTGAACACTCCACATCAATTGGGAAAGGCCTTGGCCAACCGCTTGAGGGGTTTGTACACTTAATTTCCATACAACTTTTAGGTTTTTGCACTGTTCCCAGAGATAATGCAATACCGGGTCAATGCGCAGAGAGGGTGGAGCAAGCCCCTGGCCCTTCTCCCATGTCCAAAAATGAATTTAATATATGGTCTCCATATAGGAGACGTATCAGATATTAAACTGATAAGAACAGATACTACACTTGATCTTAGCCAAAAGGCCGAGAAGCGATGGCAACCATGTGCATGACCTTTTAGAGGGGCTCGAAAGGTCAACGAGAGCCACTTACGGGGCCACAAAGGGTAAAGAACCAGAAAAGGTAGGGAGCCACATAGGGTAAGGAACCACACAGGGTAACGAACCACACAGGGTAAGGAGCCACACAAAGAAAGGAACCTGACAAAGTAAGGAGCCACACAGAGTAAGTAACCAGACAGAGTAAGGAACAACACAGAGTAAGGAACCAGACAGAGTAAGGAGCAACACAGAGTAATGAGCAACACAGGGTAAGGAACAACACAGAGTAAGGAGCCAAACAGGGTAAGGAACCAGACAGGGTAAGGAGCCATACAGAGAAAGGAACCAGGCAGGGTATGGAACCAGATCTCCTTCTGCTCACTGGAATGCTCCACTTCAATTGGGAAAGGCCTGGGCCAACAGTTTGAGATCAGTCCAGTGCTAAGAAGGTCGACAAAGGTCATTCACTGAGAGCGCGATTTTAACTTGATCCCAGAAGGTGATTCCAACCTACCCGGCAACTTGTTAAACCCTACAGACAAGGACAAGCCTCGGCTGAGTGTTCCACACGAGCTTGCATCAAACTAAAGCATTCTTTAACAAGTGATGAACGGGGGAGAGCGCGAACGCAGTCCCCCACTACCAGAAATTATGCAGTCGAGATTCCCACATTTGGGGAATTCGCAAAGGTCAGCATGACCTAGAGTGCAATGGCCGGGCCTCGCCTTGGGTGAACCACCTTCCTGATCATGGTGTCTCCCCTGCCAGGTAAGTATGAATTGTAGAGCTCATAGACTTGATGGCCTGGAAATAATCCCTTGTTCTTACTCATGGTGGGGAGTAATGAGCCACACAGGGTAAGGAACAAGGCAGAGTAAGGAGCCACACTATGAAAGGAACCAGACAGAGTAAGGAACCATATAGGGTAAGGAACAAGGCAGAGTAAGGAGCAACACTATGAAAGGAACCAGACAGAGTAAGGAACCATACAGGGTAAGGAGCCATACAGAGAAGGGAACCAGGAAGGGTAAGGAATGAAATACCCCCATCCTTCTCCTCACTTGAACACTCCACATCAATTGGGAAAGGCCTTGGCCAACCGCTTGAGGGGTTTGTACACTTAATTTCCATACAACTTTTAGGTTTTTGCACTGTTCCCAGAGATAATGCAATACCGGGTCAATGCGCAGAGAGGGTGGAGCAAGCCCCTGGCCCTTCTCCCATGTCCAAATATCAATTTAATATATGGTCTCCATATAGGAGACGTATCAGATATTAAACTGATAAGAACAGATACTACACTTGATCTTAGCCAAAAGGCCGAGAAGCGATGGCAACCATGTGCATGACCTTTTAGAGGGGCTCGAAAGGTCAACGAGAGCCACTTACGGGGCCACAAAGGGTAAAGAACCAGAAAAGGTAGGGAGCCACATAGGGTAAGGAACCACACAGGGTAACGAACCACACAGGGTAAGGAGCCACACAAAGAAAGGAACCTGACAAAGTAAGGAGCCACACAGAGTAAGTAACCAGACAGAGTAAGGAACAACACAGAGTAAGGAACCAGACAGAGTAAGGAGCAACACAGAGTAATGAGCAACACAGGGTAAGGAACAACACAGAGTAAGGAGCCAAACAGGGTAAGGAACCAGACAGGGTAAGGAGCCATACAGAGAAAGGAACCAGGCAGGGTATGGAACCAGATCTCCTTCTGCTCACTGGAATGCTCCACTTCAATTGGGAAAGGCCTGGGCCAACAGTTTGAGATCAGTCCAGTGCTAAGAAGGTCGACAAAGGTCATTCACTGAGAGCGCGATTTTAACTTGATCCCAGAAGGTGATTCCAACCTACCCGGCAACTTGTTAAACCCTACAGACAAGGACAAGCCTCGGCTGAGTGTTCCACACGAGCTTGCATCAAACTAAAGCATTCTTTAACAAGTGATGAACGGGGGAGAGCGCGAACGCAGTCCCCCACTACCAGAAATTATGCAGTCGAGATTCCCACATTTGGGGAATTCGCAAAGGTCAGCATGACCTAGAGTGCAATGGCCGGGCCTCGCCTTGGGTGAACCACCTTCCTGATCATGGTGTCTCCCCTGCCAGGTAAGTATGAATTGTAGAGCTCATAGACTTGATGGCCTGGAAATAATCCCTTGTTCTTACTCATGGTGGGGAGTAATGAGCCACACAGGGTAAGGAACAAGGCAGAGTAAGGAGCCACACTATGAAAGGAACCAGACAGAGTAAGGAACCATATAGGGTAAGGAACAAGGCAGAGTAAGGAGCAACACTATGAAAGGAACCAGACAGAGTAAGGAACCATACAGGGTAAGGAGCCATACAGAGAAGGGAACCAGGAAGGGTAAGGAATGAAATACCCCCATCCTTCTCCTCACTTGAACACTCCACATCAATTGGGAAAGGCCTTGGCCAACCGCTTGAGGGGTTTGTACACTTAATTTCCATACAACTTTTAGGTTTTTGCACTGTTCCCAGAGATAATGCAATACCGGGTCAATGCGCAGAGAGGGTGGAGCAAGCCCCTGGCCCTTCTCCCATGTCCAAAAATCAATTTAATATATGGTCTCCATATAGGAGACGTATCAGATATTAAACTGATAAGAACAGATACTACACTTGATCTTAGCCAAAAGGCCGAGAAGCGATGGCAACCATGTGCATGACCTTTTAGAGGGGCTCGAAAGGTCAACGAGAGCCACTTACGGGGCCACAAAGGGTAAAGAACCAGAAAAGGTAGGGAGCCACATAGGGTAAGGAACCACACAGGGTAAGGAGCCACACAAAGAAAGGAACCTGACAAAGTAAGGAGCCACACAGAGTAAGTAACCAGACAGAGTAAGGAACAACACAGAGTAAGGAACCAGACAGAGTAAGGAGCAACACAGAGTAAGGAGCAACACAGGGTAAGGAACAACACAGAGTAAGGAGCCACACAGAGTAAGGAGCCACACAGAGTAAGGGACAAGACAGAGTAAGGAGCAACACAGAGTAAGGAGCCACACAGGGTAAGGAACAACACAGAGTAAGGAGCCAAACAGGGTAAGGAACCAGACAGGGTAAGGAGCCATACAGAGAAAGGAACCAGGCAGGGTAAGGAACCAGATCTCCTTCTCCTCACTGGAATGCTCCACGTCAATTGGGAAAGGCCTGGGCCAACAGTTTGAGATCAGTCCAGTGCTAAGAAGGTCGACAAAGGTCATTCACTGAGAGCGCGATTTTAACTTGATCCCAGAAGGTGATTCCAACCTACCCGGCAACTTGTTAAACCCTACAGACAAGGACAAGCCTCGGCTGAGTGTTCCACACGAGCTTGCATCAAACTAAAGCATTCTTTAACAAGTGATGAACGGGGGAGAGCGCGAACGCAGTCCCCCACTACCAGAAATTATGCAGTCGAGATTCCCACATTTGGGGAATTCGCAAAGGTCAGCATGACCTAGAGTGCAATGGCCGGGCCTCGCCTTGGGTGAACCACCTTCCTGATCATGGTGTCTCTCCTGCCAGGTAAGTATGAATTGTAGAGCTCATAGACTTGATGGCCTGGAAATAATCCCTTGTTCTTACTCATGGTGGGGAGTAATGAGCCACACAGGGTAAGGAACAAGGCAGAGTAAGGAGCCACACAGAGTAAGAACCCAGACCTAGTAAGGAGAGCAACACTATGAAAGGAACCAGACAGATTAAGGAACCATATCGGGTAAGGAACAAGGCAGAGTAAGGAGCCACACTATGAAAGGAACCAGACAGAGTAAGGAACCATATAGGGTAAGGAACAAGGCAGAGTAAGGAGCAACACTATGAAAGGAACCAGACAGAGTAAGGAACCATACAGGGTAAGGAGCCATACAGAGAAGGGAACCAGGAAGGGTAAGGAACGAAATACCCCCATCCTTCTCCTCACTTGAACACTCCACATCAATTGGGAAAGGCCTTGGCCAACCGCTTGAGGGGTTTGTACACTTAATTTCCATACAACTTTTAGGTTTTTGCACTGTTCCCAGAGATAATGCAATACCGGGTCAATGCGCAGAGAGGGTGGAGCAAGCCCCTGGCCCTTCTCCCATGTCCAAAAATCAATTTAATATATGGTCTCCATATAGGAGACGTATCAGATATTAAACTGATAAGAACAGATACTACACTTGATCTTAGCCAAAAGGCCGAGAAGCGATGGCAACCATGTGCATGACCTTTTAGAGGGGCTCGAAAGGTCAACGAGAGCCACTTACGGGGCCACAAAGGGTAAAGAACCAGAAAAGGTAGGGAGCCACATAGGGTAAGGAACCACACAGGGTAAGGAACCACACAGGGTAAGGAGCCACACAAAGAAAGGAACCTGACAAAGTAAGGAGCCACACAGAGTAAGTAACCAGACAGAGTAAGGAACAACACAGAGTAAGGAACCAGACAGAGTAAGGAGCAACACAGAGTAAGGAGCCACACAGGGTAAGGAACAACACAGAGTAAGGAGCCAAACAGGGTAAGGAACCAGACAGGGTAAGGAGCCATACAGAGAAAGGAACCAGGCAGGGTAAGGAACCAGATCTCCTTCTCCTCACTGGAATGCTCCACGTCAATTGGGAAAGGCCTGGGCCAACAGTTTGAGATCAGTCCAGTGCTAAGAAGGTCGACAAAGGTCATTCACTGAGAGCGCGATTTTAACTTGATCCCAGAAGGTGATTCCAACCTACCCGGCAACTTGTTAAACCCTACAGACAAGGACAAGCCTCGGCTGAGTGTTCCACACGAGCTTGCATCAAACTAAAGCATTCTTTAACAAGTGATGAACGGGGGAGAGCGCGAACGCAGTCCCCCACTACCAGAAATTATGCAGTCGAGATTCCCACATTTGGGGAATTCGCAAAGGTCAGCATGACCTAGAGTGCAATGGCCGGGCCTCGCCTTGGGTGAACCACCTTCCTGATCATGGTGTCTCCCCTGCCAGGTAAGTATGATTGTAGAGCTCATAGACTTGATGGCCTGGAAATAATCCCTTGTTCTTACTCATGGTGGGGAGTAATGAGCCACACAGGGTAAGGAACAAGGCAGAGTAAGGAGCCACACAGAGTAAGAACCCAGACCTAGTAAGGAGAGCAACACTATGAAAGGAACCAGACAGATTAAGGAACCATATAGGGTAAGGAACAAGGCAGAGTAAGGAGCCACACTATGAAAGGAACCAGACAGAGTAAGGAACCATATAGGGTAAGGAACAAGGCAGAGTAAGGAGCAACACTATGAAAGGAACCAGACAGAGTAAGGAACCATACAAGGTAAGGAGCCATACAGAGAAGGGAACCAGGAAGGGTAAGGAACGAAATACCCCCATCCTTCTCCTCACTTGAACACTCCACATCAATTGGGAAAGGCCTTGGCCAACCGCTTGAGGGGTTTGTACACTTAATTTCCATACAACTTTTAGGTTTTTGCACTGTTCCCAGAGATAATGCAATACCGGGTCAATGCGCAGAGAGGGTGGAGCAAGCCCCTGGCCCTTCTCCCATGTCCAAAAATCAATTTAATATATGGTCTCCATATAGGAGACGTATCAGATATTAAACTGATAAGAACAGATACTACACTTGATCTTAGCCAAAAGGCCGAGAAGCGATGGCAACCATGTGCATGACCTTTTAGAGGGGCTCGAAAGGTCAACGAGAGCCACTTACGGGGCCACAAAGGGTAAAGAACCAGAAAAGGTAGGGAGCCACATAGGGTAAGGAACCACACAGGGTAAGGAGCCACAAAAAGAAAGGAACCTGACAAAGTAAGGAGCCACACAGAGTAAGTAACCAGACAGAGTAAGGAACAACACAGAGTAAGGAGCAACACAGGGTAAGGAACAACACAGAGTAAGGAGCCAAACAGGGTAAGGAACCAGACAGGGTAAGGAGCCATACAGAGAAAGGAACCAGGCAGGGTAAGGAACCAGATCTCCTTCTCCTCACTGGAATGCTCCACATCAATTGGGAAAGGCCTTGGCCAACCGCTTGAGGGGTTTGTACACTTAATTTCCATACAACTTTTAGGTTTTTGCACTGTTCCCAGAGATAATGCAATACCAGGTCAATGCGCAGAGAGGGTGGAGCAAGCCCCTAGCCCTTCTCCCATGTCCAAAAATCAATTTAATATATGGTCTCCATATAGGAGACGTATCAGATATTAAACTGATAATACAAATAGAAAATAGAAATAGAAAACGTTTATTCATCCCCAGAGGTGAAACACACTTTTACAACAGCAGCAGCAGGACCATGAAAATAAAGTGCATGGAAAAAAAAAAGAAATATTTAAAGAGATAATAAAATAAAATTAAAATAAAACGATCTTAAAAATATACAAATTATTTACAGTAATAGAAAATTAGCACTATTAACAGAATAAAATAAAGTAAAATAAAAAATAAAATAAAATAAAATAAAAACACACGAGAAGAAAAACACACTACGGATTAGCGTCAGGATATTTAAAGTAGAGAGTTAAATATCCTGACACCAGTTGGGATGAAGGACCTTCTATAACGCTCCGTCCTACACTGGGGGTGCCTGAGCCTGCCACTGAAGGAGCTGGCCAGCTCCTCCACGGTCAGGTGCAGTGGGTGGAGAGTGTTGTCCCTGATGGAGGATAGTCTGGAGAGTGTCCTCCTCTCTCCCACCTTCTCCACCGAGTCCAGCGAGCGGCCCAGGACAGAGCCGGCCCTCGTGACCAGCCTGTTCAGTCTCTTCCTGTCCCAGTCCGTGCTGCCTGCTCCCCAGCAGACCACAGCGTAGTGGATAGCAGAGGCTACCACAGAGTCATAGAAGGTCCCTAATAGTGGTCTGCACACTCCGAAGGACCTCAGTCTCCCCAGGAGATGGAGGCGACTTCGGCCCTTCTTGTACACGGCGTTGATATGTGTAGACCAGTTCAGTTTATTGTTGAGGTGAACACCCAGGTATTTGAAGCTGTCCACCAGCTCAATGTCCGAGCCCTGGATGCTCACCGGTTGATGTTGTGGGGACTTTTTCCTGAAGTCAATCACCATCTCCCTTGTCTTACCGGTGTTTAAGCAAAGGTAGTTGCTCTCACACCAGTCGACACAGTCCTTGATGACTGACCTGTACTCCAGCTCGCCCCCCCCCAGACACGCAGCCCACAATGGCCGAGTCATCAGAAAACTTCTGGAGGTGACAGCTGCTGGAGTCATAGGTAAAGTCCGCCGTGTACAGGGAAAAAAGGAAAGGTGACAGCACTGTCCCTTGAGGTACCCCGGTGCTGCAGATGGTCACCTCAGACCTGCAGTCCTGCAGCCTCACATACTGCGGCCTGTTGGTGAGGTAGTCCATCGTCCATGCTGTCAGCTGTGTCCCAACTCCTGCGTCCTCCATCTTCTTCCTTAGCAGCGCCCGCTGGATGGTGTTGAAAGCACTTGAGAAGTCAAAAAACATGACTCTCACAGTGCTACCGGCGGCTTCCAGATGAGACAGTGCCCGGTGCTGCAGGTAGATGACGGCGACATCCACCCCCATCTTTGGCCTGTAGGCGAACTGCAGCGGATCCAACGCAGAGCTCACCGTCGTGCGTAGATGGCGGAGTACCAGCCTCTCCAAGGTCTTCATAAGATGGGAGGTCAGGGCGGCTGGTCTGAAGTGGCTTGGCTCCTTCGCTTGCACCGCCTTGGGAACCGGAACCACACAGGAGGTCTTCCACTGGACCGGGACCTTCTCCAGTTTGAGGCTCAGGTTGAAGATGTGTGTGACCAGCTCACAGAGTTGATCAGCACAGTCCCTTCTCCCATGTCCAAAAATCAATTTAATATATGATCTCCATATAGGAGACGTATCAGATATTAAACTGATAAGAACAGATTTTTTTCATTTTCAAGAATTTTTTATTGGCAGTTCAGTGTCTTTTCACATTTTTAAAGGGATTTAAAAATGAAAAACATACAGTTAAAAGAGATACTAAACCAAGGTATAAAAACAATTTCCTTTCTCTTCTCTCTTGGCTGTTGTGCAGGAGCGGGGCGAGTCCAAGATATGTTCCCCACCGCTTCCCCCTCCAACGGAAAACTGGTCCGTCCCCAGGTGAACAGAGCCTTCCTCCCCATTGCTCCTACCCACCAGCCACACCCGGAGAGCCATGGTCCGCCTCTGCCTTGAGCTTCACCGTGTGGCTCCGGTTCCTTCGTCCGGTGAAGAAGAGACGACGCTTCTTTGCGACTGTGTCCGGGGCCCGCCGCTTTCTCTCATGGTGTTGATGGTTAGAGAGGCCCTGCGGAGCACAGCCACGGGGGGAGTCTGCCTCTGCTTCCTCACCAACAGGTTTCTGGAGGACCACAGGCTTTCTTTTATCGCGGCTAGGGTGAGCCAGTAACCTGCCAACACCTTTGTAGGGATCTTTCTCTGGCTCACCCCACACAGCACCATCTGGGCTGTCAGGTCTCCACCTGTTGGCAAGTTCGGGAATTTCAAGGAACCGGCCAGTGCCCACAGCTCGACAGCAGAACTGCACTCCCAGAAGACATGCCTCACTGACTCAGAGGCGCCACACCCTGGCCGTGGGTAGGTCGAATGCGCTGCCATTCCTCGGGAGTGCATGACGGACCTGACCGGGAGGATCTCGTGGGCCACCATCCAGGACAGATCCCGTAATCCGTTGGTTAGGGCAGGGTGGTTCACATTCTTCCAAACTGTGCTGGGCTCACCTTGGGTAAGCCCACGCACTGGACTCACTGGTTCCCGCTCCTGCACAAGAGACACAAGAGAGTTCAATCTACTTAAAACATGTACATCTCCCTCAAGATTTAAACCCTTTAAAAATTTCTCGATAAAACCATAGGAGGGTGGCATGTTAAAAGACACTGGCACTCGGAGGTCCCACTTCACCAGTCCCAACCGTCGGAGATAGTACCCCATCCAGAAACGTGTCATAGCTACGGTTTTTGGATTTCTGGATGGGGCGGTTACTATTTTTAGGTGGAGGGATGTGTAATGTCCTCCGAGTACCAGTCTGAGGTCTGGAACTCCTTTCCCTCCCTTTTCTCTTTCCTTTTTCATGGTCGCTCTCTTTAACCTTTCGGTTTTTGAGCGCCATAAAAAATAAAAGAGTTTACTTTCAACAGTTAAAAGCACCCTCCTAGGCGGGGTAAAAACTGAACATACCAATAAAAAAAGGGGTACTATAACTGTCTTTATGATTAAAATCTTCCCTTCAAAAAACAGTCGTTTTAGTCCCCAGTATCCCAGTCTTTGGCTAACTTTACCTAACACCTGGTTCCAATTTGTCGCCCCCTCCCCGTGTTTGTCAAATTTTACCCCAAGTATTTTTAGTTCAGTCTGGGTCACTATCAGAGGTAGTCCGGTCTTTTCGCCGTCAGTCCAAGGTCCATAGAAGTGGGCATGTGTCTTGTCTCTGTTGAGCTTGGACCCAGAGGCCAGTCCAAACCAGTCAGTCAGGTCTAAAGTTCTGTGGAGAGAGAGGAGGTCAGAACAGAGAATACTAAAATCGTCCATATATAAAAAACATTTTGCTTCCCTTACTCCACTACCCGGAATTGGCACCCCCCTGATCCATTGGTCCCTTCTCAAGACCTGTGCCAGAGGTTCAATACAAGCCACATACAAGAGGGCAGATAACGGACATCCCTGTCGGACACCGCAGCGGATATTTACTGCTTTTGTCAGATGCCCGTTAACAACAACTGTGGAAAACCCATCTTTTGCAGTACCTTGAAGAGGTACTGGTGCGAGATCCAATCAAAGGCTTTTTCAAAATCTAAATTTAATACTAAAAGTCGGATGTTTCTGTCTCTCGCCAGACAGATGGTGTCTCGGATCAGTATGAGGTTGTCTGTGATCTTCCTCCCAGGGACGGCACAGGGTTGATCCGGGTGGATCAGCCCATCTAAAAAAGGAGACATACGTGATGCTAAAATCTTACTAAAAGGTTTACAATCAACATTTAAAAGTGTAATTGGTCTCCAGTTCCGGATGTCCGTCTTGTCTTTGTCTTTGTGTAAAAGTGTAACTATTCCTACTCTAAAACTGTCGGGAAGTGTCGTCATTGTGTCAAAGTCGTTAAAAACAGCAAGCAAGTCGGGGGTTAAAATGTCCCAGAAAGTCCAATAAAATTCCACAGGGAGTCCATCCTCTCCTGGGCTTTTGTGTTTTTTAAAAGTTTTTATACATTTTGTCATTTCCATTTCTGTAATTGTTTGTGTTAAGGTTTCACTGTCATTGATTGTTTTTGACAGCATTTTTAAAAATCATTTAAAACATTTTCTTCGACCTGCTTTCTGTTATATATATTTGTAAAAAAAAGTTTCAATGACTTCTTTTAGTCCCTCATTTGTATTTTCAATTTTTTCTCCATTTTTTAAATTAAAAATCCCTCCCCCTCTGTTTAAAATCTTCCTAAAAAAATAACGTGTACACTTTTCCCCTTCTTCTATTTCTCTTTCTTTACTCCTTATTATTGCCCCTTTACTTTTCTTTTCACTTATTGCAGTCATTTCCTGTTTTACATTTAAAATCTCCTCATTAAAATCGATACCATTTTGGTTTAATAAAAAGTATCTTTGTAGTCTTTTCTGCAGTCCCATCATGCGTCTGTCGTCCCTATCTTTTGTCTTTTTACCTGCCTTCATAAAGAAAGTCTGTGTCCTCCCTTTCACCATTTCCCACCACGGTGCTCGTGTCTTGTACATGTCTTGAAGGGTCTGCCAGTCTTTGTACTGCTCCCGGTATTCCCTAACTAACTCCCTATCTTCTAAAAGGGAGCAGTTAAGTTTCCACAGATCTCTTCCTACAGTCACTACTTGCGTGATTGAAAGTGTGCAGGAGAGAAGGACGTGATCAGAAAAGAAAACAGGTGTTAATGTTGCATCTGTCGGGGGGCAGTCTCTTGAAAAAAGGTAGTCAATGCGAGAGGCTCTGGTACCATCACTACTGAACCAAGTGAAGCCCTCCTCTCTTGGATGCAGTGTTTTAAAACAGTCGCATAGTTTAAAATCTTTTCGGATCTCCTGTAATAAAACCGACGTTTTGTCCATTTTAAAATCGCACCCTGCTCCTTTGCGGTCACTCCTACTTAAAATACAATTAAAATCCCCTCCAACAACTAATGGTCTCCTAAATAGCATTGCTAAAATAGCCCGTCCGTCTTTCACCACTGTGCTACCCTTCAGTGAGATATTTTTGTTTTTAATTAGGATGGCCACCCCGCTGTTTTTGTTCGAGCCGCTCCATATAGAGGGCTGTGGCCATAGCTTTTCCCACTCTCTGTAGTCTTTTAAAAAGGGTAGCCCACACTCCTGTAGTAAAAACACAACTGCTTTAAAATCCTTTAAGAACGTTAAAACAGTTTGGGCTCTAACTCTCGACTTCACACTTCTAACATTGATAGTCGAGAAGGTGATAGACATGAGTAAGGTTAAAAGCAACAGGTAAAACATTTTTAAAAGACTACAGAGAGGGGACTATACAAATCATTTGATATCTTGTGAAAGTAGCTCCCATCTACACTCATGGTTTTTGAGTGGAGCCTTCGAGCTGACTTTCCCCTTCGAGCTCTCGGTGTCGGGCTTGGCAGCATGGCTTTTCTTACCAGTTTTGCGAGCTTTTGGGGTTGACTGTAAGGCGACATCAAGGAAAGAGACCTCGTTGGGGGGGTTTGGAGGGAATTCTCTGGAGCCCTCACTGGAGTCGCTCTCTGTAAAAGCTCCAGGTCTTCCCCTCTTCTCCACCATCTCTGGGGGATCCAGAGATATATCGGACGCCGGTCTCTTGGAGAGCTGTGGATTTGGGAGGGGGACATACAGTGTTTGATCTTCCTCCTCCAGTTTGCCATCAGACTCCCCCACCCCCTCCCCCACTTCCTCTGTGGAGTCAGTGGAGGCGGAGACTGAGGTGGAGGAGGAAGATGTCCCCTCCCCTTCTCCCTCCCCCTGTGGGCCCTCTCCACCACTAGGAGGATTTGGAGGGAGATTTGAAAGTTTCCCGCCAATTTTTTCGATTTGGCGGGAAACTTTCCCTCTCTTTCTCTCCATTTTCCTTTTCCGCCATTCTTGTCACTTTCAACTTGTTGGCAAAAGATCGTGGACAGTCTCTGAAGAGATGTTTCAAGTCACCACAAAGATTGCACTTTCTGCCATTGGAACACTGTTCATAAGTATGTCCAATTTCTCTGCACTTGCCACAGAATACTTTTTCACAAGCCTCTACCAGGTGTCCATGCTCCCCACATCTCCGGCAGAGCTTGGTCTGACCCTGCTAGTGGATGTAGCACCTGTTTTCTCCCAGGACCATCATTGGTGGGAGATGTTTTAGGCCCTGGAAGCCCTGAGGGTCCGGCCATTGCTGGATAGGGACCCTCCACGAGCAGTTCCAGATGCCATCCTCATCTCTCACCTTGATAGCCTGGCCTTTGACAGTACAAAATCTCCCCAGCCATATGCATACATCCTCTGCATTTACAGTTTCATTGAACATTCGAACAATCACCGTTTTCAGAGAGTTGTCCGTCAGTTTCTCCACTGCAAATGCAGAAAACTGGGGTTTGGCATTCTCAAAACGAATCCAAAAATCTTTAAGCTGAACAGCAGACCTAAAACTGACATTGAATCCTTTGTTAAAGGGTAACGAAAGGATACAGTTCAAGTCATTTGGAGTAAACTCCAAGATTTGCTGAATCAGCTTTCTAGAGAAATCTTGTCTTGACATGTTTAAAAGTTTACCATTTACTTCCTTAAAGTTAAAACGCACAGTGTGGTGCCTCCGCATGCCAGCATGGTAGGCTGACATGGTGGAGACACCACAAAACTATGATAAAAATGAACAATAAAATCTATAAAAAGCCAAACTTAAAAGGTAAAACTTAAAAGGTACTTACCTGTTACCAGGAACCAGTATACTGGTCCAAGGTAGTAAAGTGCGTGTGCCGTGTATTCCCCTGTGAAAAATGGAAACAGTTTTTTCTCCGTTTTTTCACTGGAGAGATGAAATATCCTCCAGAGTAGGAAACACTCGAGCCACTGATCAGCAAGAGTGTGGTCTACCCAACGGAGGTGATCGCAGTCTTAGCCAAAAGCCGAGAAGCGATGGCCACCATGTGCATGACCTTTTAGAGGGGCTCGAAAGGTCAACGAGAGCCACTTCTGGGGCCACAAAGGGTAAAGAACCAGAAAAGGTAGGGAGCCACATAGGGTAAGGAACCACACAGGGTAAGGAAGCAGACAGGGTAAGGAGCCACACAAAGAAAGGAACCTGACAAAGTAAGGAGCCACACAGAGTAAGTAACCAGACAGAGTAAGGAACAACACAGAGTAAGGAACCAGACAGAGTAAGGAGCAACACAGAGTAAGGGACAAGACAGGGTAAGGAGCAACACAGGGTAAGGAACAACACAGAGTAAGGAACCAGACAGAGTAAGGAGCAACACAGAGTAAGGGACAAGACAGGGTAAGGAGCAACACAGGGTAAGGAACAACACAGAGTAAGGAGCTACACAGAGTAAGGGACAAGACAGAGTAAGGAGCAACACAGAGTAAGGAGCCACACAGGGTAAGGAATCTCCTTCTCCTTACTTGAATGCTCCACATCAATTGGGAAAGGCCTGGGCCAACAGTTTGAGATCAGTCCAGTGCTAAGAAGGTCGACAAAGGTCATTCACTGAGAGCACGATTTTAACTTGATCCCAGAAGGTGAGTCCAACCTACCCGGCAACTTGTTAAACCCTACAGACAAGGAGCCTCGGATGAGTTCTCCACACAAGCTTGCACCAAACTAAAGCATTCTTTAACAAGTGATGAACGGGGGAGAGCGATAGTAAATTCCCAATTGTCTATCTGAAAGATACCAATGTCGTTTGTGAGCTCCCAAACTTTGATTCAAGACAGTTCAGGATTGTTTACAGACATAGTTAGTTCGTAAAGTGAATTGAGCTTGCTGATTTTATGAGAAAAACAAACTCCTAAGGGGGGACAGGATTGCTTGGTGGAGGCGCAGGATTCCGTGCAGCACCTCTTAAATCGAAAGAAATGGGAACTTCACTAACCGTCTACAGTCCATGTGGACTCAAGACTCAGGACAAGCGAAAAAAGTCGCAGATGTAGGCAGAGTAGTGTGTGTGTGTTTCCGCTGGTTGTGGTGGAAAACCTAATTTCAAATGGTTTAAGGAAACAGGCTTCTTGGCTGATTTTGCAGTGAAACTTCCTTAGGTGCAGGGGTCAATCACTGCTGGCAGCAAAAGCAGTGAGACTTTGGATGCAGGGGCCACAAGAAGCAGGGGCTGCAGGTTGCAGGGTTCGCCAGTTGGTGGTAACGTTCTACCATCTGTTGGGTACAGAACGCATCTTCTCTTCAATCCACCTGGAACTCCATTTTGGTCTGGCCTTGGAAGTAGCCAGTTCGGCCTCCCGTGTAGAACCCTCACGGGTCCGGTCTGGTCTATCATGTCACCCTCGCTCGTCCTGGAGGTCCCACACTTAAACTTAAAATCAGTGCTGCAAATAATTTCTTTATAAGATCTAAGGTTATTTCGCACACTATTCATCACCAAAGGAAAAGACAGTTACACATTATCACAATATCATGAGACATTCAACAAGGTTTTTGTGTCTCTAGACCACCGAACAACTGACAGATGTGTTGCTTCTGTTCCTGTAGAATTTAAGTCATCATTAGAAAAAGCACTGTTATTAAAACACATTTTATCATTGGCATGTGAAATGGAGCTTTCAGGTTCTGACCTGATCCTGCAAAGAAAACGTTCTCTCTCACTCTCACACACACACACAGGATTAGGGAAGGAAGAGATTTACAAGGGCTATTCTCTACCTGACGTCTTTGGAGGTGCTGCATTCCTGGAACCTTTTAGGATAAAACTTAACTTTTCACTTTGTTAGACAAAACATCAAAAACAATGATCAATTGGATCATGCACATGCACGTATAACATGTATGTATGTATATGTCTGTGATACGTTTTATGTATGTGTTAGTGTATATTACTTCTTTCAGTCAGTGCACACACACACACATGCTCTCATATTCTTCCACTTAATTCATCCTGGCACGCACATAGACACAAGACACATAGACATATAGACAAAAAGTCTGTTTCACTGCAGCTGCAGTGTTTGGTCTACATCACGTCATGTTTGTTAGTCATTCAAATGCTTGAGTTCAGGTATCATCTGATCAAACTGAGGATTCAAATATGAAGCGGTTGTTTCTTTCAAATGTTCTTTCTTCAGTTCATTTATCCACTGATCGACTCGTAAAGGTTTATTTGCATTAAACAACACCATCACGTTAGTCCCACAAACACCTTAGTGAAGTTTTAAATGTTTACAAAAATATTCTAACCTCTTATAGTTCTTTGAAAATATATATATATATATATATATTTTTTTTACCAGTAAATGACACACATACTTAAACTATAGGTCTCAATCATACTAACATCTGTTATTAGATATACACTATGTAGATTTGAATCTTAATCACTATCTATTGGTATTCAAATGCTCAAAATAAAGAGTGAAAGGAGTGTGTTAGTACAGTAGAAACAGATCTCAGAGACTAACCCCAAGTAGTAAACCACCCCCCCAGATAGAACTCCTCCCCCTATAAGTTCCGTCTAACTTCCTGTCATGGACAAGATAACATATCAGAGCTAGAGTGGAGCACTTGCTCTGAACTATCAAAATGACTTCCACACCTAACAAAAACTTAATTTAAACAATTCTAGATGTTAAAACAGCTGACACAGTCTCAGAGTTAACAAACAAGCCACAGAAAACAATCTCAGTCAGAGTTTAAACTTTACAACAAAGACTAACTTTAACTCACAATTTAAACAAGACAAGACAAATACTTCCAGAAAACTAGTGCAAACATATAGAATGAAGCAACATATATTCACAGAACAACTATAATATGACTAGATTTCAAAAACAAGTAGTTAGTAATTCTTCACCAAATACAGTATCATCATTCCAACACAGGAAAATTTGCATTATTCTCACGCCAGTCCGTTATAAAGCAATTATTTGCAGGGATTCTGCCATTTTTCCACAATCCTCCTTGCCTTCTTTTCAGCTTTTCTTGCACCCTTCTCCGTTGTTTCTTAACTTTTCATTTGATTAAATACACAGTCTTTCAACCTGATTTAAGAAATACATTTTTGAATTCAAGATCTATTACTTTTATTTTTTTTTTTTCATTCAAGTCATATGATAGTTGGTGGGATAGTCCACATCTTCAAGAAGAGGTTCAGTCCATGATTGTTACGTATGGAAAGTATAGATTTATCACAATCTTAAATTTTCCATTGAAATTATCTAACCTATTAACTTGGTGATAAATCTAAAAAAAATTCTAAACAATAATTTGATGAATAAAATAATAAATTAGAAACAATGCATACATGAATGAATAACAAATGTGCATTTTAAAGAGTACAGAGTATGACCCTGATAATGAAGGATTATAAGGCAGGCAGAGCGTAGCTGACGCACTGCTCTTAATTTGAAATCCGGAAGTTTATTTTCTACTTCTTAATGACTTTTGGTGAATTTACCGTGAAGTTAAGCGATGACACTAGTTAAATTGAGGCTCATGAGTAAATGAAACCTGAACGGTACTTAAGGAATCCAAATTTAAGGCCTCCAACCTAATATTCAATAATATACTTAATTAGTTAAGACATACTTGACGTCAGGCAAACGCGTCCGTAGAAAGGAGAACCATCAGACTGATTCATTCCACAAGCTGATGTGATCACTGATATCACATTTGCACTTAAAAAAATAATTTGCTTTTAGCCAAAAGGGATAGCTGCAGTTTTTACACCATTTAGTTTCATTAGCCCAGTTTTTAGTTATATATCATTCCACTTTGCACTTTTACACTTTTATGTCAATTTTGCTGCTAACGTCTCAGGAAATGTATCCGAATGTTTGAGTGTGTGCATTTGATAAACATGAGTACATATCTGTGCGTAAATCTGTGGATATATCTTCAATTCACATCATTTCCAACATCAGAGATGTAAAGATTCAACCATGTGCTCTTTCTGATCACAGTCTAGTCTCACCCCTTTTTACTCTTCGTGGTTCCTTTCGGTAAACCTCATGAGCAAGGATGGAATTCCACCAGAGCTGTATATAGCTTTCTGGGATGTGTTGGGTCCACCCCTCCTTGATATGATTAAGACCTTTATTGCAAAATAATCTTTTAACACCAGTGCCAACATTCCAATTATAACTGTACTTCCCAAGCCAAATAAGGACCTGACACAAAGCAGTAATTACAGACCTGTCTCCTTATTAAATGTGGATGAAAAGCTATATGCAAAAGTACTTTTTTTTTTACAGATTAGAGGAAAATGTATCTTAATTGTAAGCTTAATCATGTTGATCAAACTATTTTAATTGAATAACGTCTTACAGCAGACAAAGTTTGCGTCTTCTACATGTCCTTCATGCAGCCAGTAGTTTGGATTCTCCTTCTCCTATTAGTAAAGATACCTAGCACTTGTTTTTGTTAGTATTGAGGTGAACAGTTTATAATCCATGTTCAAAACGCTTAATTACCGATCCAAGTTTATTTTCTGTAATTTTCACTCTTCTGCTATTCAGTGTGAGTTGTAAAAGATATAAGATAAAAACATGTGTGTTTGAAGATTTTAGATTAACTTATAAATCTAAGTAAAGGGGGCATATGCTTAGAAAGGTATCTGCTAGTTAGTAAAGTAAAGGTTATCTGGAAAGCCAAAATGGACTCATCTAATGGAAATTCAGACATCAACAAAAATTTCAACAATATTATAGAGGAAGTGGGAATTATTGATACTTGGAGAGAGTTGAACCCACATTACTCAGCAGATCATGATGTTTACTCCCACATTGACTATCTGCATAATTGTGAAATAGGCCCCAGTAGCGTTTCAGACCACGGTCCTGTCCACGTGACGGTTTGTCTGGGTAAAAAGCGTAGATCTACAGTTTGGAGACTAAATTCAAACATTTTAAATAATCATGCTATTAAAGATAAACTGAAAGCAGAAATTGAAATTACTATGGGACGCTCTTAAGGTTGTGTTGAGGGGTAAAATAATGTATATCTCTTCATATGAGATGAAATTGTAAACAAACAATTGTATTTAATTAGAATACAAACTGAGGAAAACTCGAATGGAACACTCTCAGTCCTTAGATGATGACACTAAATTGAAAATTAAAAAACTAAGACAAGAAATAGATGAAATAAACAAACACGAAAAAAAAAAAATACGACTTTTCAACAAGCAACAAGACTACGAGGCTGGTAGAAAATCTATGACGCTCCTGTCATATAAATTGGGAAAACAGCAAGCTGTAAAAATTACAGAAAATAAACTTGGATCGGTAATTAAGCGTTTTGAACATGGATTATAAACTGTATAATCAGTTGAGTACCTCAATACTAACAAAAACAAGTGAGCCAATATTACCTAAATTCATTCATGAGGGCCAGACAGTTTTTGTTCGAAATAGAGAAACGCAAGATAGCATCAGGAAAGCATTACACATTATAAGACAAGCTGGGAATCACATTTTTGAAACAGTGATACTGAGGCTGGATGCAGATAATGTGTCCAACTCTGTAAGTTGTTCATTTTTATATAAAGTTTTATCACTAATTTATACTAATTTATACTTTTGCAGCATTGTACAAAAAACCAACTGCTAGAATTAAAATGAATGGAGATTTAACAAAATAATTTGTTCTGGAGAGAGGAACAATACCAGGGTGTTGTGCTGCACCACTATTGTTTTCAAAAAAGCTATGGGTCAATGGATAAGGACAGAAATGGAAGGGGTTATGATGTCTACGGGGGAGCAAAAACATGCGTTGTTTGCTGATGATTTATTGTTGACCATAACACAACCTACTCAGACACTCTCCAAAGTGATGGAGATGCTAAAAGAATACATCTATAATAAGGCTACAAAATGAATATTGATGAAACCCAAGTTCTAACACTCAACTATGACCACCATCAGAAATCAGGACTATGTATAATTGGAAATGGGATGCAAAATTCATCAAATATTTACGGGTATCACTGCCAAGAGACTTTCCAGACTGTATGACATCACCTATTGACCTTTGACTGAAATAATTAAGTTGGATTTACATAGATGGGGAACTATACATCTTAAATCTTAACTCAAGGATAGACTCCATCAGGATAAATGTTCTTCCCACAAATCTTATATCTTTTTCAATGTCTCCCAGTCAAAATTCCACCAAAACAATTTAAAGAATGGGACAGATTAATTTCAAGATTTGTGTGGGAAGGATATAAAACACTGCAATTCATTTAAGAGAGGGGGGTTTGGGCCTGCCCTGCCCTCAAGATTATTACCATGCAGCACAGTTTACGCGTCTAATTTGTCTTGTTCAAAATCATATACTGCAGGTTTGAAGTGTGAATGGTGTTCCATTAAATGCTCTCATAGCATACTTTTTACTGGATGAACTGAAGGTTGCAGATCATATTTTTACAAGCATTTTTCAAAAATTTTGGCTAGAATTGGTCAAATCATGCTACCTAGGGGATTCCTGGAGGATCTTGAGGTGGTGTGCCTTTGACTCAGATTTTGTGCCCAAAAAAAGGGATGGCACTAGATTGACTTAGATCTCAAAAGGTTTAACTGATTATCAATCAGTTATTTTCAAAGGGAATTTTCAGAGTTTTTAAATCCTTCAGAAAAAACACGGTTTAGAAAAAGAGCATTTTTACAGATGCTTACAAGTCAGAAATTATTTTAACCAACATTTGAAAAAGCCAATTGATACATTGATACAGGATTACTAGAGATTTCATTATTGGAGGCAAAAAATAGCAATAAAATAGTATATAAATTCTACAAATGCGTTCGACAATATAAACAAGAGAAAACAGGATATATAAAGCAGCGATGGTTAAAAGATGGAGATATATCAATCACAAATGAGAGCTGGGAAAAAATGTATCATCTACAATGCTTTTCAACAAGATCAAATAAATGGCGGGAGTTCTGTTGGAAGAATATTGTGAGATTTTTTGTCACACCCTTAAAAAAAAACACTTGGGAAAGGGTGAAGCATGTTGGAGACTTTGCGGGTATAATGGAGCAAATCACTGGCATGTCTTTTGGAGCTTCAGTGGAATCAAAGCTTTTTGGACAGAGATCCACAACCATATAAACAACATTTTTAGTGTGATCTTCCCTGTAAAGGTGAAAACTTGAACGTGGGTGACTTACCAATATAAAACTGGAACAATGAAGACAAGAATTGGTTACAGTTTTATCTGACCTTTAAAGTATATCCTTTATTGAATATTGTTTTGATTGTTTAAGCGCTTTGTGACCCTGGTCTGGAAAAGGACTATATAAATAAAAATTACTTACTTACTTACTTACAAGTTCAACCACCCATGACAGAGGATTGGATAGACATTGTTTACGACATCTACAAGATGGAGAAGTTAACATTTGCACTCCAAACAGAAATGGACAGAATATGTCAAACCATTAGAAAAAATGTCATTTAGGGAGATATGTTGTTTTATTTTCCATATTTTCCCTGTTTAAATGTATTTATTGATTTTCTTTTTGAAATTTATGTATGTTGTTCCCGTTCCTTTATTTTATTTTATTATATTGTTTCTTTTGAAATCTGTATTTTGTACAGAAAATGTGAAAATAAAAAAATAAGGATATATTTGATGCAAGAGGTTTATTTTCTTTTAGTTATTTAATAAGCAAATATAAATGTAATCAAACAATGGCTGAGTGAAAACACTTTGCTGCTAAATATGAAGAAACCTTTTTCGCTCCTGATGATGAAATTCCAGGGTTGAGTCAGTACTTGGGTAACTTGGGCAAGTCTGTCAAACTGAGCGTTAGAAACCTGGGTGTTTTATTTGACAAAGACATGTCTCTAGTTCAACACTGCAGAAAACTGACCAAAAACTGTTTCCTTCAACAGAGAGAAATCTCTAAACTTAGGAAAATGGTGTCACAACATGATCTGGAGCTTATAATCCATGCATTTGTGTCTTCTTGTCTGGACTCTTAGTTCTGTTGATCAGAATCTACTGATGGTTCCACACAGACGCTTCAGGACCAGAGTTGATAAATCCTTCCAGGCTGTTGCTCCTAAGCTTTAGAACGATCTTCCTCTCCTCCTCTGTGTTTAATGGAGTCCACTGACTCCTTCAAGAAACATCTTAAGACATTTTTATAAATGTCTAGGTATTTTTAAATGTGTATTGCTTTTGATTGTTCAAGCACTTTGTGACCCTGGTCTAGAAAGGAGCTTTACAAATAACTATTAGTTACTTACTTACTTACTATATAATTTACCTGGTACTTCCTTTTTTCTCTATATACAATTAAGATCAGTAACGCAAGCATACCATGGAATTCTACTTTACCAACTCATCCATTACATAACCTTATAACTACGTATCAAAACGTTATATTTTTCTTAATGACTTTGTAAAACACCTGCCTGTAGAAACCACATGGTCTAGAGATCTATCTTTTATCAATAGTGGATGGAACAATATAGAGAAGAATTCTAAGAATCCTGATCATCAACTGATCCACTGTAAATCTGTTCATAGAATGCATCTTACACCCATTAAACGTCATGCCATTAAAATTACAGCGTCACCCAACTGTGAACTCTGCCCACTGAATGTATTTTTTCATACGTATTGGGAATGCCCTGAGGAAATCACATTTTGGAACCAAGTTGCTTGATGTATTAGTGATTTGATCGGAGTAGAGATTCCGGCGACACCCAATGTATTTTTGTTAAAACGATGATTCTGATTGAAACTTCACACGTAGACAGAAACAAATCTTATGGGCTGGTCTAACAGCAGCAAATAAAATGTTAGCTGTAAGATGGAAGCCATCACATTCTTTAACATTGAAACAATGGACCTATACGATTGACATTGTGCAAATGGAAAAATAGTTTGTCATGCATGGAACCAGCTCAAAGACTGTAGAAGTTTGTTTGTTGCCTTTCTTGTTTTTTTTCCTGTATTTTATTTCTTACTTTAATGGAGAGATGGGGCTGGTCTTTTGGGGTGAGAGATGCTGGCTGACGGGGTGGGGGCGGGGCTTTTGGGGGTAGTCATCTCGCTTACAAAAAGTTTGTTTACTGTACATTGTTTGTGCAAATGCTCAATAAAAAAAATGATCGAAAAGAAAATAATTAAGAATCAAAGAGTTCAAATTATGTATTTGTTTAAAATGGTTTAAGCATGATTCAATGATGATTTTTTTTTGGCATTTTCCGATCAAAGTGAGACCATCACTCACAACAAACATAAGAGCATATGGCGGTCACAATCCATTAGAAAGTGTAAAACAAAATAAAAATATTAATTAGAGGTCGTAGATATCTGATCTATTGACTAAAAATGCATCTCCAAGGATAGTGAGAGGGCATTCTGAAGACTGTTGAACCTAGGTAATGTAAAAAAGATATCCCCTCTATTTTATTGCTCTAAATATTTGTTGGATTTTATTTTGTAGATTATATTTCAAATAATAATTTAAACAAATACTATACAAATAATTTACAGATGCTAAAACTGGTGTGGATAACCAAGTCTAAACATCTTAAGGCCAGAAAAAAAATGTGTTTGTGGTATCACTTATGTTTCCTTTTGTTTAAGGTAAACTACCTAATCGAGTGCATGTGTATTAATGATAGACAGGGAGGTTGTTCACCTTGACCCAGAGACAACACAAGGAATACCACAAGCGCATTTTGTTTACGGGCCTTTGGGGGACCTTGACCCTCATATTAAGATGTCTAGACTTGGTTATCCACACCCGTTTAAGCATCTGGGTTAATTGAGGTTGCATACATGTGTAATTAAGCTATTAACTGAGTTATCTAGATAGGTTAGTCCGACTAAGTAAAAAGTAAAAATTAGAATTTGCTATTCTAGCCATTTTGTTTTCCTGTCTTTCAACTAGAAATGGTTTATTCAAGGGAGGGTCACAATACGTTTGTTGGTTTGTTGAATGGATCTTGTGTTAAACTTTTCTGGGACTATCATTTCTTACAGGAATGTATTCTCCCTCAAGGCTGTTTTGTTGGTCAAAGAATGCAGGGCTGTTCTGGTTAAGAACGATCAGCTTTTTTTAGTTGCTTTTACTGTTTGAATTATTTTTTTACTTAACAGCTGCCACACTTTTAGTTTCAAGCTCAGGTGTTTTTCATGGTTGGAGAACAATAGTATGTCACTATGAACTTTTGTCTCCTCAGTCCTCCACTATAGCCTTGTGATGGCAGCAAAACCTTTCAAATGGAACCAACAATGCTGGCTGTGCAGTGTTGGTTCAGCACTACAGCACCAAGGTCAGTTTCTGAATGTATAATGTTAGAATGTCTTTTGCACATTTACAGCACAGGGGAAATGTATTTGATCGCATCTGTGCAGTTAAACCTCTCAAAGTTACATTTATGTAATACTTAGTAGCAAAGCACAAAATGTATTGTTAGGTAATATTGAAAATAATGACGGTAACTAGTACACAAATAAAATATTGTGATTAACACAAAAAACTTTTTTTAATCAAGATTTTACCGAACACAAGCTTTCATATCTACTCTTGAAATGTCCTTTAGGGGACTTTAATACCAGAAGACAACAAAAGGAATGTATAGGTGTCACAGCATGAATATTCACACCTCATACATGTCAGCAGGAATGGTCAGTACAGAAGTTCTATTTTAGCGAACCACTCACATGAGCGCTGGAATCCATATATCTACGCTGTTTCTGCCTCTCTTCTCTCAGGAAAGACGCAAGTGTGTATCTGTTGCCAAAGGTAAGGCATTTTTTCAGTCACAAAATATACGGTATGAGCGTAATTTAATGTATAATTTAATTTGTTTTATGGGTGTAGGTCTTGTTTATACTGTTTTCAATATGTTCTATTCATATATTTTAATACATTCCTTAATTTGTGTTTTAAATAAATGAAGCTGAAGTGTTATTAATATAATATTATTTTTACAGGTTTATAAAAGACCTTAACAAAAGTGTCAGTCATGTCTGAAGAGTAAGTATTCATTTTTCATCTTTAAAAGAATCAAGGGAGGTATAACAATATATTTGTGTTCTTCTTTATATACACCACACGTCTTTCCATTTGGTCTGTAGGGTAAGTGGATTCATTCATATTGTTGTTTCTTGCATTATAAATACACCATTAAAATTCCAAAGAAACATTCTGAATTTACTAACAAAGATAAAACACATAAACGTATTATCTAGTGTCTTTTAATCTGCTTGTCTTGTTGACGGGGGTGGTGTCAGCTGGTGGTAATATTTCGACAGGGGAACAGTTTAGGAGAAGGTGACGAAATGAAGTAACATTCCAGAAATATTTATAAACTGTTAACAGCCACGATAAAGTTTAAGACCATGTTGTAATGTTTCCTGTATGTGTTGTCCAGCAGCTGGTGAGCTAACTGAGTTTTGTCGAATACCAGTAACACAGAATCTGCAATCTTCTCCAGCAGTACCTGAACACATCACAAACTCAAGTTCAATATAATGGATTCTGTTTGACGGGATATGATCCACCTCTTGGTTGAAAAGCTATTTCCCAAGGGGGAGATTTTCAAGTTTTATCCAGTCCATGCGTGAGAGAAAGTGTGAGCTTGACAGGCAGTTTAATCTTTATAGGTTTAGAAGGAATACACAAATACATAGCTCTCAAGCTGCGTTCCTGCTTCTTGTGGCCAAAATTACTGTTCTTCACAAGGTGCCTGAACTTTCCCTTAGCAGTAGGGGCACATATAGAACTTTCACATCAAGGGATACCAAGTGATATGGCTGAGGTAGCATTTTAGAATCTCCTAGTAAGAGAATAATACAATCAGAAGGTGTTCTTAATTCCTATAAGTTTTAAAAACTGTAGTAACTGGTTAAAGAAAGACTAAACACAATAGGCAAAATATCTGATTATTTGAATTGAATTCGAGTTATTTTATTTTTCTTTGTCTAGAAATCAAGACCAAAGATCTCCGCCTCTCGTAGGCTGGTCTTAAAGGTAAGTTAGTTGTAAACAAATTTTTCAAAAAATTAGTCTCCAACGAGAAAATAAGTTTTTTCTTTTTATAATTGTGACCAAAAAATAGACCAAAATGCTGAAGAAGTCCATGACTATGCTGGAGAGCGAGAAACAAAACAAGAGAGAGGAGCGAGAGAGGACGCTGGCTGAGAGAGTGCCGAATATGGAGATGTCAGGAATGTCATCAGAGGAGCTGCAGGTATGATAATGGATATGTCCAGACAGTATTTCTTTAAAAATGTCAATTCTAAAATGTAAGATTTGTGTTCAGAATCTTTGCAAGGAGCTTCACAAGAAAATTGATGCTGTAGATGAAGTAAGATATGACGTCGCTGCGAAGGTCACTATCAATGAACGGGAGGTTAGTGATTTATTGTTACTGAATTTTCCTTTTCTGTTGAAGTTTAATGTGCAACATTCTATATATTTATAATCAGATTATTGTGTTATTTTGTCTGTTTGTTAGCAAAAACATAAATTACAGGTGTATGTATGTCAGATTTAGTCCAGAACTAACCATAACAACTGAAAGATCATATTATTTTTGACGATTATTTTTTCAATTTATTATTGTATTGAAAGGGGTTGTAAGGTGATATCACTATACTTCACTGAGATGGGTAAGTGGTAAGATTCCTTTATATGGAAGATGCAGGTTTCAGTCTTTCACCAGCTTTCTAGAATAATGAAACCTGTGTTCGTCCACAACACAATTTTCATATCATCCAACCATTTTCTGCTGCTTAATCCCTTATGGGAGTCGTGGGGGAGCTGGAGTTTCTTTTCGGGCAAGACACGAGGGAAACCCTGGACAGGATGCCAGTCTGTCACAAGGCACATAAAGACATACAAACATTCGACACACACTTCCAGAGTTCCCAATCAACCTCCGTATGGATAAAAATGTCCCCAAATCTTTTTGTCTTTATGCAACAGACTTTGACATCTCGCATACTTTCCTTTTTCCATTAAAAACTATTTTTTCTTTGTTTCGGTGAAAGATTCAGGACTTGTCTCAGAAGGTCTTGGAGTTAAAGGGCAAAATGAAGAGACCAAACCTCAGGAGAGTCAGGGTGTCTGCTGATGCAATGCTGGGAGCTTTGCTGGGAGCAAAGGTCAAAGAGTCTGTGGACTTCAAGGCTAACCTGAAGACAGTGAAGAAAGAGGACGAGAAGGTAAGCAAGACTAATAAAATCTGTATACATAGTCCATAACCCTTGTGTTATCTCATGGTCATGGTGACGGGAAGGTCCCATCCCAGACCTCACCAGGGTTATACCACATCTACTAACAAAAAATATCTTGGTATTCAAATCACATAACTTCTACTGTGTCGAAGCTTTAAATGTATATTTAGCAATTCAAATGCTTCTTTAGTTACCTGTATTAATTGATAGATAAGATATATTATATATATTGATTATTTTTCCGTGACAGCTCTTTCGACAGAAAGCCACTCTGTCAGAGGGCACACAAAGACACACAACCATTCACACACACACACACACTCACAATTTCCCTTAGTTCCCAATCAACTTTTGTATGTTGACTGTGGGAGGAAACCGGAGTAACCCCACGCAACATACTCCACACAGAAAGGTCAAGTTGGCTTTCTCCCGACCTGAAAGGGAACTGGCAACATTCTTGATATGATGCAATCATGCTTACCACCGCACCACCGTGCCCCCATGATAATATACTGTATACATGAAGTATAAATATTACAAAAAGTTTGAAATAACAACATTTTATCATTTGTATGATGGATGAATAATGAGAAATCAATTATATTTTGTTGTCATATGTGTTGCAGAAAGAAGAGGTCACTGACTGGCGTAAAAATGTGGAGTCCATGTCTGGCATGGAGGGCAGGAAGAAGCTGTTTGATGCTGGACAGTAGATTGTCGGTGATAAGTTGGTAGAACAACACATGACTAAAGATGACAAGTCTTGTCAGAATCTTATTGATTGATTGCCATTACTGGGACATGTACATTCAATATCTAGTTGAACTGATACAATTAAAGTGATTTATAGATTTTATTAGGTCAAATTTCTCAATGGCTTTTAAATGTTTTTTGTTAATTTGACAACTTGACAGTACACGTGTTACAAAAGGTTCAGCTAACAATGTGTATTTGTTCACATGTGGTAGTGAATAAATATATATTTAAATTATTTGATTTCTGGCTTCTTCATTATTTTGTTTCAATAAAAATCTTATGTGTAATTTTGGTGTGTAATTCCAAAATAAATAAAATAGTTACTGAAATCAAACGTCCAACTTGGACAAACTATGTCCATGACGAACCCTGTATGTTTTTTTGTTTTTTTATCGTTTTTATTTATCATTTATTATGCAATTAAAAAAAAAGAAAATAATTAAAAGTACGTAAAACATTTTCTTTAGGTAGCATAACGAGAATTGACAGGCTCGCGCATGTCAGAAGCTAGCGCGCCTCTCTCCATATACGGACATGAGTGTTCATGAGCTCCACCTCTCGCTCTACTACCATTGGATGAGCAGGCTGTCAATCAATGACGTGCCGGGAAGCTTCTTCGCTGTATACACTGTGAGGCAGCGCCGACATCGACAGCAAAACTCCGCCGGATTTGGAACCAGAATACGGTAATAATACTTAACATATACATTCTCATCCTTTATTTCTCTGTTTGTTTTGTATGTGTAGTATTTTTAATAAATATATCTTTCCAAACAGAGCTATGACTATCAACTAGCAGAGCATGTTTCCGTTATTTATACTCCTTGATGATCTCTTAACATGATCCTGCAGCACCGAACGTACTATATAATGTCATATATCAACACGCTTTTAATATAACATTTTAAAAAAGCATTAAAATGCGTTTGTATCCATCTGTTGCTACCATCCATGCTGTGACCCTTAACCTTTTATTGCAACTCTAGCCCCCCCAGATCAAATGTGACACTCCATGCACTCAGTGCACCTGCACATGACAACATTCTTTCCATGTGTTCTTATATATATTATGTTTGTTAATATGTGAATCAATGCAGGTTCTCCTCTGGGGCTGCCTATGTCCACATATAAACTATTCCTCCTGAGGCATGGAGAGGGGGCCTGGAATAAAGAGAACCGCTTCTGCAGCTGGGTGGACCAGAAGTTGAGTGAGAATGGGGTGAAGGAGGCGCACGACTGTGGCCGGCTCCTCAAAGAGCAGGGCTACCATTTCGACATAGTGTTCACCTCGCTGCTCAGCCGCTCCATCCAGACGGCCTGGCTGGTGCTCGAGTCCATGGGCCAGGAGTGGGTCCCCATCGTGAAGTCCTGGAGACTCAATGAGCGCCACTATGGCTCCCTCATTGGTTTGAACCGGGCAGAGATGGCACTGCAGCATGGCGAGGAGAAAGTCAAACTGTGGAGACGAAGCTATGCCATGACTCCACCAGCCATTGAGGAATCCCATCCATATTTCCTGGAAATATACAATGACCGCAGGTACACCACTTGTGATGTCACGCTGGAGGATCTGCCCAGGGCTGAGAGCTTGAAGGAGGTGTTGGATCGCCTGTTGCCATACTGGGAGAGCACTGTTGTGCCCGAGATAATGGGAGGCAAAACAGTGCTCATTTCAGCTCATGGAAACAGCTGCAGGGCCCTGCTGAAACACCTGGAAGGTATGCAAACATCATACTGAGCAGATATCGCTCAGATTGACCGGTAACAATTTTCACAGGAGTCCTGCTAATTTTGCACTTTTATTTAATGTGTTTGCATGTGATACTGAGTTGTTTGCTGATGTCCTCCTAACCACTTATACAATGGCTTTCACATTCCCAAACCTACAATGGAAAAACAAATGCAGCCTAATAAACCTAATCATATTAAATGTATTTATCATCATCATCATGCCCCATTAATTAATTCCCTTAAATATATATAGTTGTATTCTGTCTTCTGTGCTAACTTAAATCTTAACTCACCTCAAATAGTAATAATAGCAATAATATGTTTTATTTCAAAGCGCCTTTCAAAAAAACTAAGAATTAAGAATACGTTCAAATTCCACACACCTTCTATTATATACATGTTTTCAGTTTCAGACAAGAAAGAAATGTATAAAAAATAAGGTGATTTCCTGACCATTTCTGTAAAAGTAGTTTTATTAACTTCACATTTATATTATAATGTATACATATAGAATATGATTATTTTAGTTTGTTTTTATTCCATTTTAATATAAAGAAGGGTTTTTACAGACATTACGTTAGTAAACGTTGCAGGAAACTGTTTTTAGTGATTTCTTTACCACACTCAAGTCAATTTATAATTCTCCAGATCAGGAAGTTTGACCTTTTGAAAAGGTTAAGGAGTTTATGTTTCATGCAGCTTTAAAGTCCAAATGACCTTTAATGAACCTGTGTTAAGTATGTGTTGGACTTAAGTGCTACAGGTTTGATTTCATGATTTCAAGAGGTATTAAGGTTTCATATTGGGTCTGATGATGAATTAAAAAGAAACATAAATAACTTTACAGCTGGGTCTTTCTATTTAACTTTAACATTTGACAACACATGTCCTTGTCCTAGATTATTTATTTAGAATGTATTTCAGTATATGTTAATATCGAGGTTTATCAGTGTCACATGATTGTGTATTGACAGGTATTTCAGACGAGGATATAGCTGGTGTGACATTACCGACTGGTATACCGGTGCTGCTGGAGCTGGACCACAACCTGCGAGCGGTCAAACCTCGGCAACTGTTGGGAGACCAGGTGAAGATTCAAGCTGCTATTAAAAAGGTGGAGGATCAAGGGAAGGCTACAGTGTCAATCTGAAAGCACATGAAACTGAAAGACTCAAGATTAGGCCAAATCTGAGTTTCAAAGTTTAAAATTAAAAGCTGTGAGAAGGTTAACTCTCATGGCACATTAGATGTTATTTATTTTCTGGTAAAAAATTGAACTGCCTTTTTTGCCAACAATTGATCATGACAAACTGTTGCTGATGCCATAAGACAAAAGAGAAGTTTTAAAAAGTTATAAAGAAGGGGGAATCTTAATGTAGAAAACTGTACTTCAAGGAAAAGGCAGATTCATAGATTAGTCTCAGCTCATGTTTTATAATTTATGTTAAGAGGTTTGTGTCAGACGCTCCAGATTTTGTGTTGCACTTATGGCCCAAGACCGATTAAAAAATGAATGCAAGATTATCTCCAGTAGGTACATGATTCATAAATGTAGGAAGTTGACAACCTCCTTCTTCACCGTGCAAGCTGACCCCTTGTCTTGTTATTCTGGAACCCCTCAGCAATTTCGATTATGGAGTCAACATGTTACATTCATTTCTTCTGCATTTTTAAAACGTATTAGAGGGGAAAAAGAGGCTTTAAGAGAGGGTGGGTTGAATATAAACTAGTCAGACTAGTAAGCTATCTAATTTCCTTGAGCAGTGGCTCTCTCTTTGTTTTGGCCCAGAATTGTTACTAGCGTTAAACCTTTGCACACACTAGAATAATAATCATATACAACTAAACGGAAGAACCAAGGGGTTTAAAGTCAAAATAAAATGCATTTGCATTGTTTGCACCAAAAAACAATATAATATGCATTTTAAGAAGAAGTTATATTAATATTTTATTATTAAGTCTAAATGCATTTTCCTCTAAATAGTCAACTATTTGTTTGGCAGACTGACTTTAAAGAAAACCTGTTCAACTGTCGTAATTGTGGATTCGACTACTGAGACCGTATAAATCCTCGTCCTACCTATTGCTCACTTATGGTGGACAAATCGGGTGCTGAAAAAAAATACAGGTAGCTTTGTTTACATGTTTGTTATTGTACGATTTTGTGTTCTCACTTTGGAAATCACTGTCCTAGAGGAAATGAAGGTGGGCAGTATTGACTATGGTAGCTTTATTTATATATGTAATTGTTATCTGAGAGCCTTTAATTCAATTTCATCATCTATTTCATCTATCTAGTCCACCAAGTCACTCCTGTGTGTGATCAGCTGGACTGACCTTTCGGGTTTATAAACATTTCTCGGCTTCAAGCCAGTTATGTTAAAGACTAAACACTGTGAACGTTTACATTCATTTACAATTATTAAAAAAGGGAGTCACAGTTCATTTTTTTAAATTCTTAAAGTTGAACATTTCTTTATGCAGTTTGTGTCAGTTTTCTTTAATCAATAATACGTATGATATTTTGATAAAGTATGAAACAACTTTATTGAACGCTTGTGTTATCTCTGGGTCACAGTGACCCAGTATCTGAAAACAAATTTGTTTGAGGTATCCCTTGTGAGGCCTCTGGGTCAAGGTGAATGACCTCCATGGCTGTCATAAATACAAATGCAGTACCGTTTTACCCAAACAAAGAAAATGGGGTGTACGCAGAAAATAAGGGTGACAGGGGGGTAAAGACAAGGATCAAGTATCCTGAATTGAATTGTTAACTTTTGGTAGTGAAGGTTGAAAGTAGGAATTACAATTAAAACGTACTGCCTCGAGAGTAAAATGCTAACAATGCCAATAGTATTAATGCTTTTTTAAACAAAACACAATTGTATGATGAGATGTTACATTTAAAAGGTGTTACAAGGGGAACTTGAAAATATTTGCACGATTTGTTAAAAATTACATTATGAAACGTGAGTTTTTATCATGTAAGGAATTTCATATTGTTTAAAAAACTATTTAAAATGTTTTGCAAAGAGAGCTACAACAATATTTTTTATCTTCCATACGCATCATGAAACAAAAGGTCATTTGGGTGTAGGGCTGCACGATATATCGAAAAAATAACGATATCGCTATATCAGCAAGTGAGATATGCATATTGAAAACATGTGCGATAATTTATATATATATATTTTTTATATTTCATTGACCAAATAATCTGCACTGCCTTAGTGCGGTAAGGCTCAGTATATACACAGAATAAGACCACGAGTGATCCAGTCACTCATCTCTTTCAACCCCCTTATAGCAACGTATTGTAAGAACTTTTCATCTCATCTCAGTTCTTTTCTTAGAAGATTGGTGAAACTTCAAAATAAGTGTAAACCTGTCCGTCTTTGCTATGCTAATGAGCTAAGTTGTAAGCTTCAGGTCATTTATAAACTGTTATGTGTGCTTGTACAAGGAGGTGGGATTTATTATGGATTTGGTGATATCGCGACGCGTCGGCGGCTCCTCTCTGATGTAGCTCAGTTTCGCGGGAAACCGATGCAAGTTCCGCGAGGCAGAGCGTTATAAGTGATATTTTTCTCTGATCATGTCGTCACCGAAGCGCAGAAATAAACGAAAGGGAAATATTGCATAATTTTCCTTATCTAAACCCCTGGGACTCCCTACAGTACTTGTTCCTGCGCTCACTTCGGCTGCTCGTGCATTTGGCTACATTTTTAGGTGAAGGAAAAAATATCGCAATAATATCGATAACGCAATTCAAGACACGAATATCGCATATATTTCCAATATCGTGCAGCCCTATTTGGGTGCTTTTATTGTTTTAATGTGTTCACCTTTAACACTTTACAAAGTTTGCTTGAAAACTTAATAATCATTTAAATAACCGTAAATTAAAAAGAAACAACACTGCTGTACTTTGTTCTCATTTATTTAGCACTTTGGTTTCATTCATGCATTAAGAAAGAATATTTTAAAATGTAAGCCACCAGGACTTTTTTACATTTTCATTTACCACTCAATTATTTTCTGTGTCTTTAGTTACCCCTCACGTTAAACTTTGTATGTATACCGGTACTGTTTTTGTCCTCGTTGATGTCTTGTCTTTATATTCATGTTTTTCAAGTACTGTATGTTGCCTTCACTGTGGTTTTGTACACTGGTCTATTTCAAGCAGACACACAAATGGGTATTTTGAATTTGTTGGGAATGAGGCTTTGTTGTAACCTCATCTTGTTTATTATAAAATATGTGGAAATAATTTATTTATTTTTGCCTATATTTTCTGTTGTTCTAATAATACATATTGTGAATCGATTGGATCTTTTCAATTATTTTACTTTGTGTTGGCATATTGTTAACTCCAGTGAACTGTCTTCCCTCTGTAAAAATGAAAACTCAAAATAAAAATGATTGAGATTCATTGTCATTTTCTTTCCAATTTCTTTGTTTTGTTTTATAATGTTGATACTTTAAACTTACAGAAAATTAAATTATTTCCTATTGTATTTAAATGTAATTATTCACTTGGTCTTTATTTGTTTGACATGTATATTTATGATGTATATATTTTAATTTACATGTCCTTTGTATTATTTAATTGTTGTTACACATTTTTTACATTTTAAAATGTGTATCTAACACTTGTCATTGCAGATGAAATCTGACACATTATCTTTTTATCTCCTCAACGTTATCCAACATGTGTATAACACTCTTATAGGAGTCTACGAGGGGTCATTTCTAAACCATAACCTTATAAATGTATCATTTACAACAAGGGTGTAGCTGAGCAGGCGTGGCTGGGCTCTTCGCCACATAAAACCCCTTGTTTCTCCTCCTCTCTTCTTGATTCTGCTGCTCATCACTTCACTGCTCTGGTGAGTTCCTATTGAAGTCCTTAACCAATAAAGTGAAATAGTTTATATTTGTATTTATTATTAGTTCTTATTTGTGTTAGAGAAAATGATGCGTTTCCCTAATATATTAGAATTATATTTATATATTAACTACAAATGTTTTAAGAAATACTTGCGAGTTATCAGTTCTTTCACTATAAGATTTTCTTGCTTTTATTCTTCCTAAATTGTTTTTTTTAAAGTATATTGGCATCGTGCGGGATGTATCTTACTCACGTTATAAATGGAATGCTTATACAGTGTTGGCTTCTTGTCATTTTGCAGTGGAATCAAGCCACAATATGGCTAATAATACTTTAAAAGCCTTTTTTTGAAGCCTTATATAATAATTATGTGTTTCTAAATAGAACACTCACTACTAAACATTATTTTATGTTTAAGTTTCAACATCGACAATCGGTTCTAGTGTCGTGATTTTATTTTATGTATAAACCTTTTGAACACTCACCATGTCACAACGTCAAAGAAAATGCATGAGCAGATGTTTCTTTTACACTCAACTAATGTGAGTTGCCAGAGTAAGACATATTCTAGATTTACTACAAATGTTCTAAGAAATATTTGCGAGTTAGGATGTATCTGACTCACTTTATAAGTGGAATGCTAATACAGTGTTGGCATCTTGTCAATTGGCTGTGGAATCCCACATGACTCATGTTGGTGCTCACATCTTTGGTCAGCAAGAGTAAACACCGTAAACTGTCTTTTTCTGTGAGGTCCATGTTGATGTCTAGTCATGTTGCCTAGCTGAACGTCTTTGCCTTAGATGGTGTTGAAGATACACCTACAGTACGAGATGTTTGGCTCTGGGAGCATCCACGTTATTGATCATAAAAACTATTTTGTTTTTAAATAATCAGTTAGTTAACTAAGTTACTTTGAACCTAATGTTTTATAAACAAAAAAAATGTTTTCACAAGTTAAAATCCTGGCAATATAATTTGTCACTTTTATTGCTCAATTAAGTTATGTAACATTAACCTTGTTTTTTTTTATTTACTGTATGTTTATAATGGTTTTATTAGTTAACCCTTTGTAATGTAATTACCTGGTTTGAATTATGGTTTTACACAATTGTCTTAAAATAGAATTATAGTTATTAAAAATTGATATGAATATTTTTTATTGGAATGTGCATTTATTAATTTATCTTTTGAAGTCCATCTTTAATGTATTTAAAAAAAATAGGTATTTTTACTACTATGACTCTTTAAAATATACATATTGAAGGGCCACAGCTATATAGTGTTATCAATATTAATTTATTATGGGATTCATCAATAAAATAAGTGTTTTTTACTTTGTGAGATTTTTGTTTAAGAATTTTTTTTAACAAATATACTATATTTATCGCATTTTCTGTTTTAATTAAAAAATGTGTAACAGTTCAATCTTTTTTTCTTTTTTTTTTTACATTCATTCAGTGTAAATATAAGAGATTGATATTGCTTTAATTTATTTATTTTAATAGTAATGCATTTTTAAATTAAAGTACAACAGCCTTTGATAATCAAAGGAAATATGTCCTTTCTTTTATCAAGTTTGCATTGTAATTTCACCAAATGTTAAGAATTTTATTAATATCCTGTGATTACTATAGATTCAGTAAACGATCAGGTTATATGTTTCAAATACACTTTCTCATCAACTGAAAATATTTTTCCATAGTCTTGTTTTGTTGTTTAAACTCAGTGTATTCATTTCCATTCTTACTTTCTATAATCATTAGTGCATTGGCAGGAGCTCAGTTCTGTGTCCACAGCATTACGTGGCGTTGATAAATGACATTAACAATGGAAATAAGTTATTCTGGGATGGTCACTTTGTCTAGGAGCAGTCATTTCCTAAAGTAAACCACGTTCCCTTCATGCAACATGCCAAACTGGGAGCACCATAACCAACACTGGCTGTGAACTTCCTTAAAAGGAGCCTCAGCCCATCTCAGGGATGGGATGTTGAGCTGAGAGAGACATTTCCTGCGTCAGAGTGGGAAGTCCAAGACAGCCTTGACTTTGGATCCCAAAAGATCATCTCATTCATAGTTCTTAGAAATGGGATGAAAGAGCTGCAGCAGAACACATTGTGAGGGAGAGAATACTTTCTATCCTCATCTTTGGAAATATTGAAAAGTGGTCCTCTAAATAAATACAATCATTCAAGCACAAACTACCTTATCATCACAGAAAAAGACTCCTCTCTCGCTGCCATGACTCAGAAACACTCTAGCTTGTTTCCTGAGGTTGTTTTCCCCACAGTTGTCCATGTTTGGTCATGTGGAGTAAGACGCTTCTTGAGTTATTGCAAAAGTCGCTCTGGTAACTGTTATCTATAAACGTCTCTGTAACTTCTGACAGTATTATTGCAAGATTCTCTTGCATGATATTTTGAATAGCACCACAGAGTGGTCTCCATAATAACACTGGCTTGTCTGTCACACTTTTGTTTTGAAGGGCAGCAGCACAGGTTCCACAGTTCTAGTCTGATACCCATAAAGGGTAAATCATGTTATTTTTTCTTATTTTCTTGTAGGCCTAATGAAAGCATGAAGAAACAGACGCCCTTAAAATACAATCACCTGCATTACAGTTACACTTAAACATTGACATTACAGTCAATAAAGTTATACCTTACCTTACCTCACATTTATACGCCTTGTTATGCTAGCAGCTAGCTAAGCTATTACAGCGCATTATCAATGGAGGCTATCATGGACAAACTGTGTTTTAGACTTATTTTATTATGTTTATTCATGAAACAAGGTGAAACAGCTTCTACTTTAATTCTGAAAAATACGTTCAAGTTGACGGTGCGGTACTTTAATTTCTCTGTTAAAGTAAGTAAGTAATTTGTATTTATATAGCGCTTAAAGTGTTTTAAACAAGGTTCTGAAAACATCAATACATTGAAATAACTGATGAAGTCATTGATTCAATTTTCCCTACAATACCAGTATAACTTTGGATGAATAACAATGAATATGCTTAAACAAGAACATGTCAAATACATTAAGAGAAATTACACTCGAAATTTTTTACTTAGCAGGATAGCCGCTACGTTTGCCAAAAGCTTTATAGCAGACCACGAGTACAATGGCTTAATAACTAATATCTAAACCTTGTTGCATCATGAGTGTTTTTTCTGATCTCTAAACAATGTTTAAATGGTTATATCATCTATCATTATTCAAATTGTCTTATGCTGGATTTATTTCTGTCAATATTGACTCTAGCCGTGACTGCCCACCATCAAGTACTTGTATCAAGAGAAAAAACATACAAAAGATTTAACATGATATTTAAGGATCTATCTTTAAAAAGAGGATTATTTTCACTATTCAAATTGAATGTGAGTTCCCAAAGATTTTGTTAAAAGGTAAGAAGGTGAGAGAAATAATTCATTGCAGTAACACACCTCTAATCCAGACAAATCACCTGACAGCCGAGTGATGGAGCAGATGTTGTAAGTGTGTGTATGAGTGGGAACTAGGGGGTGACGAGTCGATCGGCCCCTCGCTTTTTCATAAGATGGAGTCTGTCCAATGCAAACATGGCTGGATCAAGAGTCTGAAAAGCCAAATGTGCTGCAGGTCAGGCGCTTCGAGTCCTCTGTTCCACCGAGTCGTCGTTTCTGCTGGTCTGAGCTCAGAAACACAGAGAAGTCTTTGTCACGAGCAAAGCCTAAGTGTTCCCATGTTGCAGCAGCCAGTAGGAGTGATTGATCGTTGCTGAGTGTGAAACACATGTGGAGCACAAATACAACATTGACCAACCAGGAACCGAGATCTGTATATTCAATAAAATAAATAAAATATCAGAAGTCAACTTGAACATAAATAAATTACATTGGCAACTTTATTTGCATGTTACAGTTTATTCCTTTTTTGAGTCAAACTAATGGCAGGGGGGACAATCTGGCCTGCCAAGTCATTTTAGGTGGCCTGCTGGATGGTTGGTTAAAATCAAAGTAGATTACAAGAAATGTGCTTGTTGAGGGTTTTATGTGGGCAAATAAATATATATTTACCCTCCAGGAAAATAAATGATATCGCTATAAAACTCATACTTACTGTTATGGACAGTTTGGATAATATACATTTTGTCAATTTTGATCCTTTTTATATCATCTAGCACCACTCTTAGTATAAAAAACATATGATAAAATAAAAAAATATTTTTATCCAAATAACAAATTTATTATACTTTTAAAACTTTTTTCCAAAGCCTAATGCAATCATAACACGTGCTACTGAACATTTTTATCCAGTTCTCGTGTCATGATTTTAGTTTATGTATAAACCTTTTGAACACTCACCATGTCAAAACAAAGACGTTATCTTTTACACTCGACTAATGTGGGATCCCAGAGTAAGGCAGGTAAATTAGTAAGTTTTGTTTCCGAAAGAATAAACCGAGTCATTAAAGTCTTAAGTAGATAAGGGGTTGAGTAAAAGTGTTTGAGAAGATATAATCAAACGGTTGTTAATGTGTTTTCGTGTAAGCAGTAGAAACCAGGGATGAGGAGTATGGAGGACTATAAGCTGACATGCTACATGTTTTAAGAGTGAGACAATGAGTGAGGACAGTAGACATCAATCATTACAAACACCCCATGTAATGTGCTCTATGTCTGGTTATGATCTATGATTCTGTCTTGGTGGGCACTTCTTAATATCTGGAAAATCTGTAAAGGTTCTGAAATAATGTCCCAGATGGGATGGTTTAGAAAAGTGTTTTGTACATGAGTTGTACAGTACAGCACAGGGAGATGTTTATCAGTACAACAACCATCCATCCTATCTTGCACGTGCAGGTTTGTGCTAAAAGTAAGGATGAAGCATCAGATTAGTTTTCAGGTTTTGTCCTTCCACAGTAGAGATTCTGTAATCTTTCAAAAACGGATGCAGGTAAAAAGGTATTTGATGAAAGGAGAAATGAGAAAAAGGTGAAAGGGTGTTTATGCTTCAAGGACAAAACTAAAATGTTGGTTTTTTATCTAACGCTGACAATTTATGTACTGTAGTTCCTCGGTGATCACAGGCTTATGTTCCTGACACCCATTTGAAAAGTTGGAAATTTGTGATCTCGTCTTTTGATTTTTAAATACGCTCACCCCAAGGAACTACAAAACTCACTTTAAAATACGGTGTAAAGAAAAATGTATACTGTGATTAAAGTGGCAGCAATGAATTATTGCACAGTGAACAATGTTGGCTTTGATAAATATAGACGTTCGTACTGTTCCCCAGATCAGTCTCGTCTTGGTCTTAACCTTTGATGGCCTTCGTCATGTCTTGGTTCTCTCCATAATAGTTGTCTCAAAACTTTTTTTCGACTTCTTTAATGCTACACATGACACTCAATTTTGTGTTAAAACAAAACACAGATATTACAGTCAATGAGGGATTCCCTTCCTGTAATTTCAATTTCACAGGGTTCAACTCAGAGGTCATAACTAGAAGGACTTGAATCAGGATGTTCACAGAAGTTGATATAAAAGATTATATTAAACAGCATAATGTCCACTGAGATCCAAGACCAAGTGAGAAGGAGAGGGAGGAGGAGGAGGAGGAGAGGTGGAGGACTGAAGAGTAAGGAGCTGAGAGGCTGGCTTTTCCTTTTCTGGTAGTTGCTGAAAGAAGGAGCAAGAATTCTCGCTGCTGCGATATTAACCAGACAGCACTTGTGATATATAGAGTCAGAAAGGCTGCTGTGCATGGACTCGGCTCAGGTATTGTAAACCAATAGGAGTTACTCCTGTCACCAGGCCCTTGTGGGTGGTCCGCCTTATGGATATTTGCCTGTTTTAACCATGTTTGATATACAGTACATGTAACCTACAGTGTGTTCCACTCTTGTTTTTCAGTGATTCAGTGATAAAGAAGCGTTTATTTGGGTGAAAATGGACGACGACTTTGAGCGACGTTTGGAGGTGAGGAGGCAGAGGAGAGAGCAGATGCGCCTGGACGCTGAAAAGTGAGTGAAAATGTAACATCAGCAGACAACTTTTTCCCAGTAATTATCTTTTAATGTGGAATAAAACATCAGTTCATCAGTCATTTACAAGCTGTTCACATGTTCTGTATAAGATGTCTTAAATTTTCCACAATATCAGATAAAAAAACATTAAATGTTTAGCTTGTTATTGTTTCGTGAATAAAATATATTTCTTGCACAGAAGCAAATATACTAGTATACTCATTTGAAAACAAAGTATTACAGTCAGATGACTCATCTTATAATATAAAAAATGAGGGTGTTGTCCTGGACTGAGAGTCACCTATTTTAAAACATAAAACATAGCAATGATAGTATTAATTGTCTATAGTATCACAATATACTATAACTGCATTTAATATCTACATTTATATACACAAAACCAAGGAATGGATGGTCTACTATAAAGATGAGTTTGTGACCAATAAGGTGTAGCCTGCCTCTCACACAGATCAAGTTATTGTGACCTTCATATATGTTTAATTTAAACCAACTTGTGTATTATCACAGTGGGAAAACTTTCATTTTGGTAAATGATGCTTTAATGACCCAGGCAGTCAGAAGCTCAGATGTTTTACGACCACAGTCATTAGAGGTCAAAACAGGGTCTATAAATATTTTGAAGTCATGATATCTGATTGGAGGGACTTTAAAAAAAAGTGCATTCCTGAAGATTTTCTCACAGTGGTTATATTGGCAGTCATGCCAACCTCTCCTCCGTCCTCTCAAATGGATGTTTTCTTTCCAGACGGCCAGTCTCGATCTCAACGTAGACTTCCCATTCTTGTAAAACATCTCACTTACTCAACCTTCTATACCAAGCTATAACTCCTGTCTTGAAATTCCGCTCCTTTAACTTAAGCTAACTCGTCCCTTCCTCACTAATTGCTGTGGTTGATTATCAAAGCTCTTTGGAACCTTGTTTTCAGGCCTTAATGGAATTTTGTGGCTTCTCTCTTAACCCTTCCTCTGAAAACATCTGTTAATCGTTGTGCTTTGGCAGGACAGATGTAAATCTCTTCAGCAGGCGATACTGTCCTGGCACACCATAAGACCTGGTCACAGTATATATTTAGAAAAAATGCAACCCAGAATACTCCACCTTAGGTTGAGGCGCAATGCCTTAATGTGTTTATGTGGACTATGCTTGCATCAAGCTTGCAGCAGAAATATGGAAGATTGTATTAGATTTAAAGAGAAAAAACTATTTATTGACCCCTGTATAAAGAACTCTGAAAACTCTGAGTATTTTTCCAATTAACAGTTTCTATAAGTTACAAGTTCCTCTTTGACTTGTATGTGTCCCTTCTAAATGGAAAATCTGCTTCTACCTGAGACCCTGGTGTGTCACCAGTCCGGGGGCATAGTCCTACCAGTGTCATTTTATGTTGACAGATTCTTAAATGGTTGGTTTGAAATGAGTGGTCTGCTAATGTCAAACATGCTTTTACAAAAACAGATCACATGCATTATAAACTGGTGTTGTGACATTTTTTAAATGCTAAATTACTTTGATTGAAATGTCCAAGAAGGAGAGAAATTATGCAGACATATTACTAAACATGGGAATTGCATTAAAATACATAGATAATTACAAACAAACATGTATAGGCTAATGGATGTTGCAGTTTGTTTCATATTTCCTATTTATATACTTTTTTAATACATAACATCTGGTTTGCCCACAACTTAAAACATTTGTCAACTTGTGTCATCGAGATGATGATTGAATAACAAAATGTAAACTTTTAGTTTTTTGGTTGAGTAAATAAAGTCATTTTTGTGTATTGTGTTTAGAGAGGGTTACACTAATGATGATAATGACGAGGAGGAACGAGAGCAGAGGAGACGTGCAAGAGAAGAGAGGAGGAAAATGAGGGAGCTTGAAGAGACTGGATCAGGCGATGGAACCAACAACAACAACAGGTTCTACAAAGACAATAAAATATATATTTTGAGTGCCATCCATGTAAATCATGGATCCTTTACTTTTTCAGTGTAGCAGAGTCTGAACCTACAACAACAGCTGCAGTGGATGATGACCAGGTCTTGCTGGAGCGTCTTGCCAAGAGGGAGGAACGTAGACAGAGGAGAATGATGGACGCGATGGAGAGACAACGATCACTGGACGCAGACAGCAGTGCAGCCAACGGTACTGAGATCCAGTCTGAAGATCAATCAGACAATTACAACCAAGAGACACCAACAGAGCAGCATGAGAACGAACCAGCCAGGGAAGAAGTGGACGAAGCTGTCTTTCAGGATAATAAGGAAGCAGTTATCATGGAGGAGGACCAGGTACCTTTCATAATTGTTTGTCACATCTGAATGGAATGGCTTTGTTTTGTAATGCATATGAATAGAGACATATTTTATGAGTAAATAAATAAATTAAATTTGATTTGATATTATCAATATTGAGGCTTTTTGAAGTATCATTTTACACGTAACGTAAGATATTACTGTCTAGTTTTGTCGTTATGTAAGATTAAAGTTTCTTCTCAGTGATGAAGACATTAACAGGTTACCGGACATTGAAATAGTGACCGTCCTAACCACTAAATTAAAACAATGACTCTGTTTTTCATATTGAGATACAGCTATCCACTTGTTATATGATGGAAATGTATAAACATTAAGGGTTAATTGTAACTGTTTTTACAGTTCATTACTGTTTTAATGAATCGTCAAAAGCAGTGGTTCCCAACTCCCGGAATAATTTACATAAATTCTGTTCTATTGATTATTTCTTAAATGTGTTTTGTTTTGAAAAAAGATGGTATTTTAGATGGTAGATAGTAAAATTAGCCTGTCTTTTGACACTTGTATCCAGTTTACTTGAAAAAGCAATACCTGTAAACTAGTGTAAAGATGTTTTTCTATGAAGGTTGGTCTGTGAATATAATGCCCACATTAAACCGGTCTTTGGTGCAAAAAGTTTCCGGACCCCTTTCTAAATAGCATGGAACATCAGTTATCTGACATTTAAACAACAGAAAAACAGGCCTGCCATCATTTGTAGGCTCTTATGGGATTTTAATTGATGGGGGATATAAATCCAATAATTAAGGTGAGTTTGAGATTCTGTGTATTCATTTGGGTAATTCGACTATTTATTTACACTTGTTATTTATCAACCACTTTCTCAACAGTGCAACAATTGTAATGGAAATCTCTCTTGGTAGTATTTAAGAATTCAGTTTGAGACCTTTTAACCCATATGTTTATCTGACTAGCTTATTATTTGATCAGTTCTCTATAATCAGTAGATGAAAAGTTGATGATACATTTAGCTATTATGGCCATAATCTGTGCAAACAGCTAGCATAAGACATATGTTCATATTGTTATGTAAAGATTTATTTAAATCCATTCAAAAGAGTGTTCAATAAGGTATGTTGAATGTGCATTTTATAATCGTATATTTATAATTCAGAATTGTTAATCTGATACTGAAATCTTTTAGGAGGAGGTAGATCAAATGAAAGAAGATGCTAAAGATGACAAAGAAGAAGTGGGCGAGGAGGATGAAACTGATGTGCAACAAACCAGAGTTCATGAAGACGAAGATCTAATAGAAGAAGAGAATATTCAAAAGAAGGAACTGGAGGATCAGAAAAAAAAGGAGGAAGAGGAAAGACAGCTGAAGGAAGAGGAAGAGAGAATCAGGAGGGAAGAGGAACAACGTGAAAAAGAGGAACAGTTGAAGAAAGAGGAAGATGAGAGGCAGCAGAAAGCTGAGGAAGAGAAAAGGCAGGAAGAAGCACAGCAAAAGGAAATGGAAGAAAACATTAAGAAAGAGGAAGCAGAGAGGCAGTTTAAAGAGGAAGAGGAAAGGAAGAAGGTTGAGGAAGAAGAGAGGCAACGAAAAGAAGAAGAAGAGAAACTAAAGCAGAGAGAAGAACAGGAAAGACAAAAGGAAATGGAGGAGAGATTAAAGAAAGATCAAGAGGAGAAACAAAAACGAGAAATCGAAGAGAAGAGGAAAAAGGAAGAGGAGCTAAAACGCAAGAAAGAACTTGAAGAGAAAAAGAAAAAGGAAGAGGAGGAGCAGCAGAAGAAGAAAGAGATGGAGGAGAAGAAGAAGAAGAAAGAGTTGGAGGAGAAGAAGAAGAAAGAAGAAGAAGAAAATAGAAAAAAGGAGGCTGAGGAGAAAAGAAGAAAAGAAGAAGATGAGAAGCGTAAAAGAACAGAAATGGAAGAAAAGAAGAAGGAGGAGGTTTGTATTATCATTTAGTTATAATTTGCAGAAATTGTGAAAAAGTATAATGTTTTCATTCATTATTTTATGTTTTCAAAGGAGAAACCAAAAAGATTTGGCTTCAAGGACAAGGTTTGACTTCCCCTTAAGAATATTTCAGTGGTTCATGTTACATGACTGGGTTTTTGATTAGATTGAATTTGATTCTTTTTGCACACAGTTTGAACCTGTCAAGCAGAATGAATCTTTTGTTGAGAATAAACTGAAGAAGCCAGAGAGGACATCAAGGTAAAACATGGTGGTTTTTGTCTATTAGTTAATCAATTAATGTAGTAAAAAATAAACTAATTTCAACTTATATGATAAAATGTAAAAATCTTGATAGCTATGCTTCTACTTTAAATGACTATGTACTTCTTGAAAAAATGACTCGTTCTTATTGCATATTTGCCATCAGGGACAACGTTCCCTCGAGTAAGGCAGAGGACTTGGAGCGGCAGGAGGCTGAACGTAAACTACAAGAGCTCAAGAAGCGGAGAAACAATGCTGAGAGCGAGGAGTTTGAGAAGATGAAGCAGAAGCAGCAGGGCGCTGAGGCTGAGCTGGAGGAGTTGAAGAAGAAAAGAGAGGAGAGGAGGAAGGTTATTGAGGAGGAAGAGAAACAAAAGAAGCAGGATCTGGAAGAGAAGAAAAACAGAGAGCAAGTAAGGAGTGCGCTTGTGTTGTCAGCGAATAAACACAACTTGTGTTATTTTATTTTATCTGTATGGAATCTGTTTGTCTGAATCAGGAGGAAAAGAAGAGGATGAAAGAGGAAATAGAAAAGAGGAGAGCTGAGGCAGCAGAGAAGAAGAAGCAGATGGGAGAAGAGTCTACATCACCTGCTTTTACCATCAGTCCTAAAGGGTCATCTAAGGTCATAAATCAAGTCAGCCATCAACTCATGCTGCTGCATGTCTTTCAACTGAGATCATCTAGTTCACCTCACTGTCCTCCTCATATTGAGCACCATTGATACCATTGTCTTGAACAGCTTTTGACATTTTTATCTACACCAATGAAGATAATAGAATTCTTGGTTTAACTTTTCTCACTTAATATAAGTTAGACAACTAACTCTATTTTGTTTATTGAAACGAACAATTCCTCTCGATACAAAACCTTTTAACATGCAGAACAGAAGTCAGGACAACTTGACCAGGGCAGGATTTATGTTTGGTGGATGTTTGTGAGGAGTTTAGGGAGGACTGGGTTTGCAGCGAGGAGCGAGTCAGCTATAATTAGGACGAACAGACAAATACATTTGGACATGGAACGCAATATACAGATAAAAGGGAAAATTAAAAGTTATTTTTTAAAGAATGAAGACAATTTGAAAGATCGATTCTGTTCATATAGTGTCTTAAGTTTTTAATCTTGCCCAAAAATAAAAGATGATAAATCACTCACTAGTTTGTTAACATTTCTTGTTGGTTACTTACCTGTGTGATGATGCTTTATTGGCAATAGGGATCTATTTTGTATCGAGTTTTTCCAATAGCTACCGTTCAACAAGTACTGTAATGTCCGGAGTATTAACCACACCAACAAAGAAAAGAAAATGATTCATATAATGGTTGCATCCGTCAATAAAACGCAGGGGGTAACAGGTTATCTTGAGATATTAACACCAAACATTACAATTGTATTTCTTGAAATACAGAAGTAAACCAAAATTGTCTCGTTTAAGCTCTGTGCTTTTATCTCCTCTAGATGTTTGTTTTTTTGTCCTTTTGAATGGAGACTGCTGCATGGTTGATACATGATGGAACTTTTTCTTTTCACAGATTGGGGAAAGAGCTGAATTCTTGAGCAAATCAGCTCAGAAAAGGTGAGAACAAACGCACACTCATAGATATCTGTATAATGAGTAATACTGACATTTTTTTGGTCATACAGCAGCACGTCAAGAGTGTCTCACACTCCAATAGTCTCCAGAATAGGCAACAGAATGGAACAGTTCAACTCAGCCGTCCAGGTGAGATTCATCAACAACCATTTACGAGATATTCAGTAATCTTAAAGATAATCAATCATCTGTTTCCACAGGAAAGCAGAGATGTCAAGTCTCCCAGATCTCCCAGAGCAGACATTCCGTCGGGAGGAACACGCAACATCAAGAACATGTGGGAGAAAGGAAATGTGGTCTCCTCTTCTGATAGTCCTTCTCCTGCAAACAAGGTCAGAAAGCAAGAAGAAAGCAGTTGTAGCGCTTTAGAGAACCTCTAATTCACCGATGAGTATTTCCATCACAGGAAGTGGCTGGACTTAAAGGAGGTGTGACGGGACGCGTCAACAGTTGGATGGCAAAGCCTGCGGAGGCAGAAAAGGCGACTCCAGCAGCACCAGAAGCTTCTAAGCCAGCCTTGTCTGCATCATCATCGTCTCCCACACCAGCAGCAGCAGCAAAGCCTGCAGTAAGAGCTGATAATTCCTTGTATTGTCCACACAAACTCTGTTGACAGACATGATTGTCACTGAGAAGTCAGTTTAAACAAATAATCCCCTGAGATTCAACCTATTTTAGCACATTAACTTGATGCTCCTATCTTGGCTGCAGGACAGGAGTGAGGAGGATGTCTGCACTCCAGTGACACCACCTGGATATTTATATTATTATTATTATTATGAATATTATTATGAATACTATTATGAATATTATTATTATTATTAGTGTTATTTAATCATTTTAATTATATTATTCTTGAAGGGGAGTTTTAAATCAATTATTTATTCGGAGCTAAATATTTTTCCTACTTCAAATACTTTCACCTGGTGGCGAAGTGCATGAACATGTTCGTGGCCGTCTGTGCAAACTTGACTGAAATGGTAACATCTTGTATTTGGCAAGAAGGATTGTTCAATTTTATTCAAAGTTTCAATCATAACAGAGTCATCTCAAGACACTTTACAGTTTAAAAAGACTATATAAGAGAAAAGAATAACAGGTGCCAGTGAATCACGATGAAAATGAAAGAAAGAAAATGGATATAAAGATGATCTGAAGTTTCACCTAAATATTAGAGATGGTCTGATGAAGCTTCATGAAGCAGTGTCATGTTGTTCAGAGAGTTAGTAGGTGGCGACATCGGTTTAAGAATGATGTGATGTTTCACTAGAACAAAGGAAAGTAGTGCAGAGGCCGCCATCTAGTGGGTTCTGAGAATAATAACACTGCTTCTTAAAGCTTTATCACAATCACTACTCTTCTTGGCCTGTAAATAAATGAATGTTAAAATCCATCTTCATAACTTTTAGAATTATTAGTTATAATCACTATGATTTCTTCTCGTTGTACACTTTTGAAAATTGAAATGAATATTTTTTTCACAACATTCACACGTTTTAAGTTTAATATCTGCTCATTAAACTCTTAAAATAATCTGCTTTATTTCTGTTTGTCTTTTCTTAAATTAGAACTAAAAGCAGCTGTTGATCTGCCTTCTGGACACATCAAACATGTCTCCAAGTCTGTCGCTCATGTGACATTGTTTGAATTGTCTAAAATTTATGAGCAGGTTATCTTTAGAGTTAAACATCATAGCAAGTGAAGTTGACCTGATTACTGTGACAACACTTCCACCTGATGGAATAAATATGAACAACAGCCCGAGGGAAACTGTTGCAGAGTACCAAAGGGCTGACTGTTGAACTATGAACTCTGTTAGATGTTCTGCCACACATTTCAATTTCATTTTGCGGCAAACATACAGTATCTATTTGAAGCTCTCCCAGGATAAATGATGACTTAGTGGGCCGTATTTGGATCACAGACTGCACGTTTGACACATTCTTTCATATGAACACACAAGGTTCTGCGTCATCATTCAAAAATGAAATATCGGCTCATTCTTCTACTTATCCATCTTGTCTGGTGATGAGAGGTCTCCTGTCACGCAGAGCTATCTTTACCTCTCAGTGTTGGCCTGGCTTTCATCACCTCTGCTTCTGCTTGTCCTTCAATAACCATCTCTCTAGATCAACAATATCACAGGTGAAAATTATTCTTTGTTCGCTTCATTCACAGGACGCAAAACCTGCTGAAGTTGGGAACAAACGAGGCGTTTGGGAGCCAAAGAAGACAGCTACACCAACCAAGGTAACACATCAGTCTCGTCCTAACGTCACGCTACACCTTTTTCAACATCCTATTAATTGTTGAATAATTATTTAAAAATAAACATATCCTAAAACTTTACATGACAATTTATCTGACAATACTATCATCAGAAACAATATAAGGCTTGTAGAACATATATATCTGTGTGTAATGATGTAGTGGTTACAATTGTCAAAACAAGCTTTTAAAATATTCAAATTCACATGTGTCATATTCGGATTATATGCTGGAGATAATGTGTGAAAAAAAAAGGATTATCAATTAGCTTTAGATAGACATTGGTGACCTTCCTTTCATGTATTGGTTTTTCAGATTGGCTATAAAAAAAAAGATAAAGTATGTTTTTCTGGCTCAGAAGAAGAAACAAAAAGTATTATTTGTTCCATTGGCCTGGATATAATCACCGCAAGTGCTTCTGCCTGTTTTTCACCAGAACCCTTTTTAGCCTCACATAAACAGACACAAAAATAACTGGGAATGGTGGGAATAACTCTAAGCAGAGTTTAAAAGGTTTGCTGCTGGACTGTGTGGATTGAACAAAAGTTAGAGGAGTCAACTTAAAAACTGTAGCTAAATAACTACGATTGTATTTATTTTTCTGATTCATGTTGACAGGTGGGAGGCCGTGGCAGGTTTGGCAATTAAAGGTAAGTTCCTCAGTTTATTTGTACATTCATTTAGTTTACATTTGCAATTTAAAGATATTTAATAGAACAACATTTTCAGCATGTGAGCTACTTATAAAAAGGGTCAAGTAAAAATGATTTTAGCTGCTACAAAAATGTGAAAAATGTATTTATTTAAAGAGGAAGGCAGCTTGTGACCTTTTCTTTTTGGAATTTATATGTTCTCCCCGTGTTGCATGGGTTTACTCTGGGAACTCCAGTTTCCTACCAAAGTCAAAAAGCATACAGAGGTTGATTGGAAACTTGGGGAAATTGTCCGTTGGTATGAGTGTATGTGTGAATGGTTGTGTGTCTTTGTGGGCCCTGCAACTGACTGGAGTCTAGTCCAGGGTGTCCCCCGCCTCTGGCCCGAAGAAGCTTGGATAGGCTCCAGCCCCCCGTGACCCCACATAAGGGATTAAGCCCCGACCAAATGAAGGAATTAATGTTTATTTAAAACATATATTGATAATTATTTATACGTACAATGTATGTTAATTTTATTCTCATTGACTGACTTTTAGTCCTCAAACTCAATGGGCAGACCTTATGTCGAAGGAAAGGGCCCATTGGTTTATTTTATACTTTGTAAGGTTCTGGTCCTTCAGAAAAGTTGTTTTCTGGGACCATGTAGTGTCAATAAAGTTTTTGATTAACCTAATTTTAAGGAATAATATACCAGAGTCAAATGGACAAAAAAGGTCTGATTTTAAAAGAAAAAGGTGACCAAGCGACTTGATGACGTGTGAAGCATCATCACTCTACGGACAGAAAACGTCTTTGGTGTGAGTCGCTGTGTTGTACGCACATGCAGCCAAGTCCAGGGTTAATGTGTTACTAACCTCTGTTAGATCAACATATTGAGCACCGGTGCATTATCTCTCTTAGAACAAAAGTTGGTCAGGCATAGAAATTCTTATGTCTGTTTACTTCAGCAACAATAAAAATGAAGTGATATTTAAATATTGATCATTTTATTACATTCATCAAATTAAACATTTTTTTTCATTTTTATCAATTGTATTCTTTATATTTATTTGTATTAGCACATAACACAATGAAGTTTTGTATAAGACAACGAATTGTGGAGGTTGATTTTTGAAATCAGTCAGTAATTAAGGTCTAAAAGACCTGATGTATGTAGTTGGATTTTGACATTTTGGAAACACATCTTCAAAACATCACATATCAAAACATATCACTATGACATCACAATAGAGATTCCCTACAAACATCCCAGAGGCATTTGTTTTGCCACAAGACTAAAGAGGAGGAGGCGTTGATCTCTAGCTGTGTATCTGTCCTTCAGAAAAGAGCTGGGGTCCCAACAAATTACAGCCCCCCAGTGGACTCATAACCACTACAACCTGCCAACACCCCATGTGTGCCAGAGTCACTGCTCCCTATAAATCAAGTCTGCAGCTTGAGATTTTTGGCCTCAGGCTCTGGCCTCTACTGCTCCAGCGTCTATATTTACAAACCCTCACCCTGACCTTCCTCCCCAGTATGAAGACCCTTCCAGACTCCTGGAATGACTGGCGTGTTTGAGCTGCGCGTGCTGTACGCAGCCACACTGGGTGTCAAGAAACTGTTAGTGCATACCAGCGGGCAGCTGCTTGATTTTCACATTACGGCCGGAGGATTACTGCGTTAGCGGAAAATCAGCCCTTCATCCTGAGGCTGGTGTAGGTGACAGTGTTCACAGGTCTGCGTCTGGAAGACATTCAGCTCGACACACCGCTATGAAGTCACATCGTCTTCAGACACGGAGCCTCCGGAGTCTGAGCCAAAGTGTAAACAATAGCAGTGGAAAATGTTTGTCGAGTAGCAGCTTCAACCTTAAATAGAGATCCTTGTTTGTAACCTTACGTTCCTCCGCTGAAATAGAAGATGGAGGAGCGGGGGGAAAGGCCAAAGTGACAAAGAAACAGCATTCAATCACATGCACTTGTTTTCAGATGAAAACGCTGACGTCCCAAGAGAGGCGCTCGTCAGTCTTTGTTACAGCGCAGAATGGGAAGTGCTTCATTGATTACCTGTTCAACACACACCAGTGTTCTCTTTAACCATTTTTACTACTTAATGGAGTGAAAGTGAGGGCATGACAATGTCTGGGAACTTCCCTCCGGCTGTAAATGCATCTGCTGAGCTGTGAGTGACATCTTGGCTTGAGTCACTAATCCACAGGTGTCACACTCCAGCGTACAAGAGGCCGAAACCTTTAACACAGTCTAAGTTTTGAAATAAAATAAAAGCAAATTGAGATTTATGAGACTGTGGTATCAGTCCTTTAATCCTTACAGGATTTCCCCTCTTGCTGCGTCACTTTATCTTTCCCTTGAACCTTGTGTTATCTCAGGTTCAAGGTGACCCGGTGGCTTAAAAACAAATGTGTTAGAGGCATCCCTTGTGTTGTCTCTGGGTCAAGGTGAACGACCTCCCTGGCTTCCATAAATGCATATGCAGTGGTGAAGGTTGTTTTCAAGTAGCTGATTTTGTTTTGGTGCATTTTGGGTTATTATCGAAAACCTTTTTGATCTCTCATTGACCTCCTGAAGTCTGTTGGTGGTCTGGGTTTGGTCCCCGTGTCTTAAGTTTGACAAAATTGGTTAATATCACACGCAGTAAAGTAGTTATTGGCTTTGTTTCAATACTCGTTTGATTTACCCTCTTTCACTTGCCATTAACCCTTGCTCTGACGTCACACAGAGGGCAATTGGAGAGTTTAGGGAAAGTGGGCGAAAGGGTATTGAAATAGATAAATGAAACTCATTCATTTAAAGCCCAGATATTATGGATTTTCCACAAATTGATGGAGAAGCGCTATATTCATGATTCAAATAACAAGCAATATAAAAACATATATATGTATATAGAAACCAAATAAACCACATGAAAACCAAGTTCAGCCAGAAAGAAAGGAAAGACAGAGGTGAGACCAGCTATGCTGTATGGTCTAGAGACAGTGGCACTGTGGAAAAGGCAGGAAGCAGAGCTGGAGGTAGCAGAGATGAAGATGTTGAGGTTTGGGAGTGACGAAGATGGATAGGATCAGGAATGAGTCAACAGCATATGTAAGATGTTTTGGAGATAAGGGGCCAGAATGGTATTGGTTGGTCATGTACACAGGTGTTGAACTGGTCCAGAAAAGGGCCGAGACGGTGCAGGTTTTGGATCCAACCAGTCAAGCACATATAGTTGAACCAATCAGGCGCCTGAAAACAGTAATCAATTAATTGTCAGACAGGTGTTGCTTGTTAAAGCCGACACCTGATTCGTTAACTCATGTGTGCGTGACTGGTTGGAACAAAAACCTGCACCGTCTCTGCACTTTTCTGGACCAGTTGTTCTAGAGAAAGATCAAAGAGGAGGTTTATGGATGTAGTGAAAGAGGACATGAAGTTGTTTGGTGTGGGAGAGGGGGGATACAGAGAACAGGGAAAGATTGAGGAGGTTGATTTGCTGTTGCGACCCCTGAAGGGAACAGCTGAAAAGAAAAGAATAAGACTTGAAGTTGTTGTTAAGTTGTTGACAGAATAACAAACTATTTATAGGAAAACATGCTTTTCTCAGCACGTCATTGCACAGCTTTGAAAGGGACATCGATTTTCACTCGACCCCTCCGCCCTCAAGTGGGGGAAGTTCACTTCGGCTGCTCTGAGAATTGGAATGACCAGCCAAGGTCTGATGATGCTTCATGAAGGTCTTTAACTGATGGCGCCACCTACTGACCGCCAAACAACATGACACTTCTTCATGAAGCTTCATGATAGGGTACATCACTACAGAAAAGTGTATAATATTCCAGAGAAGATGTGTGAACGTAATGTTTAAAGTTTAACATCTATCAAAATGATTAATATTATAAACTTGACTCTCAATAGAGATCTGGCAGTAAAGCTGTAAACATGCAGCAAGTCACTTAAATTGATTCTGGGCCATGGAAGCATGTTTAATGGGGTTATGTGCCCTTCTTGAGCGCGCCAACACTGGACACATATTCTGGAGCACAAGTAGCTGGTTCATGCCAGGAGATGTTGTGTCCAAAACATTTACCGCGACCAACTGACAGATTTACAAGGAAAATCTGCTTGCACATGTTTACAACAACATTACATCTTCTATCAAACAAACACATGTTCTTTCTTTCATTAGGAGGACCTCTGGCGTTTCCTCGACCAAAGAAAAAAATCAATCGTATCTCCAACAGTTACAAGAAGAGGAGCCTCAGCAGACATGATGATACGTTGATATTCCAAATATATATATATATATATATATATATATATATATAATTAGAGCTTTTACTGCACTTCAGCTATGATTGATGCTTTAATCTTCTGGCATGATACTTTAATCGGGATGATCTAGTTTAATAAGAAAGCTATTTTTCTATGTTTACAATTTGCTACGAGTCACAAAAACAACATTTTTTTTTACATTGATTTGATGCATTGGATTTGAGCACAAATGTTTAGCACAGTTCACTTACTTCAAGAGGATGATCATCATGAATTCACGTAGTTAATGTCATCATTGCTGTTTTTATATTTTCACGCGCTCTGACCTGTATTATGATGTCACAAGTTTGAATAAAAGTGCCTGTGAAAAAGAATTTGACTGTGTGGATTCATCCATTCAGGATCTGCAGCTAAATCTACATTTCTGAATAAAAATTGCAAAAAACACCACTAAGTGAAGTGAATTTTTTAAACTTCTGAATCTGATATTTCTTGGTATAATGTCACTTATCACAAATGGCCCTCGCTCTTTTAGTCACTAAATGTGGCCCTCTAAACACACCCCTAATGGTGAGCATTACATTCATTTAGCCAATTAATCTTAATCAAGACAAATGAAAATAAAATGAAATAAAATCTTCTCTTTGGTTATGGGCCACAGGTGAAACATTTCCAATGCTCTTTGTGTATAAAAGAGTGTGCTGCAGCTGAAAGCTGGGACCAATCTTAGACCAGGCAATGAACGCACCTGCAGGGTGTGTTTGAGAGAGAAAGGGTCTAACAATAGACCTGGTCTCCTTCACTGTGCAGCTATAGGACTCTGTGGTCACATGACGAAGGAGGCCGGACTATGTATCATTGATGCCCAAATTGTTTCTGAAAAGTCCTTCAGTCAGCCGAGTCTCAGCTCCCTCTATCTGAGTTACAGGTAAGAACTCTCTAATCTTTATTCAATATATATATATATATAATTACCATTCCATTCAAGTGTAATAGTTTCTGATTTCTGAAGTCATGCCACTTTTGTTAATGCTTGATTATAAGGAGAATTTCTTACGTTTCTCCTTTTTTTTAAATTAAGCAAATTTGAATTAATGTTGCTTACAAATTTAATAAATGTAACAATTGTTTAAAAATATTACATTTTATTATTAGAAATCATATCTGTGTATGTGAGAGAGATTGCAGTTATTAGTTTTGTAGCTAGTATCCGATTATTGTATCATATTTATTCCTGCTCGTCTGCTGGACTTGAAACATATTCAGTAGGTGTGGGGCCACATCTAAACCGGAGGTTGGGCCCATTTGTAACACCCTAAATTTGTCTGTCCTTCCAAACGGTGTGAATAGTTAACGTCTCACACTCTGCTGTTTAATGGTCCGAAAAATATTTGCCATTTTAAAAATAGGCTTTTCTTCAGGACTCGTCTGTTGCAACATGTCGGACACAGAAGACGTGATGGAGGAGGAGGAAGTGCAGTAAGTCGCCATCTTGCGCCGCTCAAAGCGCAGCGATGAATCTTTTCTGACGTTTCTCTTTTTCTTTCTCTTCCGTCAATGCCCTGAAGAGATGAAGGTGGGGAGATACTTTTATTATACTTGTGCTTTAATTATATGTAATAACTTGTCTTGTGGTCTTCAGCACAAGAAGAAGCAACAGGTAAGAGAATGATCTCACTTTCATTCAGATGTAAAGTTGAACAGAAATGAAAGGAATGCAATATATAGTTGAAGGTAGTTTTGTCCTCTCTGCTTGTGTGGGTTTCCTTTACACACTCTGGTTTCCTCCCACAGAAGCACTAGTTTCAAATAAACTGTAAGCTCATCGTGGGATGCCACAAAAAGTCACCTGAACCACCATGTACTCCCATATCACATCCATCAACCTCAATAGTTTCCTTTCTTTTCTTGTTTTTCTTGTCTCCATCTCACTGTAGCAAGCACATACGACAACCTCCCCCCAGAGTGTGTGATGATGAAGTCAGGATTTACTCCAGCAATATCTTCACTTGGGCAGGAAAAAACAAAGACAAGAAGAGTTAGAAGATTTTGAGTTGAAGATGCTCTGGATTTTTGTTGGATGTGACAATGAGGAAAAGATTTAAAAAGCTGGGAATCATAGATGTAGTTAATTGGAAGGATATAAGTATCTAAGGAGGATGATGAAGATGGTTGGAGGTGGAAGCTTCTAACATGCAGTGTCAATATGATGAGAGATCCCAAGGAAAACGTTTTTAAAACTGATGCCTACTGAGTGTGCACCCTGGGAAGATGGCCAGTGAAGCACAACTGTTCTAACTGTAATATCTGAGTTTGTGCTTCTGAAAAGGAAAATAGAGTCAGGCGTGGGTGTGAGGTGTTTCAGTTACGAGCTCTGTCATCTGACACTCGGATCAGAGCTGAGAACTCAAGCCAAGTGTTGACCTGAGCAGCAAAGACAACTGAAACATAGACTGTCGTTAAATATATATCCTAATCTCTTCTCAATTATCTTCCTGTCAAAGATGGGTCGAAGCCAAAACCAAAGTAAGTGAGCAGCCTCTCCTCTCTTCTCTCTCAGAGATGTTTTTGAAAAGTCTACTTCTGCAGGTTTATGACCAACATTACTCCGCCGAAGATCCCCGATGGCGATAAAGTGGATTTCGACGTGAGTGGAGCTCAACCCTTCTCACCTCATCTGCACATTTGTCTTGACTCCGGCGTGTTATCCTGATGGCAGGACATCCACAGGAAGCGTCAGGAGAAGGATCTGTCCGAGCTGCAGTCCCTCATCGAGGCTCACTTCATCCAGAGGAAGAAGGAGGAAGAGGAGCTCATTGCCCTGGTCAACAGAATTGTGAGTCCAGCAGGAGGGTTGGGGATTCCTCTCAGGCTCTGAGAGTGTGGTGCACCTGCAGGAGAAGCGTCGGGCTGAAAGAGCGGAGCAGCAGAGGGTCAGGGCGGAGAAGGAGAAGGAGCGACAGGCCAGACTGGCGGTGGGTGAAGATTCTCTGGAGATAACATGAAGACCGTCTGACCCGTTTCACATCTCTCATCTAGGATGAGAAGGAGAAGCGGGAGCTAGAGAATCAGCGCAAGATGATGGACGAGGACGCGAAGAAGAAGAAGACCCTTTCAAACATGACTCAGCAGTACAGCGCTGGCAAGAAGGTCAATCCGGGGAAGGGAGCCAAGAAACAGACGGAAAGGGAGAAGAAAAAGAAGATCCTGGCTGAACGCAAGAAGCCTCTCAGCGTCGACCACCTCGGCGACGATAAGCTCAGGTCTGGATCTGCCTTCAGTTCAAAATTTATGTGATGTTTAATTAGAACAGTTGTTCAAAAAAAGGAATAGTCATCTAGTGGACACTGCTTCATGGAGCTCAATCAGACCATCACTTGGGTCAACGTTGTTGTGTTGTGTGCAGAGAGAAGGCCAACGAGATGTGGCAGTGGCTAATGTCTCTGGAGGCAGAGAAGTTCGATCTCAGCGAGAAACTGAAGAGACAGAAGTACGATGTGAGTAACTTGTCACGAGCCCGTTAATAAGGAAGAGGTAACACAATTCAATGTTGTGTCAAGAATTTAAACACTGAAAATGTCTCTCAGATTAACCAGCTCCTCGTCCGAGTGCAGGATCACCAGAGGTGAGAAGTTACCTTTTAACAATTATATTTATGCAGCTTGTTTTCTGAATGTCACTTGGTTCTATGTGAAAAAATAACACAAGTACAATCCTTTTATCCTTAAATTATTTTGTATTCAAGTTATATTTGATGATGAATACAAAATAGAAAATTGTTTTTGTTTTGTTTTTCTTACTTGTTTTAATATAATACTTATATACTTATAGTTATACAAGTGTAGACAAGATTTGCATGGTAAGCAATTTGACTTTTAAATTATCAAATGAATCACTAGATCAGATGTGACAATACTTGAATAGCTATAACAGAGTTTATGTTAAGATGAATGTTTATGACATGACTTAAACCATCGATCGATAGGTGGATAGACTTCATCTTAATCCATAAATGGGACGATAGCAAATAGAAGCCGTTTCCAATGGTCGGCAGACTTTCAAGTAAATGAATAAAAAGATGAGGTGAAAAATAAAGTTCAATAATTGGACAGTTCAGTCTGTAACTTTTGTAAGCATGATGGTATCTTACTGAGGTGATGACACCTCAAGCTACAGATGGGTCGGCAAAGTGTAGACCGAAAAAAATCCGAAAGGAAAGTTATTTATGGTAAATTATCTTATATTCTCCAGAGATTTAGCTTAAAGTCTGCAGCCTAGAGTCCGCCCTTCTTTTTCACCAGTTTATATATTTATATTTAGTTTTTTAAGGGAAAATATTAGAATAAGCATATTCTGAAACTTGACTCTCCATCCTTTGCTCACTTTGTATTCAGCACCAAAGGTCGCGGCAAGGGCAAAATGGGAGGACGACTGCGGTAAAGAGGGATGAAGAAGTGATGTGCATGACGCATCAAAATGGTCGTTGTGTCAACCAGTGTAACCATTGTTGTGTGTTGTTGAGGTACATGTGACAAAGTCAATCAATAAAAGCATCGTTGTAACCACCAAACATCTCCTAGTCGTTTCTGCTTCAGATGTAAGTAAGTAAGTAAAGGTTATTTGTAAAGAGCCTTTCTAAACCTGGGTCACAAAGGGCTTTAACAATCAAAATCAATAAGTTAAAATATATACTTGAAAAGGCCAAGACAAATAAGACAAACACAGGAGTCATAGAAAATCAAAAGCCTGCACAAATAAGAATGTCTTGAGATGTTTCTTGAAGGAGTCAGTAGGAGTCTGTAGACTGCAGTTATGTATTAATTTCAGGTGAGACAGCTCCATCTTGTTTAGACACCTAAATAAACTGTTGCAATAGTCCAAACGAGAAGACACAAGCACATGGATTACAAGCTCCAGATTGTGTTGTGACATCGTTTTTCTTAAGTTAAGAATAGCTTTGATTAATTTTGGTGCAGATTTAAAAGAAAAATAAAGCATGCATGCATATTTAAACCTTCTCCTTTATTGGAACCAATAAAATCCAACAAATAAGTGCATTCATTAGGAAAACATCCATGATGAGAGTCTACGGTCGTACAGTTCACCATCGTTGTTCAACACGGCAGCACGTGGTCCGAGTGACAAGATTTGACTGGTTTTTAAATCAGAAAAATAGAATAATCTAGCAGATGAGGGTTACCATTTAGGATGAAGCCACCCCCCATGATCGGAGTCCATTATATAGGTTTCTGTATCGACATATAGACACAGTTGTCAGAAGCAGGGGTTCTTGTGATCTTCTGGAGGTGTTGTTGGGTCTATACAGGACCAAGTCTTCACCACATGTGGGTCTCTCGGATTTCTGCAATCACTTGACTGGCTTTCTGCAGCGCCTGGAAACCAAAAGAAAAGTGACCGTCGGCAGCAAAACATTTACCAACCCTCCGTCTTTCTTGGTCATCCTTGTACCTTCAGCATGTCCGCCGCCTCATTGCGTCTCTGGGCCATGTCCTCAGACTCCGTCAAGAGGTCGGTCAAGAGTGAAGTCTTGTACAACTGGCCCACCAGTTCACTCTGGAGAGAGTCTTTCACATGGTTGACCAGGAAGTGCATGACTGCCTTCGGAACACTGAGCAAACAAACATTTAACGTTAAAAAGATGAAACATTTATGGAACGTTCAAACACAACAAGAACTACCTGTCCTGAATGTTTTTCCGCACTATGAGAAAGTAAGACTTGATTAGTCTCTCTATGACCTCACAGTCCCTCTGTTCTCGGGCAGACAACTTCCTTGACACTGGAACAGGCTAAAAAAAGAATCACAGAAAAGAAGAATGGATGATGAATGTCACGCTGAATGTCTCCAACAACTGAGATCAGAGTAAAACACAGAAGCAGCCAGACTGTGGATTAGGGATTACTTTTGGATCATCTGACAGGTAAAATAGCCATTTTACTTAGTACTCACCACGTCTAACAGGTTGACAGCGTGACCTTTGTGCGGGGTGGAGGTCACCGGGGTCGCTCTGTCACCAGCCATGATTCCATCATCTCCCTTTTTTAACATTCCCCTCCAGTTTCCCGTGCCACTGTCCACTTCACTGGCAGGATTGCTCCCGGCTGGTGCCTGCAGGGGCAGCAGAGATTGACACAGGATTAGATGGTGCAAAACTAAAATCATCAATTGAAAAAATTAAAACGCTATCAAGTCATGCTCAACAACGGCACCTTGTCTCTGGGGACAGCAGACGGCAGATCCCTCATCCTGCTGCGTCTTTGCTCCTGTTCAAAAATAATTAGATTCATTTTAGATTATATTTTTAAGGCTTCATTAATCCCTCTGGAGATGTCTTTTGGGAAACTAGGTTTTAAGTTTACAACAGAGAATAGAAGGTACAGCAAGTTTCATAAAAGCAAGAACAAAAACAAACGGCAAATAAAAAGCAGAGTAAACTCACCACAACTGATGCTAAGATATGTGGTTTAAGCCCGTCATGTTTAGTGTGTTATGCATGTGTAAATACCAGTGATGGGTTGAGTCCTTATGTGACAGATGATGAGGTATCATGATACAGTGTATTCGTTTTGAAAGGCCACTAGAAGGCGCTCTCTTTATAATAGTTGGCTCTGGTCTCCTAATTCAATGAAACTTGGCCATTATTTTCAATCTTGGAATGCGATTTCAAAATAAAGAGATAAACTACATCAGGACTCTTCATTAACTTGTACATGAAGCCTTATTAACAAATCACTAGTAAATAGTCTCCAAAATCAAAAAAGATTGGTTTTGTGTTATGGTATATAAAGACAATAGATCACCATCTTCCTTCCAATGAAGTGTTTATGTTTGGGGTTTAAATGAAGTTTGTTGATACATCTGACAATTCTAATGTGGAAAGTCACACTGAATCAGTCCAAGAAACTAAAATATAAAATTGAATTAATTAGAATAACATTATTTCAAATATAAATACAAAATAATAATAAAATAACATGCGATCCTTAACCAAAGTTTCTCATATTTATCATAAGTTTGTTTTACATCAGCATTAAGAGCATAATAATTGTCATTTAAAAATAGAATGTAAAAAGGCAGAAGCAAAGAGCTGGTTATACAGTATTTCCATATTAAATTAAAAACTAAAATCCTGAAGAAGCGTGTTTTCAAGGTTCCTCTCTGACCTCGATGTTGTTGTTCATGAGACCACAGGCGTCAGCAAAGTCCGGGTGTTTGGTGTTGATGTAGGCCAACTCGATGGCCACCAGGTTGTGAACCTTCAAACATAAGCACACATCATTACTGAGAAAAATTGAAAAGAACTTAAACTTGAAATAAAATTGAAACCAGTGGTCCTCTTTACCATTTCGTTAGTGACCGGCAGCCTTCTTCTCAAGAGAGAAGTGACCACTTCTACGATGGCATCATGGAGTTTTGGAAACCTCAGCAACTCCTTCAGGAAAGAGACAAACGCATGTTTAGAGGTTGGATAGTGATTCAGAGGCATTGTTAAACTACTATCTGGATCTTTTATACTTATTTGAAACAATTTCCTTTCTGAGATTCCAGATGCCCCAGCCCAGTAGTAGACTGTATGGAAAGTGTCATCCTTCAATCACTAGAGTGAGCAGGTGAAGGGTGTGACCATGAAGAAACACAGACAAACACACCCAAGTGGCAGAGATATGTCTCAGCAGACAAGAGAAAACAAGCTTGTCTGGTTGTTGCCGTTTGGCAAATAAGTTGCTGCCTCTCGTTTGAGGAACAAATCCATTCCACCTGGTCTCTACAATACCTGCAATATTTGTGACATTCGACAAAGGGGTTTGTACTTGTGTGCTGTAGTTGCTGCAGTGTTGGATGATCCGCTGCATCTCCTCATGAACCAGCTCTACACAGCGCAGACTGGGCTCCTCCAAGCGCTTCACCTGCCGCTTGACGAGCAACTCAAAGGAAACTTCAGGCACGAACAACGCAGGCCTCGGCCCCTGTTGAAGCGAACAGTGGTTATTCTTTGCAACGCAGCCATTAAGGGTTCCGTGTGAGTGCACGATGAGCTCGCTCACTCACTGTAGCATTTCTGATGGCTGTCAGCACGTCAATTGTTGTCAGACCTCCCAGAGGATCAACAGACTCCAAGGTGCGACCAAATGTTTCGTGAAATATGTAGCAGATTCTCGCTCCACCACACCTGCAACAACAGTATAATTCATTAAACACAACAGAGTAAGAGGGGTTCGAGTTGAGCAGAACTCTAGACTCACAGCTCGGCCGTCTCGATGTACTTGGCCGTTCCCTCAATGGTGTGACAATACTCTGCAGCAAACTTTGTGATGAGCTGAAGCAGCGTGGCACTTGTGTCCTCCACAGGTTCACCATAACTGTTGAGCAAGGACTGGTACTGAGATGCCAGCACGTTGATTCTGGTTTTAAGCTCAGGGAGACAATCTCTGATGTGGTGCATCAATAACCTGTCAGATGGTGCAGAAAAGGCTTCAGATACTTCTGATTGTGTATGAAGGATAAACTGTGTCCACCAGTCGTACCTATTTAGTGTCCTGGCCAGATATTTGGTTCCATTTCTGTTTGACAGAGATGGATACTTCTTCTGGAGGAAGGCATGTTCATCCCGAGTAGCATCCGCCACCAATTTTTTCTGGTTGATATCCAGCTGACTCCTGTTAACCACACCGATAATTCCAAGCTTGACCGGAATGACCCTTCCCATCAGGATATCCATGGCGTCTGTACCAGCGTCCATCAGGTCCAACTTGGTGACCACCGCCAATGTTCTCCTGCCTGAACACAGATAGACAACTGACGCCGTGCTCCTGTGACCACACAAACCTCTACATTGGGGATTATTGACATTTTTATTCAGAGATTATCTTCATGCTTTGTAAACAATAGAATGTCACTTAATGCAACATGAGAAATTTAAGCAGTTGTGTCTCTTAAACCGGTTTTCGACTATTTACATCACCTATCATCTATCAGCCGTTAATCTGAGCATGAATGCAACTTTGTGTTGTAAGGTTTTACTGTAATCTTACTTACAAACACTATACATAGATCATAAATCACAGTCACGCAACTGACCTCGCTTCCGTTTATTGTTTCACCAACTTCTGTCGCAAACAGGAACTATGTCATTATCATAACACTAAATGTTCTGGGAGAAGAGTCAAGGTAAAAGGACACAACTTTTTTTTAATCTATATATTCATGCATAAAGATTTAATAAAGATCAATATAAAGATTGGTTCAAACATTTTTGCATCTAATTGTTAGCGCAGGAATATTTCTATGATTTTGGGCACATGCTTTCTTATATACATTTTTATCATTTTAACTTTGGATGAGAAAGTTCCCTACCAAAATAATTTTAATATAAAAAGGAAAAGGACAACTATCAATACCATCAGGATCCACCTCCCGTGCCACTTTGAGAGCCTCTGATGTTGCCATGTCAGTGTTGGCAGCAGTCACAGCGAGGATGATGGAGTTTGGGTTGGAGATGTACTTCACGATGAGTTCTTTGATGAGAAGCTCAATATCTTTAGGCTGATCACCCACCGGCAACTGATTTTTTACACACATAAAGATCAGTCTGTGGCAGTTGATAGTAGAGAAGCTGCTGTTACCTTTGTAATGCCAGGCAGATCCACCAATGTGAGATTGACGACATGTGGGGAAAAGATTTTTAGGTGTATAGGCTCATCACTGATTCCCTACAAAACAAAAGATCTAGTTTGTGATCCGTGTCAACCTAAATAGAATTACTTTCTCTTTTGATTTGACTTCTAGTTCGAAGTCGTTCAGAACATTTACATACCTTATTGTTGCCTGTTATTCTTTCCGTTTCTGTCTCAATTTCTCTTCTAATTTCCTCAAAGTCTGTGTAGACCTGAAGATTAACATGAAGCTCTTGGTTAAGAGAACAACTTTGAACCATGCAACAGCTTTGACAAACTCATCATGTTTCTACACAGCACATTTCCCTGATTAATATCATTTTGACCATTGGGCCAAGTTGCACCATAATAGTTTAGTTGTACCCTCTGGAAATGCAAAGAAAACAGACATTCACTGGGAAAAAAAACCTTAAGAGAAATAGTAGATAAATGTTCAAACAATTCCACACGTGCATTGAAAATTAAATTCATCTTACCTTGTTTTTGGTGTGTAAAAACTTCCCCCATTCATCTCCTTCGATGCCTGAAGGAAAAAACATTGTTGTTGAAGAGGATGTTACATTTCACATGTGTCACATGTGACCTTGAGACCAAAAAGTCTAAATTGATTTCAGTATATATCTCAGGGGATCTCTCTACAGGCCAAAATGGACAGAAAATACACACACGAGCCTCAACAGCTAAAGGAAGCAAACTAAAGCCAAATTTCCTTTAAAAGTCAAGCTAAATATTAAATAAATAAAAAACCTAAAATGAGTGCATTCTGATAATGATTTTCTTTGGTTTAATTGAAGCAGTTTTTTTTTAAATATAAAGGGAATGTGGCAAGCAGCAGGAAAAAGGATAAATGAAAGCAGGAGTTGCAAAAGAGATAAGACACAGGAGGGTAAATACAAGTCATAGGAAACCTCTGAAAAGACGCCCGTTATTCTTGGTTTCTGTGGTTGAAGACAAACGACAGGAGAAGAGTTAGCGTCTGCTAACTATACACGAGATTCCCCAGAAAAGCATAGATCATTTAGTTCAGTCAAAGAGTGAACTGCCAATAATTGCAAAAGCATCTCAGAAATTACTTTATGCCGTGTTTTACTTTAACGTCATACATTTCTATTGGTTTTCATTAATTGTTTGCATATTTTAGCATCAAATTCTGGTAATTCAATACACATATAAAATATATGCATTATATTTAACATATAGAACACATCTCATACCCAGCAGGAATTTGATGTTTTATTACTAGGAGATTGACAAGTTATGAAAAAACAATGATTTGTAAAATAATGTATCATGACCTTTTTTAGAAGAGTTTAATAAATATTTTAACTTTTATTTTTTGTATAAGAAATATTAAAATGACTGTTCATTTTGTATTGCTTTTTGTCTTTGTCTTGGGCCTCAGAAACTAATATCACCCAAAAAAATATCCTAGAATCTTATTATCATGAATTAGGCAGCCATATTTTATATTAGACAAATCAGCGGGAAAGAGTGTGTTGAATAAGTATCATTGTGTATCAAGCCAATGTATTGAAAGCAATAAATTACCATTCTCCTCATTGGTTTTCCTTCTGTCTTCTGGCTCAACAAGTACAAGCTGAAGGATAAGCGGTCGACGGGTGACAATGCCGGTGCCACGTGGAAGGATGTCCCTGCCGACAAGACTCTCCAAAACTGAGCTCTTTCCACTGCTCTGTTAGGAAGTAACAGGACATGATGAGAGTTAATAACAATATGCTGACAAATGACAAAGTATATCAACAGACTGCTTGAAGGACAAAATGAGATTAAAGTAAACCATAAAATAAATTATAAAAAATAGTCACTCAGTTTCAGTTTCCATTCTTTAACATACTTGAGTTGACCCGAAGCCTGTCTACACGCATGCTGTTAGAGATGAGACTGGAAATCCTATTAGTCCACTGGTGAAAGTAAACATGTTGGACAAAACCAGCAACATTAAACCAACTAAGCCCTTTAGTAAAGGTGGTAAGTTGGGCCTAAGAACGTTTAAGACGGACATGCAAAAGTCACGAATGCCCTTCATTTAATAGTTTTTTTGTGACATCAAAGCAGTATCCAAAAATAGTGTTAACAAATATATACTTTATATTCGAGCGTTTTTTTAAATGCTCGATAAAACTAAAGGAAGAAATGATAGAAAAAAACTGAAGGTAATATTCTGGTTGGCCTAATTAAATGAACAATAATAATAAATAACAACGTTCATCCAAAATAAATGAACAGTGCGAATAACCTGTAAAATAAGTAAACAATAAGGACAGGTAAGGTTGCAATAATAATAACAAATATTTATTGTTCTAGTTATTTTTACTCTGTTTAGTGCGTTTGATGGAGTCTACTGACTCCTTCAAGAAACATCTCAAGACATTCTTATTTGCGCAGACTTTTCCTTGAATTTGTGGGACACCTGTGTTTGTCTTATGCGTCTCGGCCTTTTTAAAGTATATATTTTAGCTGTATATTGTTTTTCATTGTTAGAGCGCTTTGTGACCCTGGTCTAGAACGGCGCTTTACAAATGACTATTACTTGCTCTGTTGACAGTAGCTCTAGCTAAACGCTAAAGATAACTTTAGCAAGTAGACGCGAGCTAGCTTAGCTTAATGGATGTGTGAATATGCCGCTTTCTACGAGGGTGTGTGACAAGTCAACTTGGACTGTTCTGAATTGTGAATAAAAAGGAAACAGTGTCAGAGAATAGCACAACAAGTTGGTGCAAGCTAACCGTCTTGCTAGCCGGCGAGTGGCGCGACTCACCTGCGTCCCAACGACCACTATCTGCGGTAGCTGGATGATATCAGCGCCCACTGTGTTGAACACATCCTGCAGTTTGTTTATGACAGGAATGAGGGCCTCCATGAGCTCCGAACCAGAGGTGGGTCTGTCAGAAACCCACACGAAACTTTTCTCTCTCTGCTAGACAAGCGCACACAAAGTCATTCAATGTCTCGGTTATTGTGGCGTCTTTCTGGCTCGGCGAGCAACTGCGCACTGGGTTGCAGAGGTGCATTGTGGGTAGTGAAGTTTAAGACCTGCCAGTTTGCCTTATTGTTATCCAGAGCTACCGCTAAAACTAACTACAAGTCCTGTAAATGACGCATTTGTGTAAGTAACCAATGAAAGTGCGTGTTTGTCCTCAACAACCGTAACCATGGAAAAAAAAAATCAAAATATTTATTGACTGTCGACGCACACGTTACGCATATTTTTATTCATGATGTTTGGCAGTGGATTAAGATTAAGGCCAAATAAAAGTATTTACACTAAAAGGAATAATAATATAAAACACCTTACCTGCTGAAATGAAAAACCTACTCGTGTGAAGGTCTTAGTAGCATTTTTTGTCACATTGAAACGACAAGAATATTTCAGATAAGTGAGAAGTTGTAAATTGTTTAATAACAGTTGAAAATAGTTTGTTAGAGTTGAAAATAGTTTGATAACACCTTAAAATGGTTTTATAAAAGAATATAAATGGTAATATTTTATTGTATTCGAAACTTCTACGCTTGTACATCTATTATTATTTACATGTTTTATTTATACAAAACATAAATTGTGTATGATATCACTTCATAATTAAGTAGGCGATCCTGGTAATCTGCCTTATAAGTGTGTCATATATACAGTTTAAATGTTTAAGGGTGTCATCTTCTGCCTGATAAAGTTTCCCTCCTCCTTAAAACAAATAAATAAATAAAAATAAATAAATAAACAAATGTCTATCTATCTAAAACCTCTGATGAGATGTCTGTAGTCTACATGATAATTTCCAAGCTAACATGTTGAGTGGTTTGAGGGTCTATAACAAGACAAAGAAATAATAATAACAATGATATACATAAATATACTGTATACATTTTGTGTAGCTTACACCAAAAATCCCTCCTTAATATCATGAAGATATTTTAGAATAGATGGAAATAATGTCAACTTGGGCAAGAATTCTCACTTATATCCAGGTTAATCATTACGTTCAAGTAAATGGGTTGTTACTTTGTTACGCACCAGTGCAACAAGACATAATAAAGCCCATAAAAAGCTTTGATTAATCTTAAAATATAAATTATTGTCTACAGTCCATTTAAAAATTGACCTTAACATACTTTTTTCTACATATTTTCACTGCATTTTAATTTGACTGCTTCTTCAAATAAATTGGGCATCAATCCCTTATTTACAAATGAGTCTAAATATTTTTGCTGTTACACTAACCATCTTGTGTAGTTTAGTGAGGAAGCAGTGTCATGTTGTTTAGAGGTCAGTAGGAGTTATTGGAACAGTTGTTTAACAAAGGAAAATAGTGCAGAGACCCCCGTCTAGAGGGCTCTGAAAATAATGGCCCTACTTCATGAAGCTTCATCAGACCATCACTACAGTTTAGGCTGAGACAAGGACATTGTTAACCTACTATCAGAATGTGTAAGACAAAGGTAATTAAGTTACCAAAACAAGATGAATTACATTTTACTTTTTACAAGGAAAATGCACTTATTTCATTGAGCAGATTATTTTCTGCAACTCTCATATTCCACCACTAGATGGAGTCGATGTGCATGGTTGAAGCAGTGACATTTCCACAGAGGAATTTTAGTGCTTGTGATAAATAAATCAAGAGTGGACCACACTTGTCCACTCTTGATCACATTTGGACAAAGATCCAGCCTTACACCCCAGCTCGGGCACACGGTTCAGGACCAGAGGAGAGAAATCCTTCCAGACTGTTGCTCCTAAGCTTTGGAACAATCTTCCTCTCTCTTTGTGCTTGATGGATCTACTGAGTCCTTCAAGAAACATCTTAAGACGTTTTTATTTGTTCAGGCTTTTCCTTGATTTTCTGGAACTCCTGCTGTGTTATCAGTTTTATCTTGCCCTTTAAAGTATACACTTTATTGAGTAGCGTTTTGATTGTTTAAGCGCTTTGTGACCCTGGTCTGGAAAAGCGCTATACAAATAAAAATTACTTAGTTACTTACTATATATTCCGATGGGCAAACTCCAATACTGAAATTCAACATAATAGTTGAAACACATTTGATTACAGAAAATTGTCTGGTGTGTGACCGTGAGGTAAACTGTGTGATGGACTAGCAACTTGAAAAACATTGATAAAAGGGTTTCAAAATTCGAGATTAAAAGTAAAGAATCATTGTTAAAATGTTTATAAACAAAAGGACACCATGAATTGAACCCAAGAATTTTTAGCAATCAGAAAAAAAAACAAGTAGACAAAACTATGTTGGTGCTGTTTTTTTTGTTTGTATACATTTTTTTTTATTTTGTGAACACAGTCCTTCAAAAACGGAGATTTACAAAATTGAAAGTGCTAGTAAACCAAACATATCAAAATGAAATATTGCACATGACATTGTAGATTGTACAGATGTACATTGTAGAACATGTTAATCACACACAATAGCAAGAAAACTCCACGGAAAAGTAATGGCTAAGTGTTTTAAACATTTTAGCTTATTTTGTAGAATTATTCTCTAAAGAAATTCTATCATCCGAGTTCAATATTCCACAGCTTTTTTTTTTAACAAGATGAAAGTGACCCTAACACGCTTCTCAACAACTATTGTTGCTGCCTGGGTCCATCAGCAACAAGCACGACCCTACTAGCCTTTACTGTCGCATTGTTTCTGAGCCAACAAAAGAGAATGCAAACAAAGATTCTGCACAAACATCAGAGTGGTTGTTGAGCAGCACGTGTCAAATTCAAACGCATTCTTAAACCTGGTAAAAACTTTCCTTAATAGACAAAGGTGCTTGAAATAGTAGAGACATTCTTTAACAATCTTTTGTTGAGTCATTAGGTTTGACTACACTGTTATTTTGGTTTTCTGCTACAAAAGTATTGTAACATTAAGGCAATAGCAAGGCTGAACTGTTAAGAAGGGGTACACTCTGTGTAGGTGGACACCATATTCCCTCGGCGCTGTGTCACAGTTCTGCAGTGCTGCTTCATGGAGCCGCTATGAAACCTGCTCCCCGTTTGTTTCATTGTGTTTTCAAAGGTGAACATTCTCTCCACATCATCCAGCATGTCGTCCAGCAAATCTGCAGCAAAGCCTCTGTGTCTGTTGTGTCTGCCACCGGCTTCCTTGTGGGATCTGAAGTGATCGTCAAACGATCTTCTGTGCCGGTTTTGGTTATAGAAATCAAAATCCTTAAATATGTCGTCAAAGTTGGAGGTGTAATGTTGTCCGCTGTTTCTGCGTTCACCCTCCGAGTCCATGTTGAAGAATGAATTTCTGGAACGTAGCTGGTCGTACTCCTGTTTTCTGGTTTTATCCGACAGGGTTTCATAAGCTGAAGAAAGAATCAGACTCTAAAATCAACAATACTACTTTTCCTATTTGCATTTTCTTTATTCCTGTGACTTTTTACTATTGTTGTAAACGTCTGCACAAAAATAATCATCCAATATCCATCTGACTTAACTACAGGAGAATTTAAATAGTTGTAACCTAGCTTAAACACGACAGAGTCATAGCTAAAGGCTTTATGACCTTAAATACTTTAAGTCACACAGATAAGTGAGAAGTTGAAAATAGTTTGTAAGAGTTGAAAATATTTTGATTACAGCTTGAAATGGTTTGATCATAGAATATAAATGGTAATATTTTATTGTATTTGAATTCTATGTTTGTACATGTATTATTGTTTACATGTATTATTTATACATAAATTGTGTATGATATCACTTTATAATTAAGTAGGCGATCCTGGTGATCTGCCTTATAATTGTCATATATACAGTTTAAACAATACTACTTTTTCCATTTTAAAAGTTGCAGTTTGGTTCAACTACTTAGAATAGTACGAGTCCTGGAGCAGAAAGTGAGAAGGAAACATAATCAAAGACCCCACTGGATGCTGGATCTACCCTCCCCTCACTAAAAGACTCAACAGATCGCTGCAGACTAAAACCAACACCATTTTCATTATAAAACCTACATCACCTATAACTACTTTCATCTTCATCGCAATGAATTTTTTTTGTTTTTGTATAATATTCGATTGGATTTTTTTCCTTGGAAATTTTTATTCTCATTCTATATTCTTTTTGAACAAAAAGCAAATTGAATAAGGAGTCACTAACAGCCTAAGACATTATCACTCTGTGCATTATAATAGATAGAACAAACCAGCTAACCATGGCAAAGATCCACCTTGAAACTTGCTCTGTAGAAGTGGTTCATAAATATTGTCTTACCTTCTGCAATTTCCCTGAATCGAGCTTCAGCATTAGGGTTCTTGTTCCGGTCAGGGTGATATTTAATGGCAAGCTTATGGAAAGCTTTTTTAACCTGTCGCTCGGAGGCATCTTTCGGCACTCCGAGTATATCGTAGTAGTCCTTGGTTGCAAGGATGAGCTCCGTTATCATGAGGATGCACACTGCATACGTCAATGCTGACTGGACGGTGGCCATGGCTTAGACCAGCTGTACCTTCAAGGGAGACAAAGACGTTCATCATTTAGAGTTTTTGTGCACCAAAAAGATGGAGGTGAAAAAGTGCAGAGGCAAGTGCAAAGGTTTCAGCAACCTTAACCAAAATTTGGGTTTCTTTCCATTCTATCTCAATGAGGCAGCTTGCTTCCGACATCCTTCCATTTCCATTATGATATTTTAGAACATTTTGGTTTAAAAACTGGAAAAACAGTCCAACTTAACCTTTATATCTGTTGTTATAGGAGGATTTATTTTGAATGATTCATTGAACTAATTCTAATGGTGGAAATGAGTGTTTTTAGGTCTCTAGTGAAAATAAGTTAAATTGTGTCCAAGCTTGTGTTGTACATCCTCATTAATTCCATGCATATGGTTTCATGCCTAAAGTGTCTGTATTTCAGTCAGTAAGAACGAACAAGCAGCCCCACTGAAGGACATGGAAAACCAAGTTGGGAAAAAAAAACAATAATAATTTTAGGGTGCCCACACATTTGCACCTCACACTTTTGTCTTCTGTTTTGAGACGATAAATCTACTTGATTTTACAAGTTAATGCATTTATTAATCAATAAGTATCCAAGTTATCGTCCCACCTTTTCTTCAGTCCTGTGAAATACAAGTTCTGTAATCTTCAACACCATGATGGCGTTACTACAATATTTTTACTATTGTTGTAAACGTCTGCACAAAATTAACATCCAATATCCATCTGACTTAACTACAGGAGAACTTAAATAGTTATAACATAGCTTAAACACGACTGAGTGATAGCCAAAGGCTTTATGACCTTAAATACTTTAAGCCACACTGACAACATCTTGAATTTTTTTTTTTTAAACAAACCGGTTTCGATTTAAAACCTGGAAGACCTTCTATCAATATGCTCATTTAGAGACACGTCTCAAATGTATATATTCAACTGATAACACGTTTAACATGTAATGTTTACCAAGTTACTAAGCAGAAATGCAATGCATTTGTCCTATTCAAGATAAGTGGCGATAATGTTGAGGTTCCTTTTTAATTGCATGCGGAATAGAACTTATATGATAAGTAAGTACTTTGTATTTATATAGCGCCTTTCCAGACCAGGGTCACAAAGCGCTTAAATAATCAAAACAATACTCAATAAAATATATATTTAAAGGTCAAGATAACACTGAGAACAACACAGGAGTTCCAGAAAATCAAGGAAAAGCCTGAACAAATAAAAAATGTCACATCACTACAAATGTCTCATTATCGTCTGTATTGCTGTGTATTGCTATTAACAATTTAAAATAAAGTTCTATCTATCTATGTATCTAATAAACAAGTTAAGACTTAGTTCAGGTCGTTAAGGGTTACATCAGTAAAAAATAATAATCAAATAAATGTAATACATTCTATGTACTAGAGAACAGTCACTACACAGTTATCTGGACATCTATACAGTAATGTTTTTGTTATTTTGTTTTAAAATCGTCAGCAGAGTAAGCTAGCTGCTGCTGGTTGACAGGCACACGTAATCGCCTCGGATTCACCGGCGTCACTTACCTCTAGGTGGGAAAGTGGAGATTAGATGATACAAAAAAACCTCTACGAATATTAATAAAACCAAAATACATAACCTAACAGAAACCATAAGCGTTGATCTGTTTTCATTCTAAAGTAGTTTGCAGCGGAGTAACGTCTTCTTCTTCGCTTCTTTAGAGGAGTAAAGCCCGCTGGTTAGTTTCGTACATATCTGCCCCCTTCCGGTCCATGTAAACGCCCCTCCCTCCTTTATTGCATGTCAGAGTAAAGAAGAAATGTCAAGTATTGCAGTTGAAAAATAAAGCAGCTTTGTACGCATATTTTACGATCCTTCGTATTTTAATAAAATGTTAATACTTTATTTGTTAGTGGATGCTGTGAGACAATAATAAGGTGCTTCATTCATATACCCTCGCGTTATACCCTGGGTGGATACGCAAATGTGGCTATCTCCGCCCGTCTCAGTTATATCGGTGTACGCCATGCATATAACGAGCCTTTACTTTTTGACGTACACCTTACACTGTATTAGCCAATCGAATAAGCGAACTCGGGGGTCAAGTGATTTATAACCAATAGCGAGTCTCTTGCAGATCACGTGACTATTGTTTTTCTCTTGTGTGACGTCAGCCCATATTTGGGACTCTTGAGTCGCCCTAGTTGCAACACATTCTCTATTTTTGTTGCCTGAATATTCAAAGAAGAGTCAATAACAGGACGTAAAGGCTTCCTACTTTCTTGGCACCACCTAAAGAGCGCCGTAAGTTTAAAATTCGTATTCCCACTTTGCATGTTAGCATATAAGCTATCTGTCGTAGCTCAGCCTAGCGTATATTAAATATTAAGCATGGCAGTGAACGTCAGGTACTGTGTCATCTTGTCATTACTGTTGTTACTGTATACATTTTCCATGTTTGTTTTTCAGATTTATTTTGCACATCTTGTTTTGTGGATCATCTCCCCCTAATTGAAATCATAATGAATAAGCCTAGTGGTTTTGGGATGGAGTAAACTCCCGAAATTTCAAAGGCATGAGTCATAAGTGGTCTGGTAACTTCCTTACAGTTGGAAGAACTTTATATTTTCTTAAACATAAAGCTGCTCCATTAATTCCCTTCTTTCACCCCAGGGTCGATTTACTACAACCTAGCAAAACTGGATATCTCAGAGCGAAGCAGTTCAACCAAATATGGATCAGAAGCCGAAAGAAATGGAGGTTTAATCACATCAAACACAAACATGGATTTCACACCAACACTTTGTGTTTGAAAACATCTGTATCTCGTTGGTCTACTAGTTTAAGTCATCATATGTCTCGGGTAAGGAGCACTCTGGACACAGTTTCCAAGGCTGTGAGTGGCACACACACAGAACTTCTTTCCAAAATTTCCAGACTTAAACATGATGCTGTAAAGGGTGGAAAAAAAGTAGAAGTAATTATTGGGTCATCACCATCAGAGGAAAGCGTGGCTCCACCCTCTCCTGTTTCAAATGTCTCCACAGCTCCTTCATCTACAAAACCTCAACCTAAGTTACAAGAAACTCCAACTCCATCTTCTGCCACAGTTTATTCCAGTGACACTACCTCTCCACAACAGACTCAGAATTCCCGACAAGCTGCTACTGCTAAACCTTTAACTACAGCAGAGAATAAGGATCAGAAGGTCAGGATTGTTTCTTCCGTAGTCCAAACTATTGTTCCGAAGCAACTAGAGGATCCTAAACCAGTAACAAGTGAGGCTGAAAGTAAGAAGCCCAAAGAAACGGCAGCACTTTTTCATCCCAGCACATTTCATGTTCACCTGGACGAAACATACAACTCTCTGGCGCATCACATCAATTCATACTTTGGTAGCAGTACAGCATCTCAGGAAAATAAAGTGGACAATGTTGGTTCATCTGACTCCGCTGTAGTTCCAAAAACCAATGGATCAACGTCTCTTGATAATGGTGGATCCGCTGTACCAGTTCCAATTGCTTCACCAAAAAAAGGTTTAGGACATTATCTGTCTTACTCTGCCCCCACTGTGCAAGCTTTTGTTGGCAGCTACATTGCTCCTTTGGTCCCCAAGTTTAGAACAGTGGAGTTAAAGAACACCTCAGTCGAAGTAAAGAAGACGGAGGATGTGCAAGCTAAACAGGTTGATGTCTCGGTGAATAAGGAGCAGAAAGCCGCTGAGGAAAAAGCCAGGAAACTTCTAATTCAAAGGGAAAAGGTAAGTCCACAAAAACACTTAAGTATCAATAAAATACTTTGAATTACAGCTAACCATTTGTGTTCCACTGTTGCTGTTTATATAAATAATGTTTGGTTTTCCAACAGATAATTGCCAGGGTGAGTGTGGACAACCGAACTCGAGGTCTGGTCCAGGCACTTCACAGAGCCTCAGATGTAAGAGTTTACATAAGCAGGGTGGAGGACCTGAGCTATCATCTTCTGGAGTTTCCAGAAACTCGTGGTGTTGCAGTGAAGGTAAATAATCTGAATATCTTGGCATATGAATTGTTTGTGTTTGCCAGGATGAAGACTTTGTGTAAATTATAATATATTATTGTGTATGACAGGGAATGCACTTAAACACATGAGAAACTGCAAAAATATGCAGTAAGAAAAAGAAGAATGACTAGTGTTTTCACTTTTCTTTACTCTGCACTACACAAGTTTGTATGATTTATTATTGACTGATAAATATAAATGTTTACATCACACTTTTAGCACGTTTTAACAGTGTTTTTTACTATTTGCAGTGAATATATTATGTTTGTTTGCAAGTGTAATTAGAGTAACTAAATAAACCTTCTCCCTTTATTTTAAGGTATGCTTAATTTGCCTTTATCATAAAAATTACTTAATAGCTTTATCTTGAGAATCAAAGAGAAATACATTTTAATAGAGTAAAGAAGTAAAGTTATTCATTTATTGTATTGGATTAAAAATGCATTAAAAAGAGGACATTGTAAAAATAATCGCAATATTTCGGAAAATAATCGCAATTATATATTTTTCAATTATCGTTCAGCCCTAGTTATGGTGTTATTGACGAGATAATTCCAATAGTTATTAACTGCCTTATCAATTATCTTAAAGCCTCGGTTAACGGAAGTGTAAAGCAATTCTAGAAATAATATCTACTTCTAGCACATCAAACAGGCATATTGATTAAAAAGAAAATCTGTTTTACATTACGTCTTGTAATAATAAGGGTTTCACACTATAGTTGACCAGTCTGCACTTTCTTCAGACTTTAGACTTCCCTCCCTACATCTATGCAATCTCATACAATCATGTAACCTCCCATTGCCTATATTAGCTTCTGTTGGCTTTGTGTGCAACCTAAAGTGTTTTTTTTATATATATATATATATATATATATATATATTGAGTGTCCGGCATGGAAAGAACTTCAAAAATCCACAAATATGGTCAAATCAGGAGCTCAGGAAAGAGCTGTTTTTTCCCCCTGCCCTCTTGTAATCTTTACAATTATAAATAGAGAGTGAGTGAAATATACTGTTGTTAATTTAAAGGCTCAGCTTCCTCCACCTTAAAGCAGTAATATGTCAGATTAGAAACGATGTTCCTGAACAGTAATCTGATCGTGTACTGGAACCTACCTAGGATGTATATATGTTTACAAAACGAAAGAAAGATTCTTGTTGTGTCAGTTTCTCCTTTTACACTCTGGGTGCCTTGTTCTGTTAATAGGTTTTGTCAGTTTCTCCTTTTACACTCTGGGTACCTTGTTCTGTTAATAGGTTTGACACTTTTGTATGCACATATTTGCAAAGGTGTCTCCGTCTTAAAATTGAACCCATAACCATTCAAAGTGTGGTAGGTGTTTTCTTGCGTGACATTTATTATTATTTATTAAATTTTCAAAAGGGCATTTACTGGTAAGCTTTCAGAAAAATGCCGTTTGTTTCAAGATCACAGCAAAAAAAAACTTGAATTGAGAACGTTCTCATTCTCTATCCAGTCACAATAAAACGTATTAATTATTATTATTATTATTAATTATTATTAATATTACTCTTATTGAGTATCATTGTTCCTTTGTTTGATTTTGGTGTTGCACTTGAGAAATTTTTATTTTTTATTTTGATGTATTATCTTTAAAGTGGAACTTGTGAACCCTAAAATATTTTTATTATAGAAACACATTATGAATGTTTTTGAAATAATATTAATGTATATTAATGGAGGAATTTGCCAGCTTAAAACAAAATCACAAATGTATATATATATTCCTTTTTCTGATAATTCATAAATCGAGGTAACATTAAGAAAACTACAACATCAGTTACAGTGTTTAATTTCCTTTTTTCCTAAAATATTAAGTAAATGTTTCAGATGAAGAAAAAGATATGAAGACAAAAATACATAGGATGAGTTTAAAACTTACAATAATAATTAATGATAAAGAGTCCTATTCATAAGTATTTTGCATTTCTGGGGCTGACTTCACAAAATATTCCATATCCTGTTTGTAGGAAAAGGTGATCCCATGTCTGTTGCGTCTGAAGCAGGCTAATGATCCAGGCCTGAGTGCTGCTGTAAGGGAAGCCCTTTCACTGGTGGGATACCAAAAACCTGTTAAGGGACGTGGTATCAGGATCCTGTCAATAGATGGAGGAGGGTTAAGGTAATCTATTCAACATTTCTTTCCTGTGGTTACCAAAATTAGCTCTCTGAGCGTGAATGTAGGTACAGCACTGAAATAGCTTGTTATTTGATACCAGTTACGTGCTTTGTCATCTTGTGTCTGTGTGTTTATGTTTCCCTCCAGAGGACTTCTAGCTCTTCAGACTCTACAAAGACTGGAGACTCTGAGCGGCAAACCCATTTACAAACTGTTTGATTACATTTGCGGCGTCAGCACAGGTAGGTGGTTCATCTTCACTGCTTCTGTCGGTTTGTGTGCGTCTGTTTGTCGGGATTATCAAAGCAGAGAGCAGCATCACTGATCACTCATTGACCCATTTGTTGCTCAGCTTGTGTTTTGACCTTAATAATGAGCGTGTCTTTTATCCTGCTGCTGAGCCCCATAGATGTGTTATATTGTTTCAACAGGGGGTGGTCACTAATCCAAAGATAATCAGCACTATTTTAAAATATTTTTTAATTTTTACTTTTATCAAACAATTTGATGAAAAAGAGTATTTTTCAAACGAAGCGGAAACATGTTTAATTGTATTGCACTTGTAACTGCTGATGATTTATATGAAAGACCAAGATTTCTAGGGTGATCTGTAGTTTTTTTAAGTACATTAAGTGATGCTGTTTAATGGTTTTGCATTTTGTGACACTAGATGAAGATAAAAGCAAAGTGAGGTGGCTGCGATAGCTGGTTGAGTATCTGGGTGATCAGAGAGGACAAGATCAGAATTGAGTACCCAATTTTCCGCACTATAAGGCGCACTTAAATCCTTACATTTTCTCAAAAAACGACAGTGCTCCTTTTAATCCGGAGCGCCTTATATATGAACATTACCTGGTGGGTGACTTATGCATATATATATTCATATACTTAGAGGTAGGTGCATTTTCAGCCAAAAGGAGGAGAATGACTTTGGTTCTGATATCGGCGTAAATATCTTGCAAATATTTTTATTAATAAAAAAAATAAAATATTTTTTCTTTATTTCTTCTTCCAAATTGTGAAACTTGCTGCCAGCAGGTATCGGCGATAGCGTTCCAACAGCTGGTTGCAACCATCGTTAAATAGTAGTAGAAGAAGAAGCTGTGGCGTCATTTTCTGTTAGTGCGTAGCGGCAGTATTTGATTTGAGACTGATCGAGAATTTGCGTACTAGATAGTATGTACACTATCCTGATGCATACTAACTTCTAGTATACTAAGAGAAGTATGCGATTTGAGACACATCAACAGTGTCCATTGAACCATACTCAGTTTTGTGGGGGTTTTAGAACTAAGAATTGAGACGCACTTACACACTAAAAATACTAACTTTGAGTACGCACGTATGCGATTTGAAACAGCACATCTCATCCACCGCTTAACACGTTAAAATAGTTTATTGTTATGGGGCTAATGGATTAAGTAAAGATATCGACAAGTAAACGTACGTGCTATATACGTAACTGAACAATGTTGAGTTATGAACTAACGTTTGAATTAGCAGTAGCAGACTTGTTTCTTTTACTACGTGTTAACTGAATCAGGGAAAATTCCCGTCCACGTTTGGGAGAAGAGTGACCAATGCTATATTGTCAATATGCACATTAACGTGTGAACATCGTTACCATGGGAGTGAACATAGTTGTCAGAACGCTTAATCAAATTTGACTTTATATGACCGTTTCGTTGACATTCCCTTTAGCACAGCTTTATCTAGTGGATGCATAACGCAACGCCAGTCAAACTTTTGACTGCAGTGTCTTCTATTTAATGCGCCTTATAATCCGGTGCGCCCTATTTATGAAAAACGTTCTAAAATAGGCCATTTATTGAAGGTACGGTGAAAATACGGTATCTCAGATCGACAGTGAAATAATGTAGGCCACACTGGTTTGGACTAATAGACATAAGAATGTTTCAGTTGCAGATACCAGGAGTTGAAAAGTAACCATTATAGTGGCAATTTGTATATCCTATGTCTTCCTTTAGGGAAACTTACATGGTTGACTTGCAGCTTTACTCACACAACAATCCATCAATGTGTAATCTTTTGTTTGGTTGTTGTTTAAACTGTTGCAAAGCTGAACCTCTAATATAGTAAATGATGGGAAGCACCGGCAGTGTTTTACTAAAACACAACAATCAGGTTAACCGAGCAGATCAGACTTGTATTCTGGTTTTAAAATGCAAAAAACGGCTCCAACATTTCATTTCGTTTTTGTGGTCCAAGTAAATATTTGTAAATATCTTCCATCAGAATATATAATTGTACTTTTTTCATTCACACTCTTACTTGATACTTTAAGGCACATGCGTTGTTAATCGAGATAAATGAATGGAAATAAACTGTCCACAGGGAGGCGCTGTTAATCAACATCACACATCACATTGAATGTCCTACATTGCTTATGGGTATATTTCTCAGATTTTTACTAAGTATTTTAATTTGATTTTAATTAATACAATCTTTTCATCAAGTGAATCTTGTTTTTTTTAATAATCGCCCAGCTACAGATATTTTTTACAATTAAATGTTTTTAAAGATTTATCAGTCTACATCAATGTTCTTCTTAAGAATTGTTTTAGTTGACTTTTTTCTGTTTAAGTAGAAGATGTAAGCCAACATCTGCACTGCGGCTTGAAGGACTTGTAAAAAACAAAGTCTAAATCATGGTCAACTTCATCAGAACTTTTAATGACATGGCCCTGAGGATCTCTGTGCAGTTGTGTTCACAAGCATCTTCTCTCTTGTGGTCAAGACTTGAATGCTTTTGCTTTCTCTCCCGAGGGAGTCAATTATTGTTGCTAAAACTATCTCTCTGTCTTTTATGTCTCCTTTTCCTTCAGGTGCCATCTTGGGTTTCATGCTGGGTGTGTTTCAGGTCTCACCCAACGAGTGTGATGATCTCTATCGAAAGTTGGGCTCTGATGTTTTCAAGCAGAACGTTATCGTCGGGGCAGTGAAGATGGGATGGAACCATGCTTTCTATGACAGCGAGACCTGGGAGAAAGTCCTCAAGTCAGTAACAAGTTAAACTTGTTCCAATTTTAAATATGAGTAGAAATATATATATATATATATATATATATATATATATATATATATATATATATATATATGTGTGTGTATGGGGTTTGTATACCAGAAATCCGGAGAATTAATAGTCAAATGTCCTGGGTCTGCTGTAATTATTTAGGTATAGGTAAGGACTATGATATGATCTACTAGTTCATGTTGATTTTAATTTCAAACTGCTCAATAAGTAAGTTTTAGTAAAAAGAGATGTTCTGAAAACACTGCAATGCAGTATTGATTACCCTCATGGCAGCTTTAGTCAACATGTCCACCCTGACCCTTATCTGCTGAAGCAGATGTAATTAATATGACAGATCATGTTCCTCAATAGTCTAGTTCTGATGATCACTTGTCTATTGTGGGCTCTCTAATAAATAGTTATCTTTGCTCCAAATTTGTGGCATGCAAAAAACATATAAGCTCCATCTTTATTAATTCCTGCAAGAAATCCATATATTATTCAAGAAACTCATGTTTACATTTCTTTAAGTAAAGCAAAAGTTATTCTCGGTTATATTTGTGAGAAAGTATCATTTGAGTTGAATTCTCCTTTATCTATATCCTTATCTGGACAATGCATCTCATTGGTCTACACAATCTATAAAGCTAATGAGAGGATATGGGTAGAAAATACATCAATCCTCTACAGTATATGCATCAGATCCAAGCCCTTTTTGTTAAATCTTTTTGATTCTACTGTATATTCTTGATAAGTAATGTGAAACTTCAACGTGTCAAATGTCATCTAGTATTCCATTAAGTTTATAATAATATTATACTTTCTATACAGAGAGAAAATGGGTTCACACATTTTGGTCGAGACCTCAAGAAACCCAGAATGTCCGAAGGTAAGTCTCATATCCACCTTGTTTATTGTTTTTACTCCTCTCTTTCTCTCCCTGTCGTGGACCGTCTCACATTATGAAACTGCCCTTTCGGCGCAATCTAAGGCAGTGAATGTGACAGATTTATGATTTCATATAGCAGCTGACTCCTGACTGCTTGTTGAATTATACTTTCAGACCACCAGTCTTATTTATTCTCTGAGATCTGACATTTTGTCAAGACATGGATTTTTAAGTGTGATGCAACTGGTTCCTTGCTTTTGTCTTTTTGTCAAACATCATCAAGTCTTTTATCAAAAGAGGCACTTTTATTAAAATGTAAAATGCTTTTCATGTCATGTGTTTCTCCTCCTGTAGGTGGCAGCAATAAGTACTATTGTTAACAGGGGCACTCCTCTGAAGGCCTATGTCTTCAGAAACTACAACCATCTTCCCACTGTGCGCTCACACTACCTCGGCAGCTGCCAACACCAGCTCTGGCAGGCTCTCCGGGCCTCGTCAGCGGCTCCCGGCTACTTCCGGGAGTTCACCTTGGGCAATGACCTCCACCAGGTCAGGCACTTTTGCTTCTCACTTTTGAGAGAATCTCACTTTTGCAATATAACCGAGGTGCTACTACCGAAAAATGTGTTCTATTTCTGTGAAACTGACATCCTCATTTATGTATTATTATGTCTACCACAAACATACTGTAGTGGTGTAGAGTTTTTACACAAAACAAAATAAATATAATGCTTAATTTAGATTTAAGGTGAGATGTTGACCAGAAGCATCTGCAGTGAAACAACTGCTCAATGTAATCTGCATACACAAACAGTCCAGATTCACCCCTTCCTCCATTAGCACTGTTGAGATTAAGATTGGGGTCTGGTGAGTGTCAATGTTGCTCAACCACTGTTGACAGCGGGTCGATTTTGGAGCCCTGAAGACCAGCAAAGTGAGGGAAGGGTAGGAACTCCATTTCCCTGCTGTCATTGTTGGTTTTTAGATTCATTTGGTTCATTCGGATTCACTTACATTGATCTGCTCTTAACAGGCCTGCATTAGCAGTCTGAAACAAACACATCTGCTCTCCATCTTTTTACTGCTCAAAACTGACGTCTACTCTGTTTGCCTTCAAGTAAAAGCTCAAACGAAGGACATGTGAATTGGAAATGAGCTCGAGAGAAAGTGGTGAACAACTTTCAGCAGCACAACTGTTTTTATGTTTTAGTCATTCGGAGTATCTCCTTATATCGTGAATTCTTCATAAAAATGAAGCTATGAAATGTATATTTATAGGCTCAACATAACTCACTTGTGCGTGCATGTGCTCATCAAAGGCGACTTCAGTTTGCTTCTACGCTCTTAATTGGAAGCATTGCTAGCCGCGAAGGGTAAGAATGAAAGAGACTGGCTGATGGAAACCCACCTGTGCTGTGAGACTTTCTCAGCCTTGCGAGCCCTGATCATCTCTGGAAAGCATAAATTAGCCAAACGCAGTTTTTACAAATATCACACCGAACAGTTTGGGTGTTGCAAATTCCTCGTTAGCATTAAAAAAACAAACCGGCTGATTGTGGAGCTGCTGTCGGTTCGGCACCATTAGGAGACAGCACAGCACTGTGAGAAAACACCTGCAGACAATTGATACGTTCACACATGAGCTGTGATTTTCAAGATGTGTTGTACTAATTTAATTGAGAGGGAAACTAATCACACAAGAGTTGCAGAAAAATCCCTTATTAGAACTATACATTCATTTAGCACCCACTGAATGCAAATGTACAACTAGGGCTGCGTCTATTGGAAAGAATATGGGGATACAATACGTATCACAATACAGGGACACCGTTGCAATATATTGTGCTATTGCAATACTGTATGAACAAGGATATATTTCTGGTATTGTCTGAGTACTTGACTCTGGTGTTGCAGAATTTAGCACATGACCCACATTGACAAAGTCGTTAATGCTTTCATTTTTAAACCAATATATGTCCAAACATCAGCTTTCAAAGCTGCCGGGGTTGACTGTATCCTCTCATTCTCAGTCTTTGCTAAGATCTTGCTGGATTCTTTGTTGCTTTAGCTTTGGTCAGAGGTTTAATTCCAACACAAATGTTGTCAATATTTGCATGCTTATTGTAAAAAATAATCAGACCGTTTTATTTCGAACACACTTTATTGAAATGTTAACCATAAAAGAAAGAATGTAAAAAGTAAATATATTATAAATGCCAAATGAAATGGATACAGGGCTGTTGATTAGCAATACAGTATTGCGAAAAGCCATCGCAATTTATCGCTGTATTGTTATTTTTTTGTATTGTTAACACCACTATTTACAATAATTAAACTTCCCAGATTTTTTTAGGAAAGTTCTAGTTGTCCTTACCTATTTAATGATGTTAAGTACATAGATGTTTTCTAGATAGCTCCATGAGCACATTCATTCGTAGAATTCTGTTTTAATGGTTGTAATGCATGAGAAAAACAAAAATTGTAGATGCATAAAACAGGAGCATGTGTGCGAAGAGAGTAACTACTTAATTGGTTTTCCTACTAATTATACTTTATGTGCAGATAACTATGATGTGGAACATAAATATCTCATAGAACATTTCAGTCAGTCAGAACTGCTGTAGCAAACTGCTATATTATCAAAAATCTCCATTTGGTGGATAAATCTAGTATCTCCATCAGACAACATTTATATACACTGTAAAAAAAACAAAGGGAGGTGAAGAGGAGGTTACAGGCAGAGTGGAACAGGATGATATGACGAAAGAGCAGCACCAAAGAAAAGTGGTAAAATTACATTTTTTTTTTTTTAACTTCACTATTTCCTTATGGTCCTATTTTGAGTGGTTGACTGGCTTTTGCACTACTAAAGCAGGCAATGAGCTTGTCCAACAATTGTCACCACAGTATGGTGGGTGCCACTTTTAATAGTAGCCAAAAGTATTTAACTCCTGGTTAAACGGTTTGTTATAAATACTAGCTCTAATCAAGATGACAATTGAAAATGTTAAAAAGGCGCCAGGTTACCTGCAGAAAAACGAGGGAGGAAGAAGTCTTTCTATCTGCCTTGTTGCCATGGAGCCTGCCAAAGTGATAGGTGAAATGGGAGCATGTTTTGTGGCCACCTCTGCCAGGCTTTAATGGGAGGCATCGGATCAGTGCAACACCAGCCTCATTAACAACTCCTGAGAGCCACCACAGAATGGCTTGTTGCTCAGCAGAAAGACTTCACTCAGAAATGGGAAGGTCAGCGTTTTTTTTATCGTTAACGAAGAGCAGAAAGGGCACTTTCCTGAAGAGCAGCCTTAAAGAGATTTGTGTTTCAGAACAAATCCAGAATACAGAAGATACAGATTAGCTGACACCAGTGCTCGGAATGCCATCTTCCAGGATTAGTCTGTTCTCACAATTTTGAAGGAGAAGATATTGTTCATGAGTTATACACTGAGCTGGTGTGTGGATCAGTGATGGGAGGGATCGGTAGCTGACAAAGTGATAAAGCTGAGCTTCAGGGTAAGAACTATCCTCTTAGACATTAAACCTGCGGAATTATTTTTGGCTCAGGGGCAGACCTGGGTGTGGAATGTAAATTCCCAAATACCAGGGTTTTGTTCTTTTACAGTTTGGCTATTACTTTGCCATGATGCTCAGTACACAATATTACACCAATTTCTACTTGGTAACTGTATTCCAAACAGTTTGGTTCTTGTCAGTCTTGCTATATACCTGAACTCAACAACTTTGCTCCTAGAGCTATACTTACAATAACAACAATAATAATAATAATAATAAAAATCTGTAAAAATAAATAGATGTGTAAAATGTTTTGTGTTTGATCAGTTTTTGAAAAATGCTAATAAAGGTGTGACGAGAAGATCAGTAGAAGTATGCATGCGCTCAAATTATTTTCTAATGTTAACCATTTCTTGGTTTAATAGTTACTCTTGAGTTGGCTGTGACTGTTTGGAACCACACCCTGCATTGCTGTGACTCAAACCAGACCCGTTTTATTTTTCTAGACCCTTATGAGGCTTCACTCGTCATTATCACACTTTTAAATCTTGCAACTATGATTTGAGTTGATAACCTGCAATCTATCAGATCCTTTATTGCACTTTAACCTCAGCTTTTTCTATTTTTATTATAAGTAGATTTACAACTGCGTTGTCCCTACAATGTCTTACTGGGGCAGAATGTTTTTTAATTTTCTGATTGGACCAGTCCTTTTCTGGGTAGAAAATTAACTGGATCATTTCTTCATCATAAGGTGAAAGATAAAATATTTAATTGGATCACCCAGCTGTCAATTAAATCTCTTTGGTGTTTCAAAGATCGCAGAATTGAATTAATAAATGTCCTGAAAGCATCAACCCAAATGTGTGACGGTCCACCAGGGATTTCCCGGTACTCCTGATTATCATCCCAGCCCTGGTGTCGTACGAAGTTGGTGACTCTGGATATTGAAAATGAATTTCTCTTCATCCATGGTGTCAAGTGACTGTTCACCAAGGGATGTGTTGCTGCAAGAGCATGGGTTATGATTTTTCATGTGAAAATATTGTTTCATTTTACAACTTGCTTGGGTGCCCTTTACTTTTTTAACCGATTTCCTGCATGAACGATCCTCTCGGCTCCAACTTGGCCGGCACTGCAGCATGGTTTAGAAAACATAGTAGAAGTTCATCATTTTTTGTTGGTGCTGTTTCCGAAAAGAACAAGAAGTTGATTTGGTTTGAGAGCTCTGGTTGATCTGCATTCATTTTATTTGCCACAACTATTAAGTGTAAGAGTTATTTAGGCACAATCAGAGGAGGCAACATCATTTCTGATGTCTTTTTGCCTCGCTGTACTAACTGATTACACTTGGCCCTCCAACTTTTGGGGTTTCCTGGAAAGCTAGCTCTCATAAATTTGACCGTTTTTGGAAGTAGCTCTTCGATCTGAATAATAAAGTTGCGTGTGAAACTTTAAAGGCCACGTATATATGCTCTTTCTTCTACTGGCCCCAGGGGTAATCTCTTCATTATATTGGCTCTGGTATTATCGCTACTTTAGTTGGAACTTGCTTTGGCTGAACCGGCTTGGTTTATTAGCTTCTCATTGAGTTACTACAAATAACAGATTTTGTAATCCTAACTGCAGGCTAGAAACTGCTACTTAAAGTTATATGATGCTTAGAGATTCTACAGCTGGCTTGCTTTTGTGGTCTGACGATGTGGCTCTTACATGGCTAGTTGGTGGTTATACTTTTAGGTCCGTTTTTTAAATTTTTATCTTTCTCTATTATTAAGCTAACTATCAGTCATGTCCTCCTAGACATTTAGAACCCTCTATTGGTGACTGCAGCTGGGTATTTATGGACATGTCCACAATAAAAACAACATTTCTAAAATGTCAACAAAGAGACATTTTACTTGTTTTCATTCTAAAATACTTATTTCTGACAGTATTTTATTTGGGGGGAATTGTGTGCACCACAGGCAGGTTCAGGTGACATAAGAGTGTACATTCCTGCCTATCTTTGAGTACTCTTAATTATGAGTGGTGGTCATCTGGATATTATGAATATTCTGAGTTAATACCATGCAATGTTGTTTTGGGCTCTCATGGGATTCAACACACAACACTTCCTTACAGCCTTTTGTTGCAGCAGAATTACTGCCCTCCGGAGAAGCTGCTGGAAATTGCAATAAATGTGTATCCAGTGCCATTTTGTTGTAGAAATGTAGAAACACGTCCTGGAAGTGTACGACTAGCTTTCATATATTTTAGCTTTCTTTTCAAAATTGTATTCCCATTGAATGTATTTTAAATAAAGTTGAGTTGAGTTTAGTTGATCTTTTTAAAATTTGTATTCATTGTCTGTAGTTGGTTGCTTACTTGGACTTATTGATAAAATTCAATTTGTATTTTCCTCCCACTTAGAACATTAGAACACTCAGACATCTTGGACCTCTTTCTAACTCATTGGATTGTGTCTGTTTGAACAAAACTCCCTTTTAATTTAAATTTATTATTTACATTAGAAAACACTTTCTGGAGAAAAAATCTTGTTTACCATAACCACACCCACTCTTCTGTGATTGGTCAAGCATCAATGTTTGTCACCATGCATAATAAATCCCGGAAGTCTCCACCTTGAAAGGACTCGTTGCATAAACAAAGCTAGGTGTGAGTACAGCTGGCTTGAGGAGTGAAGCTATTATGACATCATAATGGGCCCCCACTCACGAAACCTCTCGTTTGCTCAGATTTCCGACCTTATAGACCACATGACTCTTGACTAAGTTGTAGGACTTTCATTTGTTTTCAAACTAAAATATGTCCCGACATTAACTTTAAAAGCTGCTGGTGTATGACTGTGTATCCTCTCTTCCTCAGTCATCAGCAGGATCTCGCAGGATTTAATTGCTTTCGCTACAGTAATGATGGCCGCCATCTAGTGGCCTTAAGTTTAATTTCAACACAAAAATGCGCAAACGGCATGAATATTTGCATGTAAATTGTAAAAAAAAAAAAAAAAAAGTACTTTATTTTAAACGCACGTTATTGAACCCCGAAACATAGAAAAACACATCTAATTTGACGGCCAAAAAAAAAAAAAAAATTGAAACCTAAATTGTTTTCAAACTATAAATTAAGGATGTGTCCCAGGTGCAGGAGGGAAAACGTTCACCTGAGTTGAGTCAGATCTTCGCCACTACAGCCGTAAAATGAAGTTGCCCAGAAAATGACTGAGCCTGATAATGTAAAGTTAAATATGAAGTCATCAAATATGTTCATGGCCCCCCCCTGGGATTCAAGTGTCGGTTAATATGCGGCAGGCGTTCCTGAAGCTATTAATATCCAAGTGTTTACTGGCGGCAGGTGTGATTCATTGTGTCAATTCCGTGTGTGTGTGTGGTCATATATTCAGCGAGCGAGCGTGTATGTGAGAGGGTAGCAGAGGATCTTAATTGCTTTGCCTGCTCGCGGGCACTTCTGGCTCACACGCAAACGATTCCCACCTCAGTTGTCAGCCCGTGAAGATGACTTGAACCTCACTGCGACCTCTGACGACTGCAATGCCAAGAATCCACAAGGAGAGCTGGTCAACGCGACGACATAATATGCCATGGCGACCTCTGACCTACTCTGGCAGCCTCTTGAGAAGAGAGCTTGCCTCACTGACACAGCTGTCATTCCTGCTCGCGACAATGGCGGCCTTTGTCTCGATGGGATTCCATTCAGGCTTTTTGGTTTAATTCAGTCAGCTGATTTACTTTCCTGATTACATGGCCAATAAAGGAGGCTTATTTTGTCAAATACCGAGAACAAATATACCAGAATTAAACCTTTATTTATTTCACAAGATAACCACTTGGGCAGCAATGGAGCGCCACCTTGTGTGATTTAAGCAAGTGCTCCGCTTTGTTTTGAGAGGCCCAGATATTGACAGACACCGTGGTTGACTGAAGAGGAGGAAGTTTTGTGTGGCCCGGCTAATGAGAGCTGACTCACACTCGGGCGTGAAATTACTTTTAGCGATTAACGATAGCAACTCTTTTTTATTTAACTCAGCAACCCCTTATCAACAGCCTGTTCTTCTGACACAAAAGAGATAAGCTTGCAAAAGTTAATGACAAACGAGGAACTGATCTTGTTGTGCCATTCTCATCACATTTATTTCACTTGCTTCTTGCATCTTTTTTTTGGTTTTTACTGTTAATGTGTGCATCTGCCACAGTCTGGTATACAAGGCCTGATTAGCGGAAAATATTTGCTGAATTCAGGCGTGACGGAAATGAGGAGCAAATTTGCGAAGAAGTCATTAGCACCTCTGGTGCAAAGTCGAGAACTAGAGGATCTAGAACTGGAGTATCAACAAATGTGCTTTTACAGCTCCGACATCAACTGTTGCTGGGAATAATTAAATATTATATGAGGAAATTATTCAAGAGCTCTGATCATATTATTCATCATTTGTACAGCCTGATTATTAAGAATAATACAATCTCTTCAGAGTAGATTTGCACAAAGACTTAAGTTACAATTTTGTCTAGTTATGTACAGGACTTCTTAACTACATGTAAAAGATGGATAGAAATTGTTCTGTTCTTACTTGAAGTTGCAATATACTTGTCTGACTTTTATTTAGATTGTTAAGTCTGACTCAGAGAAATTGTCTAATATTCTTGATGCATCTTACTTAAATGCATGAAACTAACTAAACAGTAATTCAGTTTTTGCATCTGTCACATAATTATGGTGACAGTCGGGAACATCTGTTAACTCCGTTTGTTTTATTATAGTCTGACAAATTGCTTTTTTCATTTCTCAATTGTTTGTCTCCTTCTGATCGTGTACACAGAGGCTTACCTGGGGGTGTTAAGAACTTTCCACGTCACCTGACTTACCTGAGTGGAACAAATGAGAGCCTGTGGAGTCTTTATTTGCATATGGAAAAAAAACAAGGAGTCGAGATCTTTGAGGACTGACTTTATGGATCTTTTCATGAAGAAAAGGTGGAATTGTTAGTGGTTTCTAGGATGAAGACTATTTTAATTATCTTTATCGTGATGTATTATTTTTTGCAAACAAAGTATTAGAATTAACCATCGTGGAAGTGTCAGCAAAAAAAGGAAATGTGTTTTTAAATAGTGTAATAGGAAGATGGTAGTTATCAAGTGAAAAGAAAATTTTGATAGAATGTACAGTTTTTTATTTTTAAACATTTATATTTGAGTCAAATCAATGCCTTAAATCATGTGTTAACATATACTTTAACAGTTTCCACACTACACCTCTGTATCAATTTGTTCTGATGTAAATGAATGTTGACGGATTAGAGTCTGATTTAATTTAAGTGCCAACAGCTTTGTAAATGGACTTGACCCTTGTCCTGTCCAGTGCGCTGTGCCTCACAGTTAAAGAATTAAATGTAAAGCTTATTTCCAAAGTCGATGATTGTTTGGAACTGAACTCTTTATCCGAACAAGTTCTGGAAACCATTGTGTGACAAAAGTGGCAGCTTGCCGAGTATGGATATTAAACAGAAAGTGTCTCTGCTTCCGCACTGTCAGCCAGATGCTTCTTTATGAAGTCACACTTGGAGTTGCTCTTGGCAGCAAAGCATGAAAAATGGCCCCGCAGTTTGAAAGCCCTGCGTTTGTCCACCAGCTTTAAATCACTAAGCAGGTGCACTGAAATGGAGACAAGTGCTGCCATTGTGCCACCAGCATCTAATGTTACACGTCGGCCACAGTATGTTTGTTCGACTTGCCCGCAGGCATTAGTCCCGACGATTCAGAATGTTGCCGTAAATGTCAGCGAGCTCGAAAGGACTCTCTCTGGCTGTGCTGTAAGTGATAAGAGAAACCGCTGACTTGTTTCCACTGCGGTTTTCTGATGTAAACTGCAAAGCGGGTCCATTAGCAGCAGCTTCAAGAAAGGCGTTTCTCTCTTTGCCTTCATTTACACCCCAGCTAGTCCAGACACATGGAATCTTGACAAACATCCACCTCTGCTGCAGTTCCTTAAAGCTTGTGGCACAGTGAAAAATATTTGTATAACTTTTAATATCATTCACAGAGATGACTCTAACACTTCTGCTGTAATGGTAGAATGTTAATTTGTTAGCATTTGCTCATCCTTAACTTTCCCCAAAAAGTCCAACATAAACATTTATTAATCTGTTAAGTGTTTTTATATATAAATATATATATATATATATATATATATATATATATATATATATATATGAAGTCAAATTGTTTTCTACCACTTTAATTCAGGATGTTTATGAAATTATTATTATCTGCTGTCTCACTTGTAATCAAGTACATGGGTGGCTTGATCAGATACTTATATTTCTAAATAAAGAGAGAGAGCCTTGCTATTATTGTTAAACCTAATAAAATGAAACTACTAAAACAGAAAATAAAAAATTGCATATCAAAAAAAATGTATTTGTAATTTTTTGACTATTATATACTTTCAGGATATAATTGTAATTAAATAAATATAAGGTTAAAATGAAAAAATAATGTGTAAATTAGCAATCGCAAATTAAATCCCTATAAATGATCATTTTTCTGTCTATTAAAACACTTGAATCTAATTGTAATTAGAATTACAGGTGAAAGAAAACCTTTTGAGCCAGGAATAGAAGAACATTCTTTAAAAAAAAAAAGGACCCAAAGTTGCCCCGGGATTTTTATAAGATGCTGAACCGCGAAAAATATTTTATTTAAGAAACAACACTATCGCTGTAGACTGATGACACCAAAAGTTTAAATATTTCAAACTGTCCGTGTTGATCTGTTGAGCTGTAGCAAGGAAAGAAATATGTATGTTTGTATTATCAAACACAGGCCCTTCATGGCAATCTCACTTACAGTGTTTATGGCAGGAATTGTAAAAATGGCAGCAGCGTGCTATTTGTCTGAGCATGCCAGACCCACTGGGTAACCTTAGTGTTATACTTGGTAGGAAAAATGAGCCGTGCTCTGGCACTTAATGATTGTAATGGTTTTCTTTTTTTATATATTTCAATTAAAGGAAGCCTATTGTAAATGATACTGTAAGTGATTCTGTTACTTTGGGTTTTCATGCCATGGAAAAAGGAGTAGAAAACACATTGGTGCTGTAGAATCTGCAAATAATCAGCTGGTTTCTTTGTTTGAGCACATCTGAACACACTTCTGCTGTCTCGTTTCATCTTCAGAAAAGTGCATAAAGTTGTGATAAAGGAAGAGTTCTGGTCAATGGAACCTAGTTTTTATATTCCTCACTTAAAAAGATTGCAGTCATGGCTTTACCTAGATTTAAATACAGTTTTTCCTCTTTGACATAACTATTATCTTGTCATTTTGAGATGAATCTTAACTTGTGTGTATCTTATATCCTTTTGTGTCTCATGATGGAAGACTCTGATTGGATGCCTGTAAATCGCAGACAGTTCTGTTATTACATGATTCGTAGGTAATGTTGCCTGATATAATTTAAACATTTAAAATAATAAAATTACAGCTAAAATGGGTTCATATCAAATACATGAAACCTTTATGTCGATCTTGTGCCTCAGTCAAACTAGATGTAATTTGCTGTTCTTTGACTTTATGATTGGATTTTTCTGAGCATCTCCCCGGACTGTAAGCAGATCAATGACATGGTCACCATATATCATTTTCTAAACATCACCGTCTGCTCCAGAGGTGTGCACATCAGAAACACTGACGGTTGTCTTGTAATGGTCAGGAGTCCTTCTTGGTCTCACATTGTGTCCCCAGCATTTTAGCTGTCAGAATCGACTCACCGTGTCATTCAGCATCTTCATAGCCCTGACTCTTTGAATACACTCAAACATGCATGAACCAGCATCACATACACAAGGGCTCTCTCTGCACCTCCCTTGACACTCTTACGGCCCTGCGGCTCCCACCCCCCCCCCAAGCCTCGCCTCATTAATGAGGAGTGGCCCCTGTGTGTTTGATCCTGCTGCCAGCCCTGCGGCCCCACATCCTCATGCCTATTCATCAATCGCAACACTCTCTTCAGTTACTCCCCCACTGCCCTGGGAGAACCATGGATCGAAAGCTAAACCACTCCTGGGTGCTTGTTTGATATCAAAGCTACACAGTGACGGCAAGTAGAACCCCAAAACAATTCAGTTGCTTCTTGGTGAAAAGATCAATATAGTTGGTCCTCAATCATCTCCACTTGTTGTTTCTTCTCACGTTCTTCAATAAGCAGCACAGCAGGCCTTATCAAATAAGTGAACAAACACAATCCGCAACCTCTGTATGTGTCTTGTGTGCAGGATGGCGGTCTGCTCATTAACAACCCCACGGCCCTCGCCATCCACGAGTGCCAGTGTCTGTGGCCCAACACACCACTGGAATGCGTGGTCTCGCTGGGGACCGGACGCTTTGAAGCTCCTGTAAAAAGCAGCTCTACATACACCAGCCTGAAGACCAAACTGGCCAACGTCATCAGCAGTGCGACCAACACCGAGGGTGAGTTGAGTCACATTTTCAACAAAATCAAATACATGTTTTTAACACAAGAAATGACCAAGACAGGATTTTTAGACTCGCTACAAAACTCAGTTACTAAACACGGTCATTTTAATACGTTTTTTTTTGACAAAGCACTTGGGAGAGGCTCAAAGTAGAACCTCAGTATTTAGAGTAGTCAGTTGAGGTGGCTTGGGCATCCGATTAGGATGACTCCTGGACACCTCCCTTGTGAGGTCTTAAGGACATGTCCCACCAGTAGAAGGCCAAATGGTAGACCTAGTTACCGGAAGCACAGGACAATGGAAAAACTGGACAATAAAGTCTGAGCCTTCTTGCTAAAGCTAAAGTCTCTGTGACCCGACCCTGATGGAAGGCGAAGACAAAGATGAACATCTATATTAAAGAACCTCAGTGCAAAGTGAAAATATCTATGGTTAGGTTAAGTTAGGCCACGTTTGCTTTTCACTGTCGAGATCATTCTAGTTGCATTTGTCCATGTAGGTTGTCAATGTAGATCACAGAGAAAAAGTGAATAGAACAATCCTGTCATAAACCTTGCAGTAGATTGTTTTTTGCTTATTTTGGTTGAGTTTTAAACAGAAAGTAGCACAGAAATTCGGTCATGCAGCAAAAACAAATGAACCTTTAGCGGCTGATTAAAATAACTCTCCCATGCCAATGGTTTAACCCCAGAGGCTCATTTGTTAAAATATTACATTTTGTTCTGTAGAAACTTTCATTGTAGGAAAAACCAAGTCATGGATTTTAATGATCAGTGATGTATTTTTGCAGTTGTAGCTTTTTATGGAATAATGAAACTTCATGGGTTTTGTTATGCTGTTCTTGGTCACACAGTTTTGGTTTGGTCATAATTTGTGTGCAAAAAAAACAAGAGTCAACGGATTGATTTTGTTCTCATTGTATCCTCAAGTGGTTTAAGCAACTCTTCCGTCTTATCACCTCCAGACATGGACGCCTCTGCTGTGCCTAAATTTGGCAGCTGCCGTTGCGTGTGACCCAAATGCTTCCCACATTCGTTCCTCCTAACATTCAGGATTAACTCTCGCCAGCTCTTCAGCAGGATTTTGTTATTTAAAAAAACAGCAGATTAGCAAAAGTGTTTTTATTGCAGATATTTCTTTCTCTTTTCGAAAGCTGCTTCTTTCATTTTCGCTGCTTCCTTTTAGAGGGAAATCTGAGATATTTACTGATGACAGGTTGGATTTTCAGATGACAGCGTTCTGCGCTTAGGCTTGTCAACAGATTTCATGTGAACGCAGGAACTTTAAGCAGACAACATCTCACAAAGTAAGGCTTAGCCTCTCATTTCATTGGGGAAGCAGATGCACTTGTTTTCTTAAATATTAAAGGTAGCAGATGTAGTTTGACTGCAACTTTCTCCAACATCTGTTATTTGGGAAAATAAGAGGCAGATAAGTAAATATGGGGAAGTATTGTATGAGAGAGAACTTACTAAAGGGGTTAGTTTGTTGGTTGATGGAAAAGCAAATTTGTCTTCCATTTTTCCCTTATAAAGCTGCTAAATTCACTGATAAATGTTTAGTTAATTTGGCTCAGAACCGAGACTTTGTTCAAATTTTGAATCCCTGTGTGTGTTCTTGTCCTTTCCATGACTGTTTCATTGCAAAGCGGGAGGGAGAAATTATTTTAAACAAATACACGTCTGATTGTTAAAGAAACCTTTGATCTAATATACAAACAAATATGTTTTTCTACCCTAGCCATGGCCTTTTCTGCATGTCAATGCGTTCTTTTTTCTCATTGTTTTTCCTCCAGTGTTTTTTCTTTATCGTGTTCGACATCATGATTCTGACAGCCTGTGAATTCCCATCATTGCTCCCAGTATTCGTTTTTTGGTTCACCACGTAGCCATTAAAATGTTTATGAATAGTTTCACACATGGCTTCGTCTGTCTACGCAGAGGTTCACGCCATGCTGGACGTCTTCCTCCCAGCGGACACGTACTTCCGCTTCAACCCCTACATCAGCGAAGACATCTCCATGGATGAGAGTCGGCAGGAGAAGCTGAATCTTCTGCAGGCAGAGGGGCTCTGCTACCTGGAGAGGAACGAGGAGAAGTTGAAGAAGATTGCCAAGATCCTCAACCGAGAAAAAAGCTCTGCCCACAGGATGGCAGACTGGGCCAGGCTTCGTGCCGATATGTACCCACGGCTCTTCTAAACTTCCTCGCTCACTTGGTACAAATCAAACTACCTTAACTGCACTTGTTGAGACTTCTTTTAACCTCTATTAGCAGCACAATATAGTGTTTCTGTTGGTTTAAAGACGTTAATTTTTAATTTATCATGTGTAATTATTATTGTCGGCACACAACATTTTAGCAAGATCTTGATAGAGTAATACTACACATACTTTAGTCATCATAAAAATGATTTATGACCCCACTGGGTAATTTGATGACCTTTTGTCCCCTGGTACCAGTCAAATTATGATGACCCCCTCCTCCTATGCCCTGGTACAGCAATTGTGATAATGCTTGATGACATACAACAGCAACTTAGCACTCTCTTAATCTCTTAAATCTCTTAACATTGTATCCTCCTAACACAGACATCTTCGGAAAGGTCTCTCCTGGAAGTGAAAAATAGATGGGCATCACAAGTTAATATACATTGTAGGTCAAGCCTCTTGTTCCATTTGTGTTTAGAACATCCTTGAATGACTTGGAGTTAGATTTTTACCAAAATGATTTGTGCTTACAGAGTACCAAATACAAGTTGAGGTCTTTGGGAAATGGAACTTTCCAACGTTTTAAATAGTTTTCTCTCGTATCTAACATTTGAATCCACTTCTTACAATATAGTAAAACGTTTTTCCAACTGTCTTATTCACACACCTCTTAAATGCATTTGATTCTCATTCATGGTGCAAACAGAACAAAACACTAATCTTGACATCCAACTATACAAAACTATACAAAATATCAGTCAAACATTTACGTTCAACAGGGAATAAAAAAAGTTCCAAGTATTAAAACAAAAATATTCCTTAGGAGAGAGGATCACTCTATTCTTAACATTTTTACTTTTTGTAAATCTTATGTTAAAAGCTTAAAACACAACCCACATTGTATCGTGAGATAAGAACTTAGGAAACCAATTTTTCATTTTTAGATAAGTGTTAGACTCTATGGAGGTTAATTCCTTGTGAAAGTAAGTAAGTAAGCAATTTGTATTTATATAGTGCTTTTCCAGACCAGGGTCACAAAGCGCTTAAACAATCAAAACAATATTCAATAACATATAAACTTTAAAGGTCAAGATAAAACTGAGAACAACACAGAAGTTCCAGAAAATCAAGGAAAAGCCTGAACAAATAAAAATGTCTTAAGATGTTTCTTGAAGGAGTCAGTAGATCCATCAAGCGCAAAGAGAGAGGAAGATCGTTCCAAAGCTTAGGAGCAACAGCCTGGAAGGATTTCTCTCCTCTGGTCCTGAACCGTGTGTGTGGAACCATCAGTAGATTTTGATCCACAAAAGGAGAATTCATTGTTTGATAATCATTGATGAGTTTTCAATTATAATACATATTTGTGTGTTGTAATAATGATACTTTATTAGTTGAATTGTATAAGTCTAAAAAAACATTCTCAACTTTTACAAATAGATTTTATTTTTCTTCCTGTTTCTGTATTCAAATGATGTTCATGACATAACTATGTAACTTTTAATGGTTTTCTCAACACGATGATGGAAACATTTAAAATGTTTATCATGGCTATGATTGTAACTCTTTTTGGAATTGTAGGTTTTCACATAGTTTATAAATGGTTGATTGTTTTGATTTTTATAGAATAGTGTCAAGCGCCAAGAGTGTTTTTGTTCTGTTTGTACCGTGAATGAGAATCAAATGTCTTAAAGAGGTGTGTGAATAAGACTGTCGGAAAAAAGTTGTTACAATATTGTATTTCGTACTCTGTAAGCCCAAATCACTTTGGTAAAAATCTAACTCCAAGTCATTCAAGGATGTTCTAAACACAATATTATATTGTATATATATTATTTTTCACTTCCAATAGAGACCTGTTCCAAGATTTCTGTGTTACAAGGATACAATGTTAAGATTTTTCTTTACCACAGCTCTCTAAAGTTTCAAGTTACACATTCATTCATGTCATCGATCATTATGACGATTGGTGTACCAGGTGGCGGGGGCATGGGAGGAGGGGTCATCATAATTTGACTGGTACCAGGGGTCAAAACCAGTAAATGCTTTGAAAATAATCTGTAAATTTAACTAAAAAATGTTAGACTCTCTATTGTTAGTGTGTATGAAGTATTTTTTTAATCAAAATGAAGTTTCTGCTGAAACTCCTAAACACTCCTAGGAATCATAGGAACAGAAATCCAGGTTCAACATTCAATTTCTTGACATTCTGCCGGATTTCTGCCTTCACCAATCCTGTCACACTTCAAATGTTTAGGCCAATTGTCACCTTGAGGTCAAGTCAACATTTATGGTAGACTTGTCTTCATATGTGTCAAGCTTAGCCGTAGACCAAACCAAACGATACAACAGAAATATGTATTTTTCTTTCCAATTAAATCGGAGCGTTCATTAGTGTAACCCTTAAACGCTATTTCTTTCAATGAGATCTTATGCAGCGTAACCCAAGCTCAATAGACCCTAAAACTCTTAAATATTACCCTCTACCATATTTAAAATAAAACCAAACAACCTGCTGATGGCCCTCCAGAATGGCTCTAGATAATTTATCAATATGGGTTTAATCCATAGACTGTATAAGTTCTTGACATAGTATCTGTGAAGACACTGTCTGTTACTGAACCGTGGTATTCGAGCGAACTCGTGGTTGAGCCATCTTAGAAATTAACTCTTTCAGGTAACAAAACTGGCTTTTATTGGGCGATCGAAATGCACCCACTCAGTTGAGTCTGTGGCAGCTAATGCACACTCACTTCAGTCAACAACTCCACACATTTAAGAAAACAACATAAAAATAATATTTGTGTGTGTGAAAAAATGGACTTTAACTTTAAAGTACAGCCTAAACCTTGCAGCTAAACGTGAGCGGTTGTGTTTTATATTGATGATTATCATGAAGTATAACTAGATTTTATTCTTTTTTTTCACTTTTTCTGTGTGGAGCTGCTAGTAAACACATTATGGCACATTTATTGTAAATTCTATGAAATGAATCTGACACAATATAAATATTTATATACATAATTTACTATATTAGGCAAAACAAATCCAGCTCAATAATCTATAATAATGTCTTAAGAAATAGGAAGAGACAAAAAAATTGTGATAAGTTTTAATCTTTCTGAATCGCCCATGACGAGGTTCGGATGGATCAGGAATCAGCATGTTGTAAAGACTAAATAAGACAGAATTGACTGAATTGTTCAGAGTTGTGTATCGAAGGCACATGCAGGTGATGATGGCAAAGATTACTATTAAAGGGTTACAATTTTCAATTTGTTCATATTTCCTCTCTCACTAACACAGACGTATGGATGAATTGTTAATAGTAGACAGGAGTGTAAAGCCTAATTTAAAAATGATATTTTCCTCTGATTTGTAAAGTATATAAGGTGGACTGTTTTGGAGTGCTTTTACCCTTATAGCTTACAGCTTATATGTTTGGTTTTTAAGATCCCCTGCAGGCGACACACAACATGCTCTGTGTTTCTTCAACAAATCCTCTTTCCTTCCTATTACCAAGTACTGTATCTCAATCCTCTCCGCGGTTTGACTTTATCAGTGAAAACCTTTTTTTTTTTTTGCTTGAGGACTCGAATGAAGATGGCTGCTAAAGTTAATCATGGTGCAGCTAAAAAAGCAACCTCCTGGTCAAGTACTGTAATAACGGTAGAACTTGTTATGCGTCTGCCAAGATTCCATGGTTGGTTCTGTTGGTTCAGTGTGAAGACTTTCTGAGAGTGTGTGTAATTAAAGTCATCACAGAAGCAGCGTGGACTGAGCCTCTTCATTATCCTGATTGCCGCCTCAGGAATCCTGCCGTCTCTCCCGCGGCACGCTCATAATCTCCAGAAGACAAGCCGTGCTGATGTGACATTAGTCTGTTGAGGTGACATTTGCGAGAGTGATCGTGTACATCTTCGTCGCTCCTACTCAATCTTCCTAATTGGGGAATCGTCCAATCACGGGTACTGGCGACTCATTATCTGCTCTTCTGTCTAAAGCTCCTGCGTCTACATTCATAAGATGTTTCAACTCTACCGCTTTCTCTGAGTTCATGCCATGGCTCAGCTCTTTTTTGGCGGGCGAGGATCTCAACTGTGACTAATTTTATGTTGTAAATCTTCCGCTACATGTCCCCCTCTTCCTCCTCTGTGCCCTTCACACTTGAACACCAGCTCATCCCATGTACACTCCCATTTTTTTCTCCCTCTTACATTTATCCTCTCACCAGTTCATCCGGTTTGTGCCCCAGATCCATCATAACATGTAGAAAGGGTCTTTTGCAACTGTGGTTATTTTGTTTGTAATCAAATGCAGTTTGACAGTCAATGGATTGACTTTAAGATTGCCAATCTACACATTTAGTTTTAGACCATTTGAAGGATTATATGAATTCTTTGTTCAGTTTTCAAAGCATCTTTCAAGGGACAACAACAGAAGAAGTGTATTGAGTTCTCAGCCAACTGGCTCTGCAGCTTACAGCATTGCTAGTGTCTTAGATAATTGTTGAATAAAAACAATCAATCAATTCTGTCACAATATCTCTTGATAGTTCCTCTATTTTTGTGACACAATGGTATGGTGGTATGATGTGTCTCATATAGTCAGGCTCTCCAGTTGTTTCCCTTGCAGTTACGCTGTTGTTCCCAGCAGCAGCGCATAGAAGTCATACTAAATCCGATCATCTGCTCCTCGTGCCATCATTGTTTCCTGAAAATGTTAATCAAAGTTTGTTCTGAATGTCTTGAGAGATTATTCTGACAGGGAGAAAGATAAACACTGTAAAAAGCTAATCTCTTAGAGAAGATAAATATAGAGTATTCTGTTCCTGACTGAGTTTATTTCTCATACAACGTCCTCAAAGATCTAAACTCTGCATTTATCGCCTCGTGGTTCCTCCCTTGGTCAGGCATCGTTTAATATAGACTAATCGTAACGTAATTACGTAGCAGAAAACGCAGCCTGATGTAAACAGAGCTGACTCATGAACTTGTCCTGCAGCGATGATCAACAGTAATAGGATTTCATTTGCACGGGTGGTCTTAACACAGAGGACCCCAACCCTTTTCCCGGTTTATAAAATAACAAATTACAATGAGTTTGTATTTCACTCATTTTCACTAGTGTTTTACTAAGTTAATTTGAATGAAACCAGCGTCTTTATGTTTCACAGGATAATGTTACTTTAGGTCAAATACCATCTTTTCAGAACAAAAACCATTTCAATCACAGGAATGATGTCAATGTTTTTGCTTTTGCTTCCCCGGACCGGGCATTGGGGACCAGTGGTCTAAAGCAGGGGTCCCCAACCTGTACCGCGGACCGGCCAGTATTATATTCAAGGATACGTTCAGATAGAAAAAAAAGAAAATACAATAGCATGACCTGCAAAATAACTATAACTAAGTGCATGAAAAAAACATCTCACCATAACGCTGAATCAGCAAGAGCTCTGAACTGCTTACAACAAGACGTACAGTAAGTGTATTTACATCTTTGTGTATTTGATTGTATGAGGTTGATAATGTTCTGTGTGTGTGTGTGTCTCCTAGATTTTAGAGACGTTGTGCCAATGTGTTAGTTTGTGTTTATGCATTATTTACATTGACTGAGAAATAGAAGTTTTGTTTCTAGAGTTTGTATTTTACTCATTGTCACTAGTCAAGAGTCACACGCTAATGTTATTTCAGAGAAAATCTGTTTTCTTTTTCTAAAGAAAACACATTTTAGGCAGACATAACAAATCAGTGTTTGTCCGTCTCATGGACCGGTACCAATCCCTGACCCGGGTGTTGGGGACCACTGGTCTAAAGTAAACGCTGAAACATCCTGGTAGCATTTCTGAACTCTATGATGGACCATTGAATTCAAACAACACCTGCTGCTCAATGAGAGTTTTAGCTTTTGTTCTTACTAGTTAAGTCTCTTTGTTTTTGTCTTTGGGCTGCTAGAAACTGTCCAAGCTACAAAGGGTTAGAGGGAGGACACTTTGGAAAAGTTCATCACAGGAAACAAATTAAAAAACAACTCTTCTCCATCACAAGTGAAAGGATGGAAGGATTTCTCTCCTCTAGTCCGGAAGCTTGTGCGCAGATCCATCAGTAGATTCTGACCACAGACCTCAGAGCCCGAGCTGGGCATGAATAGATATGAAAGTAATAACCAGAATTTTAAAATTGATCCTGATCCAGGTCAGCCAGTGAAGAGTTTTAAGGATCGGAGAAATGTGAGTTTGCATACTAGAGTGGTTCAGAATTCTTGCTGCAGAGTTTTGTATTAACTGCAGGCGAGACAGCTGTCTTGTTTAGACATGAAAACAAACTGTTACAATAGTCTAAACGAGAAGACACAAATGCATGGACTACAAGCTCCAGATTTTGTTGCGACATCATTTTCCTAAGTTTAGAGATTTTTCTCAGTTGAAGGAAACAGTTTCTGGTCAGTTTTCTGCAGTGTTGCACTAGATACATGTCTTTGTCAACACCCAGGTTTCTCAGGCTCAGTTTGACAGACTGACCCAAATCACCCAAATTCAGTTTTGAACAAGCTTTTCAGCCTCTCCGGCTCAGTTGGATCAAAAGAGCAGTAGAGCTGGATGTCATCAGCAAAAATGTGATAAGAAACATCAGGAAATCTCTGAACGGTTTTACCCAGGGGAATCAAGTACAGCAAAAATAATAAAGGACCCAAAACAGAACCTTGAGGAACTCCACACAACAGATCCACTGATTCAGACCTTATTTGATTGGCAGATACACTGAAACTGCGCTCAGAAAGGTTTGACGAGAACCACCGTAACACAGACCCAGACAGTCCCAGTTCTTCCCTAAGTCTTCTCAGCAGGATCTGGTGATCAACTTGGTCAAGGGCTGAGGACAGATCCAAGAGAACCAGAACAGTGTACTTTGTCACACTCTGGTTACACCACACAGCTAGTTCATCATCCCTCTGAGGTCATTTCACACTTGGCTGGCTGCTGCTGCGTCTGTTCCCGAATGAATGGAAAAATAACAATGAATTAGTAAAAAAAACAAAACAAGAGATGAAGCACACACAGAGACACACGCTGACTCGACTGAGCAATAATCACACTAAACTTCAAACTTCTAGTGCAAAGAGATGCAGAATAATTGGAGATTTCACTGAGCCAGAGAGAGAATCCGCATCCAACATTCCCTTCACTCTTCCTCCATTGTTTCCCTGAACTCTAGAAAACCCCTCCAAGTATTTTTGGAATAATATACATGTGGGAAATTAATAGTAAGTAATGAGATTCAGCAGTTGTGTCGACGTGTCTGCAGGGCTTACTGCAGGGGTGTTGGCTGCAACGTTTACTTTGAAGGATACGTCCCCCCCCCCATTGAGATGCAAAAACAACAAAAAAAGATCCAAAATGAAATTCTGTGTCTCAGGTTTACTCATCAATTATGTACAAAACTGAAGAGGATAAAGGATCCAAAATATACACAATGTTTATAATAGAACCTGGACAATAAATGCAAAAGAATTCAATTCAGTGATGGTCTGATGAAGTTTCATGAAGCAGTGTCATTATTTTCAGAGTCCACTAGATGGCGATCTCTGCACTGTTTTCCCTTGCTTAGAACAACTGTTCTGATAAACTAATGGCACCATCTACTTACCTCTAAACTACTTGACACTGTTTCATGAAGCTTCATCAGCCCATCCTTTAGTATAGTAGACTCATTCTAGATAGAACTTGCTTCCATCACTGGTGCTGATGCTGCCGTGTTACTCTGTTTTATGTCCATCCTCATAATGTCGGGTCTAGACTTTGAATAGTGCAGCTGCTTTTTCCACACAAACATCGGTGCAGGTATTTAAGTTGGACCTGGCACTGTGATGGGTGGGTGCTTATGAAATCGGAAGTCTTCTGTCATTAGTTGACTTTTGATCTTCTGGACCGTTGGATTGCTGTAAACCTCTAAAGCCGGTCTAGTTGCCAAAGCGAGCTGATCTCTGTCATAATGAGTCGTCTGCTCGCTCTGGTTTGGTGCCGCGCCTGCAGATGGCTCCTCATGCTAAGCCTGAGATAATACAAGTGTGGAAGCGAGCATGGAACGAGAGGGAACGCCGCTCTCAAAGTCACATGATGTGATCCAGCAGAGTTGATCCCTCGGGCGATTGTGATCATCGGAGCAATCCGGCTCTCACGTTAGGATGGCATCACGGTATGGAAATGACTGACAGACAGGAGTTGATCATCATTAGCTGGGAAGTTAAGCTGCTCCTTTAGTTTTGTCCCGCCATGATCCGGTCTGCTCCTCTACAAACCAGCTCTCTCAGCAGCACTGAGGAACGTTCACAACATGTGAGAGCACACGTGCAGACAGAATCACATGAGTAGAACCATGATGAACGCCACGCTGAATGAAATCAATGAAGTGATAAAAGCTCTTCAGGTCATTCATCCATTTACTTGCCCACTGCTTCTTCAGTCATGCTAGCAAAGATCTCACATGGAATACAACCAGAAGGGCTGTTTGTTTTGTCGCCAGAGAAGGTCCAATTTATAGTTTTCACGCTCAATCCATCTTTGGTGTGTGGCAGGCAAACACAAGTGCTCGAGGAACATTCTTCTCGACCATTTCTCTGTGTTCACTGGTGACAAACAGCTTTGATCTATTTTATGATTAATGTTTCATTTGACTTGATTTTAAACGTATCAAGAACCGGCGGTCCTCGATGTGGCGTCTGGTCTTTAGCTTGAAGGTGAACAAGCCAATAGGAAAGTTGGCTGACTAAGAACGTTGAAGAAATGAACAGAGGTTTGGCTCCAGCTGGAGCAGAATGCAATGAAAAAGAGCTTAAGAAGTCATGTATAGTTGTTTGCATTTTGAGTGCAAGGACTGTCCTTTTTAAAAATCTTTATTTTTTCTATTTTTTTCCTTTATCATGCGCATTACAATTAGCCTACACACAAATAGACTCTACTAAAGTACGTTTATGTGTCCCATCCATTTCATGCACTATTGTAAACATCTAAAAACTGTGCATTAAAGTATAATTTTTGGTAAAAATATAACATCAAAATCATGGTTTTTGCTTGTCCTGTAGTATAACATACCACTCAGTAATACTAACATAATTGGGCTTTCACAAAGGCACCTATTTTTTTAAGCGACATCACTGACAAAGGATGACATCATTTCCTGACACCAACATTACATACAACTGGAACATTTAATAAAGTAATGTATGTATTGTGATGTACAATTTAAAGTCATAACATAACTTGTATTCTATTCATTTAGTTTTTTTTGTTTTTGTTTTTTAATGCGTAGTTTTGCCATGGTTTTGATCGACCAATGGCTGAAAAGTGTCTAACAGTTCAAGCTGCTGTCAATCTTATGTGAAATTTACAGCATTTTTACCACCTTTTAAGGATTAGAGTGTAATTTCTGATACTCTGAATTGAATTGTAAAACTTGAATTTATAATATTAGTTCAGAGGCATTTTTAATGACAAAACATTTAATGTTTTGGAATTTATGTGGCATTAATTCCTTTTCCTCTAAAATAAAATAATAATAAGATTAACAAAGCATTCTCCTTGGATTTTTATCATCTCTGTGTTTCAAATTTCCTTTCCTTCAATATTATTTTATTTGTATTACTTTATAATTGTATAATTTAATAGGTGACGTCGTGACGATCCAACCATGAAATTACTTGAAGGACCGGATTTTGGCCCCCGGACCATCAGTTTAAAAATGGTCTCCTCATGATTCAAGACAATTTAAGTATTAAAAAAAAATAATAAGAGGCATTAGTCTTATTGTTTTCGTTGCTAGTTGCCGTTAGTCTTTTGCTATAGCGAGATGTACATTTTCGGTGCGAATTTGTTCCAACAGTATCTGCGGGCTACCACCAGCAGGGGCGCTGCCGTGCGCGCAGTAGGCGTGTGCACAGCCCTTAGGAGCTGCCGCTGCGCGTCCCCGCGACTCCCTCCCCTCCTGGTGTGTGCGCGAGCGCGCCACTGAACCGGTGGGAAGAGCAGACTGACGCGCAGCGGGCAAGTGCAGCAGCTGAGCGGGACCCCGCACACATCCAACACGGGACGTAAACACGCGGTGACGCCCGGAGACTCACCCGGACCAGAAGAGAGGAGCAGGTGAGTCCATTCATGCACGCGCGGAGGGGAAAGTGCGCGCGGCTGTCAGGAGTTTGTGGAGACAGTTGGAGGCTGGATGATTGTTGTTGTTGTGGGGAAGATGCTGGGATGTCATAGGCTGTCAGGAGTTGACAGTGGTGAGGTTCAGAGGGAACCATTGACACGACCTGTCCTTACTCTTTTGTTACTACAGTTTCCACTGGTCAACCCTCACCTTCTCTGAGCTATTGAGACTGCATTTCTGATCATTTTATTCATCCCTGGACCCTTTAATCCTCAGAGACCCATCAATACAAATAAGCCACATGTCATCAATATTCATGTTATTCCCACCAAACACCCGCCTCCTCCTCTTCATCCTCCTGCTCATGGTCAAAGCCTCAGTTAAGGGGGTCCTCGCCATCATGCAACAACAACTACCCCCCCCCCCCCCCCCACCACCCATATTCCATACTCCCGCTCATCCCCAGACACTCTCACTGACACACACACACACACACACACACTTTCCCCTGCTGCACAAATGGACTTATGAATATAATGCTAATGACCTGGACTTTATTGTGTGAAGCCCTTGTTCTTACTGCTGCCTGGAAGGGCTGACACACTTTCTCCCCTCACAGACCACAAGCTGGCTATTGTTAATCTGTGTAAGAAGATAACAGTGGCGCTCCCGCCGTATGTCTGTTTTGGCGTTCACTCAAAAACAAGGCGCCAAAGTGGTTGTTGTTGCATACGTGTGTGTGTCGCCACAAGTCAGTTTGACTGGTTCAGCTAAGCCTGATAATATTGTTCATTTGGTAGTTTCCTTATGATATGGTTAAGACGAGGATACTCCCTGAGTGCTCTAATGGACACAATTGGAACAGACTTGAGCTAAAGTTGATGCATTCTTTGGTAGAGTGAGATGGGTGTCTGGGCGGGAGGTGGGTTCTGAGATTCTCTAATGTAAATGTGACGACAGCTTCCTCTGGACCACTTGGACTCTTTTTAAAACTCATATTTGACTTATTTTTTGATAAAACTTCATCTTTATAACGTTATGACAAGGCATGAGTCACATGTCAATATGGATAATGAAACACTTCCTTTATCAAACACCCTTTCAGACAAAAACAACAGAAATTAAACTATTTATTTTCTCTTTTTCTTTTGTGCAGTACAGAATTAAATGCCTGGCAAAGTGGTACCGGTCCCGGACATGTTGGTTGGGACTTGTGGATCAAAAGGTGTTTATTTTAGTTTTCCACCGGGTTTTTCAAGCATGACAAACTGTTATTTTTCTCTGAGGTGTCTTTGAACGCAAGATGGTTGTTATACACATCATTATTACTTTATAAGTGCATCCTTAAAACAAAACGTTAAAATACCTTCATAAAAATATATTTTTTGCTACAAATAGAAAGGAAAAGGGACTATCAACTGTTAGTTGACGCTAGTTAATTGCATCTTTTACTTAAATACTCCACTCAATTCGTCATGTTAAGCTAACCATTGCATTGATGCGCTAAGACAAAGCTTCTAGGCAGTACCGTCGCTCACACACATTCATATCTGGCGTGTTTCTATCGTATCTGTCTTGAAATAAAGCGCCGCACACTTTCGCAGCTTCTCTTTTTCCGACCAAGCTTCCCCGGTTCATTTGTCCGACGGGGAGATCGAGGACAAGATAGTGACCTACATTGTGCCGCCGTCTTTACTTTCACCCTCAGCACAAACGGCACTCGGAGATTTGCATAACTAAAGGATTATCGCGACACACGTTAGCCGGAGTTACTGCCGGAGCAGCAGTCAGTCAAACGCTGATGACCTAAAACCAGTCTAAAGCCGCCGCAAACTGGGGGCTGTGGGAAAAGCCTGGGTGTTGGAGGGAAAAAATGCCTCTCGGTTCAACCCCGTGTGGGCCGTAGAAACATGCCGAGCGTTCGTCAGCAGTGGTCAACGCTCTCTTCTGTCAGCTGTCGTCTGTGGCGTTGTGAACTCCGCCAACCGCGGGTCAGGACAAAGTGTCTCACCGACAGAGAGACTTGCTTTGTGCGTGGATGACGACATCCCGTCAGTTCTCTGGTATTTCTCATCACCAAAGACTCAGTGTCGGAGATGTATGAATGCGTTTCATAGCAGCGTCATCAGTGGATCTACTTTCTCCGAATACTTTGTGCTCATGTGGTTAAAACTGTTAGCTCTGGGTCCTGGTTGTAAAACAAATGTTTAATATTAGCAGACCATCACCTATGACAAGAGGTTAGATTTTAACACCATTTATCTAAGCGATGTCAAGTTTTGAACATATTTAAATTACAAATGTTAACAGTGGGACAAACAAAACTGTGAAAAACTCTTGCATTTCTAAATTGTAGAAAGCTTGAAGGATTTCTTGCTCATGCTCGTCTTTGGCTTCCATGTAACCTAAAATCGGGCAATTGTTACCCCAACAACTATACAATACAAACAACTGCAACATATAGTCCTGGATAAGTTTGTAATGTATGTATTGCAATGAAGAATTTGAATGAGTGACAACATTACCCGTAGTGTATTAATGTAATTAGTAGCTTTTTTTCCGTATTGCTATTATTCCTTATATGGGCACACTTTCTTTTAATTCCTATGTGACAAACTAGTGGTTCAGACGAGTAACACATGTTAAATTCCATGTGTTGATTTAAATTGATTTAAACCTCTATTGTATTTTGTCTGTTTTTACAAAACTCTCTTTTCTTTTGACATTTCCCTTTGCAGAACATTTTCTTTCCATCCTTAATATTAAGTCATGAACCTGTCATCTGCTACAGAAAACCTTACACTGAAAAGGATATTAGATGTTTAATGTGTTATTCAAACATGATTGTGAAACAATTTATGTTCTCTACTGTAACAAGCTTGTGTTCTCTACAATAGAAAAGCAAACGTGATACTGTTTTGTACTTTTATTGACATGTTGTACACATGACCTTATGATGTCCATAAACTGAGAGTGTTGTTTATTATGAGCCAGCAGTCGATTCTCTATGTGAAACATCTCAACATGAGCCTTGTGTCAATTAGAGCCAGAGCTGACTTGTGTGACTGAGTCACGCTCTCTGTGACTGCTCAGAGTCTCTGTAAGCTCCGGACATCCGAGTCAAGGGAGTTGGTGTTTGCAGCCGCTCTGTCACACGTTCAGGGCTCAACAGGAGATAGTTCCTGTCAGGCATGTTCGCACTCTGGAAATACACCTGTTTGATATTGAGGAGGAGCACACGAGCGCAACTCACACACAAGCCTTGAAAGTCTTGAAAGGAAAAGCTCTTGGATTTGTACCGTCGATTCATCATCTGAGACAGTGACCCATTATTTGAAATTCAAGAAATTCTATTCTTCAGACGGAACCGTCACTCAGATACTTTTGCTTTTAATATTTTGGTGTTCTTTGAAACACCTTCAAATATATTCTCTCTCTCTTTGAACTCTTTTAGTTCATGTAATTACAAATATTTAAGGAACACATTGTGAAAGAAAAAGGGTTGAAACAGGACTGTTTGTGCTCCGTAAATAACGTTTATGTTTGCTGCTAATAGAGGAACCTAAATCTTTGTATGGAAAAAGCAGAATTCGGGTGACATGTTCCTCTGTATCTTTATTACAGTTCTTGGCCATTGATACTTGCCGCGTGTAAAACCAATGTTTAAAATAAACTCTGCATTGTTAACTAGCATGGACAACTTTGTTTATAAAACAAGGTCTGTGTTTACAGACATGGCATTCCATGGTGGCATATTTGGTGGGAGGTTGTCTGTGTTGTATCACCAAGAGAGGTGATGGAGGACAGCAGGGTAGAAGCAACTCAGAACAATGTTGGAAAACCCCGCCTTGAGACTTCAATGTAACTAAACCGCTCATTCATTGACGCCACGACACATGTGTGATGAAAAGAAAGTCTTCAGATTATTCTTCTCTGCATTAACACATGTATAAAAGAGCATTTATTTAAGCAACACTATGTAACATTTTAGTCTTATTACTATTGTTTCCACCAAACTCCTTTACTGCCATGGGAGACAGTGTTTTCGTACTATGTACTGAGAGAATTTACCAGGAAGATAAAACCAGAAACCAACACAAAATTAACTTTTATCTAGTTTTGTAAAAAAAAGTTCAGTCAGATAATTGTCAATTGAAACAGGGAATTTACAACATTTCACTTCATTTTTTTTCACTGTGACGAAGAAACGTATTTCCTTTTAAGACCGAAAAGTGTTGTGTAATCCTATTTATAAAAATAAGTAAGTAACATTTGTAGAGCGCTTTTCTAGACAAGGGTCACAAAGCGCTCAAACAAGCAACAAAATTTCGATGTCACTGCTGTGTTTTCTGTGCAATGACAATAAAAGAAAGTCTAAAGTCAATACCCCCCCCAAAAAAAATGATTACGCTTAAAATGTCAAGACACCTGAGGGCTTTCTTTGCAGAGTTCAACAGAAAAACAGAAGCATTCCTAAAATATATTGAGTTTCATAAACAATACTAGTTTATCACAGTGTTGTTAAATGTCAGCGAGACTCACCTTCATGAATCCATGTCAGTTGCCATTGGACAAATTCCACTAGCAAATAACACTTTCAGTGTGTCTTTTAAATAACAGCTATCAAATCCAAATTAAGACATCAGGACTATAAGTGTGGACACAGGCTTGCACTTAATTTGGGGGAGTGTGGCATTAATCCATTTGGGGAAGATGGTTTGGATATAGTTCAGTAAAAAAAGACGATCACTCATTTTCAAATGTGACGGCTCTCTCTGCATCTTAAAGTGCTGTTACGCCTTCACTTTAATAAATGAGTACACAAAGGCGATTTGATGCGTGACTGGCCTGCGACAACGCACCGGCATCAAAGGTCATGTCGGCAGATTGACTGAATGATTGAGCGTGTTCCAGATACACGTGTTTCGATGAGACGGGAGACAAGCCAGCAGCTGTCAAGGTTCTGCGACGAGGCTTTGTCTCCCTAGAGTTTCTTCGGCCCCTCGCTTTCCCATTAGTGTCACCGTGGTCTGGATGTTTCTTTACAGATACCGGAAACGGCTCAGCAGACTGTCACCGTCCACGACTCTTTGTCAGGTGCACGTTTGTCTCATTTTAGGACTGAAGAGTTCCTCATTAGAAAGAGGGGATCCAGGCCCCCTGATTCACGGGTGCATGAGCAGGTTGGAGAGACACAGAGAAGCTCTTCATGTCCTTCGTCTACAAACGCTCACACAGATTTTTCACTTTTTCCAAATGGATCCTGAATGGCTTCAAGCTGCTGGGTGCAATTAGAGTTTCACACTCAGTTAGGCAAAGGGCCTGATGGGGATTGACACACACGTTTGTGTATTCACTTCAACACAGCTGCAACAGATGATATGTACAAGTGAGACCTTTATTAGATGATACAACTTGCTGAGTGACGGGATGTACCCAAATCTCAGCAGACTCTAGTTCACTTACCTTTGCCAGCTCAAGGAATTCATGTTGATTTGCTTTTTATTACAACAAATTTATAATAATAACAAAATTTCACAGTGTTTTCATTCTATGTTTGTTCTGTACAGCTTGAAACAGAAATAAAAATTGAATGTAGCTCAGGTGGATCTTGAGACATCTCAATACAAGCAAACATACCAGGTTCTTCTCTCCTGGTTAGTGAAGGGCTAATGAAGCCTTGATGAAGCAGTGTCGTGTTGTTTAGAGGTCAGTAGGTGGCGCCATCAGTTTAAAAATGATGTGATGTTTCATTAGAACAGTTGTACAAAACAAGGGGAAATAGTGCAGAAACCGCCATCTAGTGGGCTCTGAAAATAATAACACTTGTTCATGAAGCTTCATCAGACCATCACTAATCCCAGTATTTGATTTAGTCATCTGGATAAACCAGTCTTCCTAGGGGATATATAGGGATAACTTTTCATGGAACTTTATCGATATTTAACTAGGCTGGGCATTCAATCGACAATTTTTAAAACCGGTACCTTTACTTTAATACCGGTTATTAAATGATACTTTTTTTCGATACTGATTTCCTATGATAAATTCTAACAGAAAGAAAATGCATGGCATATAGTACTAATTCTAAGCAGAATAACCTTTCCACTACAAGCTGTTTTCCTGCAGAGCATTTCTGTGCCACAAAAAAACTATCTTGTGTTTTGCCCGTTTCACACTTTATTTAGGCTAAAGTCTGCAATGTGATCTGATGTACTCTGACAGGAAAACCTCCCCTCAAGTCAGACTAAGTGAAGAGTGTCCAGTGAACTTGAGCATTTCCCATGTCAGGTGATTACACCCCATAGTGTGAACAAAGCAGCGCGCTCATCTCTATCTACACCAGCAGCTGCAGACGGGCAGCATCTTCCTTTTGAAGTGAAATAATGGAGCGTAATGTTGTGGTCTTCATGTTCCTCCCTCGTCCCCCCAACAGATCACCTGACAGGTTAACGAGCTCACCTTCACTCTCAGATTTAGCTTTTGGGTGCATTAAGATAAGACTGTCAGACTCTGCATTCTGATAAGATGCTTCGCTTTGTTGCCACCCACAGCACGGAGAGAGCAGAAGGGAGGAGGGTGGCGGGGAAGTGGGAGCATTTTTGATTCTTTGAGTCAGGGTTTCAGAGAGGAGGCGGGGGTGGATCACTCACCTCGCTCAGCGCCGAGGAGAAGCAGAGGGAACAAAGGGTGTCCTGTTTTCTCTCCTTGCTGGCAGGACGGCGGCTGCTGTTTGGTTCTGACAGTCTCAGGGCGATCCTGGGTTGGTTCAGGTCTATAATAGCAACATCTGCAATCTTCCACCTGCTAAAGTGGGCAGGAAAAGTCTGCCTGAAGACCTCGCCAGTGCTGGACAGGCGGCAGATGTCGGAGGGCGAGTTGGTGGCACAAAATAACAAGCTTCGCTTCCTGTCCTGAACAGGAGGTGGGCAGAGCCCCTCCGGCGGGGAACATACTGGCTGAAATTAAAAGGTACTGCGGGACAATGTGCACTTGAATGCGCCTTAGTGTGTCCTCAAGCTTCCAACCCCTTAATTTGCATGAAGCGTAAGAAAAAGAACCAGCTTCTCGTCCAACTCTTTCCTGAGAGACAACCCACACTTTTGTTGGCTAATGGCTACACTAAAACCTTCCTTCTGCCCAGAATAACATTGGCAGCGGCACTGGTTAATGTTACTATCACTGGGTGTATCATATCGGTTTCGAACCACCCATCGAAAGATTCAATAATGCAACCAATGATGACCCTAAAACATGATTTTCAAAATAAGGATTTTACCTTAACAGCTGCTACAAACATAAGTTTCAGCGTCAAATATAGATAAACCTGGTCATCATATTTTGCATATTGCCAAACACCACATAAAAAATATTAATTATGAGCCAAAAAGTGAATCACAATTCTGTGCTATCATTTATATAAGCGATGCCATCTATTTAATACATGTTTAATCATCAAATAGGATAATAATTGTCATGCATCTAAACTTAAAAAAAAGGTACAATGCAAATGAAAGACTGATCATTTCTCATGTTCTTCATATTCCATCAGAATTCATGGTTTTATCAACCAGTGTTCTCGGTGTTACCAATCCAGTTCATCCAACCTTCAGTTGACCATTATACACAGTCTTGGTCATCTCCTGTTACAAATTTAATAAACGATAAAATGATTAATGATCTATGGCGATGGAGTTTCATCTCTCTGGTGCCATCTGTTGTCTTTAGCACCTCTATTGGCAATCTTTCCATTTTTGAATGCTGTCGCAATCAGGCTCCTTCTTGTCTTCCATTTGTTTTTCTCTTTCTCAATAGTTATATTTATTGAAGGAGTTAGTGCTCTGGTGCAGTTTACCTGAACAGCTAATATTGCACTATAATGTAATGAAGATGATGTATAAATGTACAGTGAATCCCTCCGAGACGATTTACCATTAGGATGTATTAAACACTGGCTGATGTGCAGCATTATGTCCTTTAAACTAACCCGGAGATGAGTAGTGCGAGTGCGTAGATTATCTCATGATGCTCCAGAGGATGAATCGACAGGAAAGACGGAGACACTTGGCTGTCAGCTCATGAATAAGGTTGACATACAAACACAAAGTGGCTTTGCTATGGTTCATGAGGCACCCTGACCTCAAGGTCTTATTTAGGCCAGGCGCTCTAATGCCTGCACCCTCTGCCCTAAACATCAGCCCCCTCCCTCACCCCCTCCGAGGGTAAGGCACCATGTTAGCGGCGCAGCACTGAAGGGCCCTTAATCCAAGTGGGATGACAGCTTGGCTCTCCGTGCTGCTTCTGTGGTGGTGAGACCAATGGGCTTTTCTTTCCCTCTTTTTTTTATCCATTAAACCCCCCCAAACAGAGCCGCGGGAATCCTGGGAAGAAAAAATCACCATGGAAGAAACAAAGGAATGGGATGGTAAACTAATCCAACCCTATTCCTGAGATTCCTTCATCTAAACCAGAGTATGATTTGTGTTTCTCTGCTGCTCTTTGTTAAAGTTGCGTTAAAACATAATCTATTTCCAGATAATCTGTGTCAGCACTGCGGAATGATTAGGGAAGATTGGGGTCAGAAAACCATTAACAACATAAATTTTCTGTTAACAATCGGTCCATACATCATCTCACACAAAGTCTGTGTGGAGGCTGCTTTTTTAGTTGACATCTTTGCAAAACAAATAAATATTTTTAATTACGTCATATTTATTTTCCATCTGCAGACTGGACATGTTTTCTTTCTTTCTTTCTTTAAAATCAATTATTATTTCCATCAAGTGTGCTCTCTAGATTCCTCCCAAGTTAACACGTCCCACACACTTGGCAATAAATGTGTTTTCAGAATAGTCATGCCTTCCAGCCTGTGTAACCAAGGTTGTATTTTTGTAAACAACAGTTTTTTGTTTTTTCTTTGTCGATGGACAAGGACGTGAGAATGATATTATAAAAGAATCAATGGTGAGCAGATTCAAGGGCTAGAGACTGAAGTGGCTCATGGTTATGTGTTACTTCTGTAAAAAAAAATATTCCTTGAGATTTAGAAGGTTTAACAAGGATGTAATAAAAACAATTAAAAATGTTTTTACAGCATAGGATGGCAGGGAACACTTTTTGTATCAAGTAAAATCAAACTTAAAAAAATATGATTAAAACTTTTTTTGTTACTTCTGGAAAAAGTAATAAAAAAAAAAAATGTTTCTGCTTTATGTTTTTCTTCCATTTTTCCTATGCTTTTTAATGCATCAAAGTCATTCCTATGTTATTGAACACTTGCTGGTTTCCTCGTGTTTTGGTCTATGTAGAGACATTTAAAAAAGTTGAAGCATCAAAACCTGACCTCCAAATGTTTGTGTTTGGGGCTGTTCAGTGTTTAGCTATTGCATGCACTTTAATAAGATGGAGCACCATGCTACACTAGCTTGAACGTGGAAACAGACACAACAACTCTGATGTTAAAAGGCAATAATCTGTGGATTTAAGTGTTAATTAAATATATCTTGGAACCAATGTGCCCTCTAATGTTTTATATAGTCAACATCTTCAAGAAGAGATCAATGGTAGTCCATGATTGTTTCCCATGAAAAGTATTGATTTATCACATCTTAGCGATTACATTCTCGATAAAAGTGTGGCTCATGATTGCATGAATGGCAACACCAGAACGATGTATATATTAATCACAGTACGATGTCAGTGCTGTTTTTATTTAAATGTTGTTAAGCGCTTTGTGACCCTGGTGTGTGAAAGGCGCTTTACAAATAAACTCTCTTTTAATTGAAATGTTTACTTCAGAAAATGTACTTAAGCCTCGCACACTGAAAACACAGTTTTTCTGTAGATTCAATCTTTTTAACCACTATCGTGTGATTGGTCAAGCAACAAGGTTTGTCACCAAGCATCGTCAATCTCGGAAGTCTCCACTTACAAGGTGTACAATAACCACGTCCAATCTACTTTGATTGGTGAAGCATCAAGGTTTGTCACTTCTTGTCATCATTCCCAAAATCTCCACCTCCAAGGGACTGTGTTATAAACAAAGCGGTCTTCATTACAGCTGGCTGCCAAAGGAGTGAAGACCATTATTAAATCATAATGGACTCTGCTCTCGTAACCTCTCGTTCGCCGAGATTTCAGACGGGGAGAACTTTATAAAGTAATGACTTCAAAACATTGTTATGAGGGACTCACTGCATACATACCATCACAACTGAATGGATTCTGCCTGAAAACTCTCGACACTACAACACTGTAGCTGTTATTTTTCCACTGAACTCTCTAAATATGCACTGTGGTCTTTTCCTCGTCACTGGAGCACCAGCCTTGGCCTCACTCACCAGTCACTAAGAATTTTGTGAATTTCAAGTGCACAATGCAAAACACTTCTTGTGCTAAAAGGAGAACCGTCAAGCACAAGTCTTTCTGGGAGATTCTGCCTCCAGGACGATGTCCTTTTTAATTAACTCTGTAAGTGAAGCGAAACAGCTTCAAACCTGCTCATCAGACTTCTGTTCAGCTTCGGTCCAGTCATTGTTCCACTCCGACACTTCTCTGGCTGCACTTTGAGGGCAAACCCACGGTCGGGTTATCAATTGGCCGTCTTAAATTGTTGTGATTCTTTCCTGAGAAAAGATTCCCTTTTTAACTTTGCCCCAGTTCATTTTTCAACATAATAGTTAAAGTTTCTCAGAGCCTCTAAGGTGTTTAATAAGTTACAGTATTTGGTAAGCGTAGTTGCAGCAGACATTCCTTAAAGTTCGTTTCCAACCCTAATCCAACCATTACATTTTAAACCTTCCTATCAAAATATAGGATGATGATGTGACTATGAAACCCAACAGTCATTTGTTCCACCCCTTTTCTCTCCCCTATAAGTCTCAATGCTATCAAAGGTTCTTACAAGCCGAAAATAACTTACAACTTAACATGTATCAACAATTCAAAAAGTCCATGGTTTCATACCAATAAATGTAACAATCATTTTATTCGTCGTTTAGGTAAATGAATATTAATAATAATAATTGATTTTATTTGTATTGCACTTTACATTTGGTCAGCAAATCAATCAACGTGCTACAGTTTCAAATAGGATGAAGGCATTAAAAACAAGATAAAATACACGAAAAACTTTAAGTAGCATATATTGTCTTTATAATTGTCTAAATTTAAATCTATTATTATTACAGAAATGCAAAACTTCTTCATTATAAAAAGTTTGTTTCCAGAGTGAACGAACCCATATCCTATTACCAGCTCTTAAGAAAGGCTTTCAAACAATTAGACAAACAGCATGCTATTATGGTTTATTATAGAATAATTGAAGTAGATTCATTTTATCGATAATAACAAAGCACATAGATCAGCTGAAAAAAAATCAATGATGTAAAAGATACTTCAGGGAAACAACAAAAACAACCTACTTTCTCTTTTAAAAAAAAAAGTCAGAACATTAGTTTTAAAAACGTAGAAACACAAACAAAGTAACCCAACAGACAAGCATATAATTGGTTAAAAGATAGTGTTTTAAACATGTCATTAAGTTGTCAGCCAGGACATTTTGGGATCAAATTAAAGCTGTGGCATCTTCCTTCATGTGATCAGTATTCTGCTAGCTACTTAACTATCTTCAGAAGCCGGACGAACTGTCACTGTCGGTGAGATAATTTGCTGCCCTGGGCCCGAGTGTGAAGAAGCGAGGAAGAACAAATGGCAACTTCATTTATCTGGGTATCCTCCGAGGCTGGCCGGCACGATAACACAATCAAAAGTCGAGTGTCTCTCTGAGCCGACACAAACCGTCTCTGCACAATGTTTGTCTCTCTGGTTATGTGGAAACATCAATGAGTCTTTGTCCGTGTCTCTTGGTTCTCCGCCAATGGCCTGTAGAGAAAAAACAGTGCAAAATCATTTCAAAGTAAATAACCACAAAAAATGATCTTCTTTTTTCCTAGACTATGAGGGCTTTAAGTTTATATATCTGTCCTTGACACAATCCGAGCACTGTCTGTCTGCATCTGCGGCTGAATGGAAGCCTTAGATGGGTTTTCTTGGTATTGTGCTGGCAGAGATTCAAAAGACTGAGCTCTTTTTCAGACCTAAAGCTCAGGTCTCTTAGGTTGACTGGTTTTGGTCTTCTCAGGGCACCGGGGACAATGACCGTGTCTCTCCCTCAGAGGTCACCAATGGTGGACATGTTACTCAAAGGGGTTACTGCGTGACAGAGCACGCCTCCACAGATCCAGAGAGAGAAAAAAAAGGACACTTTTACAGGCTGGCTGTTTATGATGCTCCACTGAGGTGGAATTCATACGGCGGCTGCTGGTGAAGTCAACATCTCGATTATAGTTGAAATGTCAGGGAATGTAGACGACTTCACTGGAAGTCAAGGGTCGTTCCTCTGATGTTCCTCTGGCTTTAATGCTTTAGAAGAAACAGTAGATGGGTTTGTTGAAAAGGCTGGGATATGTTGCTCAAGTCTCTTCTGCCTCGCTTCTCCGGGTTTTTTTTTGTTTTGCAGTATTATTTAATTTGCCAGGGCGCTTGGTTAAATGTTCTGGTGAATTACTGACATAAGCACTCTGATCGGATTATTTTACCTGGTTTTGTAAGTTAATATAATTGTACCACAGGATGATGGTAACAATGATGAGAGAATGGCAGAGGATAAGAAATGTCAGCGAAGTTATTTGGAGAGATCTATCCACTCACACATTGCTGTCTACACATCATGAGTAGAAGGTCTATGTTATGACGTGTATCAAGCTATTTCCTAGCACTTATGCCCAACATCAAACATAGCATATAATGTAGCACAATAATGTAAGAGATAGACAATGCAGGAAACCAGTTTTTTATTGTTTTCCAAAAGAGTTCAATGCCAAAGTGAGGTGGGGCCACATATGAACAGTCACATCATAGCTAGAGTAATTTCATAAAGAAGTTCAAAATAAAAGCTACTTTATCTTCCACCAGTAAATGACAAATCATAAGGTGTTTTCAAAAATTTAAAATACAAGATATAAATAATAATGTAGATATTTTTTCAAACTAATAGCTAGTTTAGAATATTGTACCGAGCACATACACACATATATGTTCATCACACAAACATTCATTGAATCACAACTGGACACTGGTTTGTTGCTGTAAATGTGTAGAGTAGCTTTTCCTCATTCATCGCCTTAAAAATAAAAAAGCAAATCAATAGTAGGAAAGCAAATGAAATGTATTCATCCAATATACCCAAATGGTTTTGAAAGCCGGAAAAATCCAGTGACTGGGTGAAGGGATTAATATAATTGTCTAAATTTCAAAACGTTTTTTACATCCCCCATAATGTTATTGTGGTTGAAAGTCGATCAACATTCATTCATCTACATTGTCCCTGAGCTGGTAATGAGTATTTTACCGGCTCAAAATCAATAGTAGAAGTGCATGTTCTAAGTATAATAACACTTTGGATTAATAAATATTTCCATAAATAGTCTTATTCATATCTGTATTGTCAGCATACCTGACAGCTATTCATCATTATAAAGTACTTATTACCATGTTGTTCAGCATTAGCTATATTCCACTCTTGGAAATCAATATTTTAGCCCTCATTTATTCCATGTACGCTGACATGACAAACTAACCTAATGGTAAACATTGATGAATTCTTCCTCTGCTTATATGTTTGTAGTGATAAAGGACAGAGGAAGTTGAAGAATGTTGTTCCTAGTTCTTCCTGTAGGGGAACTATACAATGTATTATTAATAAAGACATATCAAGGATTAGAAAAGTATGCATTAATTATACTTGTATTCTGAATAATTCACAGCTACAAACAACAAACATGCACACATGTCCTAATGCATAATATATTAGTGATTGTCTAACTATAAATAACACATAATTTATGATATTTGATGATGAAAATCACATCACTTGTATTTTTCCTTGAATGTGTCATGGTGATGCAAAAACCTAAGCCACGATTACAAAGTTCAGATTTCTTCTCTCCTTTCATGTCGACTTTGCTATTGATATGGTTGGCACTGATGTTCAACCACAAGTAGTTCCGACTGATAAGATCCTCCGTAGGCGTCACATAAGAGAGAGAGAGAGAAATGTAATTAAGCCTTCAGAACACAAGTCAAACTCCCCGGGATTATCTGGCCATGCACCCCCAAGCCAACCCTGCCAGAGAGTGATAACTATATTTCTGTAATCTGGCTCTCAGGCAGACGTGGGGCATGATGATGAAATCAATTCATGAATAAGTTACAGGAACATTTTTTTTCAGTCAAATGATCTCCTTTAGAAGTATTACAGTGAGGACTTAAATATAGTCCATATGAATTGTTCCCTTCACAAGAGGAGTGCGACTCCCTGAAGGTGGTGATACGGTTATATGTTGCTCTTGTTTGCAATCTTTTAAGTAGGTTATTTATTGCAACTCAAAATCTTTTTGATCCCTCCTCTCTTTGAAAGTTCAGACTGATTTGATTGGTATCTCTAGCAAGCGGCATAAAGTATAGATGAACCTGGAGCATCAGATGGCAAAGTTTATGACTACAGTTTAAGTAAACGTTGTGACTCCAATTTTGAAGCAGTTAAAAAAATGTCATTGAATCAAGCTCATAAGGCTAGAATACATTGTGTGATGTCCAGTGACAAAGGTTAAGCTAAATAACGGCAATCAGTATTTTAATATAAGAAGCTGTGTGTGGTAAGCAAATACTCAAATACATTTAAGAGTAATTATAAATACTCTGCAAAGAACAGTTTAAGACAACCATTCAGTAGAACAGAAGAGATTTTAATACAGCCTGTAAGGAGTTCATGGAGAATAAATCTATGCTGTAACTACTGGAACATTCAGTCGTATCATTGCTTCAAACAATCATTTCACAATAAAAACATTGCTGTGACTTGTGACTCAAAAAAGATGTGGGATATTTGAAGTGTAAGAAGAATAACTAAAGCTCAGGTCTAAATACTCCTGTCACAGAATGTCTACAAGTCTTCAGCTGTCATTTAACAATTGCAGCATTGTTTTTTTTCATTGTCATTTTGAGAACTTTATACTTTTCACTTGAGTGAGAACTGTTCACACTGGATCCTTTCTGAATGTTACTGTCAGTGTGACTAAAAACAAACAACACAGTTGTTTTGCCACAAAGTTTTGCATTTAATATTTTACATTTATTTTGTATTGTCGAGGAAAGTAGCTGCTGATCATCAACCAAATATAGTGAGTACATGCAAGTGAGCTTCAGGTCCAAATGGTGGTAAATGTTGTGTGAATTGCTGTTAAAATAAATATATATTATCAAGTGCTAAAGTCTGAGAAAACTTGTGTGGGGTCATACTATCAGTTATTTCCATTGTTGTGAAGTTCATGACCCAAAATTCATGGTCATTGACATGGTATGGGTTTAACCTCATAGCAAAAAAACCTGCCTTGTGTTTCTTCATCTTTGACTAATTTTGATTGACACCATAAAGGTTATAAAGAAATATCTAAAAAGCGACGTCCCTCAATATCACCACGTCGAGCACATACGTGACATTCCTCTCTTTTTAATGACAAAAGAAACATTCTTGAACGTCTCACTAGTTTCAATCACACAAGCCCGTTGGCGAGTGTGGGAGGGTCGGCTTGAAACGTCCCTGTGTCATGTTAAAATGAGTGTCAGTCAAAGTGACAAGTGTGTGGCCGTCACCTACGACGTTCATGAGAGGAAATAAACAGGGTGATTTTTGAGGATAAACTCCATAAAGAACTAATTCAATCTCATCATCTTATTCTCTGAACAGAACGCTTCAGGAAGCTATCAAAGCTTCAGTGCTGTCAAGTACTGCGCCCGGGTAAATCTCTGCCTCCACTCGAAAACTCATATCCAGATTCCCATTTTAAAGCTCTGGGAAGCAGCTGAGTGAAGTCAATTTTGTTTTGAGCTCGAAGGAGAGTTTAGTGATCTCCAACTGGCTTCAATTCCAGTCACGACTAAGAAAACAAATCCCCAGAGAAGATCAAAATCTCTGGTGAATTTAAAACTTTAATTCAGATTACTATTAAGTTACTCTCAGAGTCCAGCAGGCCAGCATTTCCCCCTAAATTCAGAGGAGCCATATTCCAGGCTGCGGCCAGGTCGTGACCCTTGCCTCACCCTCTCTTGACCCCTCAACTCCACCTCACTCCGTCCACACAGCAACTCACACCATCTAGCTTAATAGTGGACTCCTGGTGTGTGTTATTATGGGCTGCACTAAAGATGGCAGTTAACTGTACTCCGCTCCATTGACACGAACACAAGAGAGCGAGACGCAAACTGAGCTTCAGAACTCACATCATAAAGTTGGAACAAAAGGAAACATCATTCACTTCATGTTGTCTCGCAGGGGAAAAAAGATATTTACTCAACGGGGGTGTTAATGGTTTTATAAAGCATGTTACCCTAATCTGTAATTCGCCTCCACCCACACACACACACGCACACACACGCACACATGTTCACACTTTTAATCTAACTTCAAAGAGACGGGAAGCGATACGGATGAAACTCTGCATGAAATCAGTTTTTCTGTCATTATCTCTCTAAAACACAGATGCTGCTGCAGAGACACTTTTGATTTCGAGAACACACATACACACACAAATACAAAACATTATGGCAGTTCAGTAAAACACGCATTCTGACTAAACAGCATGAAACATCAGGTTGGTTCGAACTACTCTAGAAAGTCACAAGAGATGTTCCAAAATCATTAAAAGGGCAACAAATTAGGGCTGCACGATAAATCGAAATAAATATCGATATCGCGATACTGGCACGTGCGATAAGCATTTCTTAAATTCACTTCAACCAATCAGTGTCACGTTCTGTGAAGTTGTCAATTTGTACTTCTATGTCTCGTTGCTGTATACGTCCCTCAGTATATACACGGAAGTAAGACTAAAACTAACTCAAATGCAAGTGAACCAGTCAGTCTCTTTCAACCACCTTTGCTAAAGCAACATATTGTAAGTACTTTACATCTTCACATCTGATGTCGCTCAGTTTCTCGGGAAACCGATGCAAGTCCCACAAAACTGAGCGTTATAAGTGATATTTTTCTCAGATCATGTCGGCACCAAAGCGCGGAAATAAACGAAAGAGAAATATCCGTCGTTTTCCTTAATTAAACCCCTGGACCTCCCCTACAGTACTCGCGCCTGCGCGCACCTTCATTTTTAGGTGAAAGAAAAAATATTGCATTTCAAGACACCAATATTGAATATCGCACTTAATTCCAATATCCAATATTGATTTGAGTGTCTCTTAAGTATAACTTGACCTCTATTGTATCATCAGTATGTGTCTGTTTGTACAAAACTCTCTTTTCATTGAAATATTTACATTAGAAAATGTGCTTTAGCCCCGCCAATTGAAAACAATAGATTTTTCTGGTTTACTATAACCATGCCCACTCTGTGATTGGTAAAGCATCAAGGTTTGTCACCACATGTCATCGATCCTGAAAGTCTCCACCTCCAAGGAACTTTTTGTATAAACAAAGCATGGCTTGATTACAGCTGGTTAGAGGAGTGAAAACCAGATTATATGGGCGTCATAATGGGCTCGATCGTTCGCCGAGATTTCAGACGGGGTAGAACTTTATAAAGTACTAACTTCAAAAAATCTTCATGATGAGGGACTAACTGCATCTTGGAGAGGAAGACTTCAACATTTAAAAGATGTAGGTAATACAGAAGAGTTAGAGTTTCACATTAGTTGCTCTATAAAATTATCTTGAATGTGCATTTTTCATCAATCATATTATCATGCTTTGTCCATAACCTTTGAAATCGTATGTTACAGGGAGAAAGACGTCATGGGTAATAAATGAAGAATGAGAGTGGGTGAGCCACAAACACAAAATAATCCTCTTCTCAGAAGAGTTTTTTAATGTTTTGCTTTCAATCATTTCTTCCAATTTTCTTATAAAGATAGCACAGATATGTTGCTCAGTTGACCTCATACAAACTCCAAGTCAGATCTTGTGCTTTGGAGTTGCAGGAATGTTAAGCTCAGAGCTCAGATCAACAACTTAATAAGAACTTGACAGAATAACTTAAATTTGCTTATAATATTTTAAAAAAAATTGTGTTGGATTTAATCGTTTAGTGTAACTGCTTGTTCAATTGTTTGAAAGTAGACCATCATTTAATAGATTTAATTTATATTTAGTGCTTGGATTCCGTTATCCTAAATTAGATACTACAAAGATCAATGATAGAATTTATATTATCTTTTAATAATCAAGATATTTGTTTGTGATGAACGATTAGAAATTATATTTTTTCTTTGAAAATAGAGTTTAACTGTTACTTGCAAAACGTTGTTGACCTGGTGCCCTTTTCTATGACTTACAAAAAATCAATGAAGGAATTACCGCTGATGATTTTAAGTGGTTCCCTGGGACAGAAGGACTAAAACATGGATCAGTGTGATTAAACACGTGGAGCCCATGACAGCAAATAAATGGGTTTAGTCCTGATTAATCTCTGCAGGGAAATTTCAACACCTCCAACCTTCTGTTTGCCTTCAGGTTTCCCTCCTACTCCATCAGAGTTGAAAATAAATGGTGAGGTGTGGCAAAAAAGATCAGTTCAATGCCTTGAAGATCGTCTTACACTCATTCACCACCAAGAGAATCACTGCTTTGAATGTTTAATGGAGAGCTGGTGGGTGAGGGGCATGACTGCATAGGTTTCTGTTCCTACCTGGACATGATCGAGTATTCACTGCAGCTTCCACATCCACACTTCTTCTGCTGCCACTAGACATTAAATATCTTGTTAAACTCCTCCACAAGTTCTGCTGTGTCAAGACTGTATAGAGTCTCAGACTTAGTTTTCTTACAGTTTGCTTTTCACTCTCCAACATTTTCCAGGAATACTTGAGAAGAGGATGTTTTTAGTTTAATTAGGAATTGTGTATGTAAGATGCTATTATGTTTTAAATGTGGTGAATTCTAACAGAACCATGACATTAGATGGACATGAAATGGCACAACTTGAATGCATCTAACTATGATACCAAATGAAGACCTTGTGACAAGCTACTTTCAACTTGGGTCAGAAACGCTGCTTTGCCGCTTGGTTCTGTTTTTCTATTGCTTATTTTGTGTGTTATCTTATTTCATTTGATTTATTCTGTACTGACACCACAAAAAAATCCAGTGCTGTGTTTGCAACTCTGGAAATCAACGTTTTTGATTCAGATTTAGTTTCTAAAAAATTGGACAGATTTTTATGTGAGGAAACTATTTCAGTATTAATTATTGTTGGGCTGAGTTTTTTTTTTATTGTGTATTTCGTGCATGTGATACCAACCACATTAAGCATGGATTGTTTTCATAGGAAGTGCAGACAATGTTGCCAGCACTTCCAGATAATTCCAAATTTAATTCCATTAAACTCCTGTTAAAATTCTTTCCGATGATTCTTAATTCAATGTTTCGAAAACAATATTTAATAAAGATGAATGAGCTGATTAGATTTTAAAGTGAAAAAATTACAGACTAATGAGGTGCTTGACTTTCATCCCTTCATTAGTCTTTACAATGTTATAACTTTTTAATCAATTCACCTCAGTAGTTTAATTTATAACATCATTCTTGTTTGGTGGTGTCTTTTTTTGATAAGCAAACTCCTTCATAAACAACATAATAAGTGCTTACTAATGTGTACATTTGTGCAAGTTTAACAACATAGCATTATAGATTCCAGGAAAAAAAAAAAGTGGATCTTCAATGTGCCGCAATTAAACTTCTAGGGGGCTGGATCATTTCTTTCTGTCGTCGTTTTGTTGCTGCATTATACAAGAGGTTGTTTCTTATCTAGGCTTTGATATTGCTCTGACCTCTGCCCTCATATAGGTTATCTTGGTCGGGGAAGTAAGCACGTCCACCTCCCACCAGCATGCACTCCAGTCTCAGTGTCAGCAGTGGAGAGACGTGTTGGCCGTTGTTCAATGTCTCTTTCAATGCCGCTCTGTGACAATGCACTTTCCTTCATGCCATAAAACAGATGCCATTTACAGCAGCACAATGCTGGGTCCATCTGAAAGTGTTTACCATCTGAATGGCACTCCGGGATCAGGATGCGGAGCACTGTGTGGGGCTGTGGGACGGTCCATCCCATGCTACACGTACGGTAAAGGGGAAGGCAGCTCTAACTGGCATTGCTGTGTAAAGAGGAAATGCAGACTTAAGTGCTGTGCCAGTCTTTTGTTTAGTGTTGTTCCGTAGATGCTTGGACTGCTGCACTTCTCTCCACTCCTCAGACAAATAGATTGTTTATTTTCATGTTAATAGCTCATATTGTCTCAGTTTGGATGAATTTAGATCCGCACTTGCCCCATAAAAAACTGTTAGATATTGTTTTTTTGCAAAACTATACATCTCTATATTAAATATCTGACAAAAGAAACAAAAATAACAATAACGACATTTTAAAATGGTTTGCAAAGAGGAAAAACTAATTCTGCTTCTTTATTAAAATAGTTTATTGTACATTTCAAATTACAAAATAAAGAGAGTTTTTATCTTTGAGAATTATTGTATTTAGCTACTTTTGGTCACCTTCTGTTTATCATAAAGGGCACAAAGTGAAACATAATGCAGTTAAATGCCTCATAACATTACACCATGGATGTCAGGAAGTTTCCAGTTCAGAATTTATATTGGTTGGCTGAACATGCTGGGTTGAAAACTATTGTTTATAATATTTGTGTTTATGGCTAAATAACTGTTTCCTACACCCTGATCAGTTTAGATGTTTTTGTCTCCTTTTTATGGTGCATGCCTTCTAACCTTTAGTGCATGTATTAGACGTTGATGTTTTTTAACAATCCAACCAATCCAATGTTCAGTGTCTCACAGATAACATTTTAAATAAAAGCTTAGTATTGATGGCAGCTGTCAACATCTGGTCGATCACTCTGTCAGCAACATTTAATGAAAGCAAACGTATCATAAGTTCAGTAAAAAAGACAAACCTTCTGCTTCAGTACAACACACAACAGATTGGTACAAAAGTCATCTATGAAAGACTAGAAAGTGAAAAGCAAGCCACTTGTTTACAAAGACTTAACAAGCAGAACAAAGACATCCAAAAAGTAAAATCATTAGCTTCCTTTCTGCCGATGCTACCTAAGCTGTCTTTGTAGTTGCTGAGGTTTCCTTTTGTGAGCGACTGACCGCCCTAAGAACAACTGTCACAATCTTTCAAACATGCTTGTTCCGCGTCCTTCAGCGAGACCCATACACACTAATTGGGCACTCAAGCAAATAAGAAGAAGCCGTCCAGACTGTCTGGTCGGTGTGTTGTCACAGTCTCCTGAGCCTGCACAAGGCCTTAGCACTCAGACGTCCTACTCCTGGTCATCCAGGACCACTCAATGGGCTTATCCTGCCTGACCAAACTCTCCAGGCTCGGCAGGCCTCCTGTGGTCATCGGTCATGTCAAGGACGCTTCTATCATGTGTAGTGGCTCGAGAAACAACATCAGCGCATAAAAGCTCAGAGCAGTTGAGAGCATTGAAGAGCAGGTTTAAACCAAGCCATTTCTTAAGGCTTGCTAGGTCAACCGTTTTGATAGAAAGAATAGGAAAAAGGATTGACATTCAAAAGACGAGGGAGAACTAGAGGATTCATTTTAGTTGCCAACTCACTTTCATAGATCGGTCTTTCCTACGATTCCAAATTGATGTTTTAATCAAACTATGATCACAGACTTGTTTGGGTTTGAAGAATATTCTGATTGAAATCTGCAGACTTGGTGGCCAAACCTCTATTCATTGATGTGTTGGTTCTTAAAATAATGTCTCACACCACTCTTTAATCATGAAGATTTATTTGGGTTTGCAGTATGTCTGTGATTTTTTTTATATACAATATAATGTTTTAAAATATACACTTAATGTTGTATATTACATATTTCACAGGCATTTTCACAGGTAGATTAGCATTGTTTTTTAAACAATAGACACAAATATCTTTCTTTTGTTTCATTTCTGTAAAATAATTTTCATCTATGCTGCCCTATTAATAAAAGATTCTTATAAACTACACTGTATGTGTTTACTAGTGAAATGTCACAAGGGCAAGTCCTGTCATGAATCCATCATGGTTTGATGTTGAAGGAATACTGAATTTTTTTAACCATTTAACCTCAAAACTCTTGTGATTTGGATCTTTATGCATCTTCTATAACACAGAGTAGTGGCATTTTACCATCAACCTTGTTTTCTTCAAGTTGTAGGACTCACAAGTAGAGACATGTCTATGCAAAGCAAAAGAATATGATTGCAAGGAAAGATAAAACTGAAGGGCAAATGCCTGTAGACTCATTACCAAAGTCATCAGTATGTTGTGCAAATCACATTTGTATCTTCTTTATTGTTTAAATCTTCATCGAAAGTGAATGATGGGAATGTACTTTCCACCACGATCTAGTCCTTCATAGCAAGTTGGAAATGTTTTTGCGTGCCAAGTTGCAGATCAAGGTAAAAATAAACAGACATTTACAAATATTAAAACATGTAATTGACACTTAATCCTCTCCTGAAATCCTTGAATGTGATCAACCATCATCATCGCCATAAAACCGACTAATCCCCTCTTGTACGACTCAGTTGTGTGTGCTGTCATTTCGGTGGTGAACATCTGTCCGATTCTGTTATATCATTTCCCCGAAGAGTGCCCAGCAGCATGTCACAACCACACCGGTGTTACTTCTGCTTATCGCGACGAGACACGCACCTATGAGACTGAAGCAACAATCGAGGGAAGCTTTGTGTGTCTAAGGCGTCGTCTCCAGGTTGTGAATAGATGAACATTTGGCAGAGATTATTAAATAATAGCAGCTCTACATTCACCGCTTCTTCATCTTCGGAACCGCTGTCCCTGACGTTGTGCATTCAAGCAAAACTTGTCTGTCAGTTTTGTTTAGTCAGTAATTTATTCATTTAGGCTGCAGCAGGCACTTTCAAAGACAATGATGCACAAGCTCCGGGCTGAATTAACCCCAATAATTATGCAGATCTGTGGAATGAAAAGCCCAATTGTTAGGGACTCCTCAAGATTCCTGCCCCCTGCTGTGTGTGAATCCAAGAGGATAAATTGCATGAAGGTATTTCAAGTCTCGGCTGCTGTATGCATAACTAAACAGATTGTGCACGACTGATTCTCAGGTAGGCCCTAATGGAGGCATTCAGCGTGAGTGCATTATGTGGAGCTGACAACACAGGATCCATTTTCACAAACATTTTAAAGGAATTGACAGTAAGTGTTTCCAATAAAGCCCATTTTTAAAGCTCTAATGGCTTGTTTGATCAATAAAGCTGCTCTCCCACTGTAAATAAAGAAGGTGGTAGAACACATTTGTGGGACGGTTCGGTAGTCCACTAAGTGTTCGCTCTGATGCCGAGGTCACGCTGCAGAGGTCACGCTACAGAAGGGGCAATGTTGGATTTTATTGTTATATTTATTATTATTATAATAGATACCCATCAGTTTTATAGTAGGTTTTTTAAAACCTCATTTACTGATTGTTCAAAGCATCAAATTAAAAAGGAACCTCCAAACGTAGTAATCTGACTAATGCCATAAACCATTTTTTTAATGCCGTTTTTTAAGACATCCTGTTTATGTGAGTGAAATGTGCACAAATATTTTTAAACCATCAATCCATATTTCATTAGACATAATCCTTAGTAGAGTAACTCGTATGTCAGTATTGGACGTATATAAATGTCTTCTATTCGATGTGATAATTATAGGTTTGTTACTTATTTGAAAAATGAATATAGTTAAGATTATCAATGATTAAATTCTTGTTAATAAAGCAGACCCTAAGTGTGTGTGAGAGGCTCAAGCAGACACGAGAAAGGTAACAGTAAATAAACAATTTAAAACAAAACAAATAACCAGAATAACAATAACAATCAACAAGAGTCAAATATCTGCACACAATTTCCAAAAACAAAATATCAACCAAATCAGGAAATACACTCAATCAGAGAAGCGAAAACCAGAATGAGGAAAAAATTATATAAATTTGGAGGCAAACACCAGCAAATACCAGAAAACAACAAACAATAATATCAACACTCTGGTGAAGAAAGTCTAAAATCCAATAGAAAACAGAACAAGAGTAGAAGAATTTACACTCAATACAGGAGGAGAAATAAGAAGTGATATAACAAACTGTCCGTGAAGGTTCTTATTCATCCAGGTAATGGTTATCCAAGAGGTTCAAAGCGTTACTCTACACAGTCCAGTTGCTTTTGAACCTCTTGGATGATACAACAACTTTAAACCAAAATAATAGAGAAGCCTAAGAGGAACTAAAATAGGTAAATTTTTACCTCAGAATGACTGCATCTAGTAACTATTATATTCAGTTTAACGTTGAACTCACTTTACATTTCAGTTGATAATATTTCCCAATCTATTTTGCGTTAGTTGGTTGAATACTGCACTCACACTTTTGATGCCTGAGTTGCTAGAAGCAACATCGACGACAGTTATTTACTATGGAAGTAATTTCAGTCATTTTTGGGGATAAAACAATCATCAACATCTTAGCTCTTTAGTTCATTCATTGTTTATCATATTCTAATTGGCCATGGTTTCCAAAATCAATAGTTTTGTATCAACGTCTCTGGACTCAGCACTATGCTGCTACTCACATCCAATATCCTGCTTTAAGACGAGGACATCTTTACTCATCTTATTTAAGCTAATGGCTTTGTCTTCCTCAAGAACACTTTATTTTGTGCAGTAATGGCCTGATACAATGTTTGGATTATCTGTATACCATGTTGTATGTAAGATACAGTATGTGTCTTTTATATTGAAGGTCATCGATGTGAGCTCACTATTGGTTCAAATGTTTGGTTTTGACTTTTGGCCAAGAATCTGACTTGATGCATATTAACTTACTCTTTATAGAAAGCTATTTCAAAAGCTAACAGCTTTCACTTTGCTGTTAATGTAATGCTATAGTGCTGGAGAGGCTGATGGTCGAACACTGATGGTCAACTGGTGTAAGTGTAACATGTAAAAGTCAATACTAAAGCTTTCTCCAAACAAAGTTTAAGTGTTTTAAGAAGTATTTATTTGTTTAAATCAACTTATCAAAATGTGCCTCGAAAACCATATTTGAAAGGCGAGTGTTGATTAATTGTTCAATGACGTTCACCAAGGCTACTGCAGTATTTTTAAACATGCAGTACATCCTACACATATTCTCTTTCTTTAACAACTGGTAGAACTCCTCTCTTCTTCTGAGTCTGACAAGCTACTAATAATTCCCAGTGTGGTAACCAGTGACAATTACCATATATCTATACTTTCCATTGGTTTGTTGAATCAAAATCAGAAGTATAAACTCCAACATCCACATGCAAACTTTTTCTCAACAGTTTTGTTAAGGAGCAAACCCATCTCAGACAAGGAGCTATTTTTAAGCACATATATATCTTCTGAAAGCTGCTGGAACTCTTCCGGGGTTACTGCTGCATGACGATATTGTCTGAAATGTTGTGTTCTAAGACTTCCTGAAACCCAGAAAGATCACATTGAAGAAACCAGACTTCCGTGTTTCCTGTCCATAGATTATCTATAGTCTTTTCTTAAACACTGACCCAAACTATTGATTTACTGTTTTTTTTTCATGCATTTTAACGACTGAAATAGTATTTCTGCTGAAAGCTGCACACGTCCTATTGATTCACCTGGAGATCCTGCATCTTGCTGTTTCTCTCCACGAGCCACGAGCCAGCTGTGATTAGTCAATGAGCTCCGTGCACAGAATGAAATCAGGATCATGTCAAGATGCAACACGAAATGCAATGAACCTGGAGTATCAATCCTGAACCAGATGTATACAAGAATTGGAAACAGAGCAGTGATGACGTTCTCCAGGTTTTCCACTGACTTCCACTTCACAGCAATGGATGTATATTTGTCATATTTAACCGGAGAATATTCTTCATCTGCTTCACTAGTAAGTAATGGTTATTTCTAAAGTCACAGCAATGTATTACTTTTCATATGACGTTGGGCGAAACCCATTAATATATAATGTCCTTTAAGGAATATATATTTTAGCTGGTTCTGTTTAAATGTAACTTTAAATGAATGAATGAATTGTTTTATTTTGGTTACAATACAAAACACTAAAATTACATTTTGTCACCATAAAGCTTTAAACATAACCGAAAAAGGAATAGGCTAAAGCCCAGGCTTATTTTTCCTATCCTATGGTGCCGATCCATGGAATAACCCAAAATATAAAATTATAGAAAGCAGAAAAACACAAAAAGAATAATAATAATAATTTCACATTTCAATCATTTTACATTGCAATCCTTAAGTATTTTATAGTTCAATAATTATTTCAAACTCAACAAACTACTACACAACTTCAGTTTGTCACTAAGTCTATTCCATAGTTTAAATCCCACATTTATATTTAACATTGGTTCTCACTATACATATTTCAAAGACACAATTATTTAGACAAATGTTAAATATAGGTGGGAAGACTTTTGTTCTTGGCTCAAAATAATATTTTTAATTTTGTATCTGTCTAAGAATTTAAGATGCCAGACTTTATAAATAATCTATTCGTGGTTTTGCGATAGGAAGCTTTGTTAATTATTCTGATAACTCTTCTCTGGAATTTAATGATAGGATCTTTGTATGTCCTTCATGTATTTCCCCAAACCTCAACATAATATGACATATATGGCACTATAAGTGAGAAGTATAATATACGCCAGACATTTATTGTTCAACAAATCCCCGACATTGTAGATTATACCAATAGATCTCATCCACACCAGAACATTGTGTGGGTCATATTCGGCCATCTCAAAGAAGGAAACAACCTGTAATAAATATATACTGTATTATATATGTTCTGACCATTGCTTTGTCCCCCAAGCATTAGTCGGATGTTTCCGAAAGAACAGAAATGCCATCGCCATGGTAATGACAGTATCAATGGATAACTCTTGGAAATACTATTATTTTTTAACTTCATTTATTTGCCTTTTTTCTTGTTGCGAGGTTATGTTATTACATATTTGGTATTTGAGTGAAACCAGCAGCTGTGCCTTATCCGAGTGTAAATCTGTGCTCCAGCTAATCAGTCAGTGTGGACTGTGCTTGTGATTGGACATTAATGTTAATTATTTAAATGTGGCACCGAGCGCCTGCCTTAGATGAATATTGAACATTCTAACCAGAGTGATTAGTTCACCAGCCCAGCTCAGCTTCGACAGAAATCGAACCTAATTCTGTGGGAAACACTGAAGAGTACCTGGAACACTGTGAGTCTTCTACGTGGAGATGTGCTTCACCAGTTTAATGATGTGGGTCAGTGAATGTACCTGTTGAGTGTAACCTTATCACTGCTTCTATGACAACTTTAAATTTCAGAATTGTTTTAATTTGTCCAGGTTCAAAAAACGCTCTCAAGTTTTGCACTTACTATCTTATTTGGACATGATGCAACATGGATTGGTGTTCTACATCTACATCTTTTATTTCAGTTTTTGTTTAAGATTATTATATTATCTTGTGGACAAAGTATTATTATGAAAAAACTTAAATATTTATAAATCCATCAGTTGTTGTGAGTCTATGTGAGATTGATTTATAAATCAATCCAATTGATTTAAAACCAAGATACATTTTTTTTCCATCTCATGGTTGCCTACATCACATAGTGGTCGTTTGGGGCAAAATGCGAACAAAGGTACTTTATAGTACATTACTCTTTGCAGTGTGAAACAAGATCAGCTGAGGTTTCACACAACAGTTCTTGTTTGTTAAGTTGCGATGAATCAGGAGTTATTATTCAGGTGTGGCTCACGCCGGACAAGACGATTACGTGTCGCCTGTAATTGGTTAAACGACTGGGATCATTGGCTCTCTAATGATGAGGGATCAGTCTGTGGATCAGAGTAAAGTCCTCGACTCCTGCAGTCAGTGCGTCTAAGTGATGAAGCGGGCTGGAGGTTGCATCTGTCATCTGGTGGCCACTTCCTGCTCTTAAGGCTCTGGCGGCTCCGACTGTGTGTGTTGACTTGTGCAGTTTTGTGTAGGTAAATAATTGATGCAGTGTAAATCCAATCTGCCTCGCGGCAGGTGTGCTGTTTGACAACGTCTCACACACGACACAAGGAAAGACAATGATGTAATTAAAAGTTATCTCTTGTTTTTCCTCACACACTTTCAACTTCTACTCACTCTCTTCACACAGGTGTCCATTGAATGCTTCTTTTTGTCCCTTTAATATTCCTTACTCAATCTTCCCTGTCTCACACTATTCTCATGCTTGTCTGCCTCATGTAGACAAGTGGTGACCTGGGATAGTCTTGACGTGTCACCTGCAGTCTAGGAAGATGGGGAAGGAATAGAGACAGCGTTGGGGAGGATGGGGTGAAGTCACTGAGAGCACGTTTGGGTTTACATCGTATGGAGTGTCAGGTTTAGTTCACAAGGTTTGAAATAAAAGACAATATGCAAGCAGATAGAATGAGAATCATTTCTATAAATCTAGATATCTCTACTGAGAACTCTTGTTTTTGCTGGATTAAAACAGTGAGATGTTTTTTCTACATATATTATAATAAACACTGAAGCTAGGGGAACTGAGTTGGCAACGGAAAAAAACTCTTCCAAATGTCTATATGTTTATATAAATTGTTTTTCCAAATCTTACCCTGATGGTGATCTATTTATGTTGGAAATCAAAAAATTATCTTCACTGCAGAATGTTATGACCAGTAGTTTTGACAGCATGCAAGAGTCATTTCAGTCGATTTTATAAAAACACAGCACACAACCCTGCTAGAGTTTGGCCTTTCAGTGGCAGGTGTCAAAAGTGAAGGACGGAACATTCCAAACCTTTCTAAATTCAGATGGATTATGAAAATCTACTATCTGAAAACATAACCTCCACCACATGCTCATGTTTAGAATACTGTATAAAAAAGTAAATCAGCATTTTGTAAAACGTCAATTTGTTCCATTATTCATTCTCATTGAAGTGAATCAGACAAAAGAGATTATTTAAAAAAAAAAAGATTACAAAGGACCGTCACTCCCACGAATCTTTCATGTTCTTCAAATATTTATTTTCCTAAGCCTCTATTTGCTGCCCATTCATCCATCAGGTCGTGCCGGTACACAAACTCAAACACACTCTTGGGATTCCTGTGTCAGAGAAGCCTTCTTGTCAAACAATCCCATTCTTCCAGTAAGGACGTCAATGTATTGTTCACTTCTACCACATTAAGCTTCAAACTCCCTTTATTCCTGCTTCCTTTACACCTGTGTGCGTCTTTGTGTTTCTGTCTGTAGATGAACCTCAAAGTTGGCTCGCCTCAGTATTTAATTATTTCTTGTATGTCTTCTTATTCCAGCAGTTTCACTTTCATCATTAATCCATGTAGCTACAAAAAGCTTTAAAGCAAAAAAGTAGTTTTGTTAATTTCCTGCCTTTGTGTTCAGGAATTACCTCCTGAGGGTCAAAATTGGATCAGAGGATATAAAGTGTGTTCTCCCTTATTATGTGTTCTATTATTCATATTTTATTTTTTTTGGAAAGGTCTTATATAGCTGAGTACGAGATTTGATCTGCTTATATGGTAAGAAAGATGGCAAAACAAAGAATAAATCAGGTCTGTATGGAGCTTCTATTCCCTGCTGAGACTTAGGTTGTCATGTTCCCACATCTGGATGGCTTTTCTTCACAGCTGTTTGTTAACACAGCGCTCAGCTCTGGTATGGAAGTGTAATGTTCGGTCTATTTGGTAACGCACGCCAGACTTAAATATGTTATATAAGAATCAAATACTTTTATTGCCAGTGTTGTAAACACAACATAGGAATTTGTTGTGGTGTCAGAATAAAAAAGGATGAAGATAACGCACAAAATAAGCAATAGAAAAACGGAACTATATTACTTCACATGAAAGCATTCTTTAATTCGAAAATATACCAAACATTGTCACGTGTGCTTGTTGACTTAAGAGGATAATGGCCAATTAAAACCCATATTAGTCATGTATACAATCTTCCTTATTTGTTTTTATGGAACATGTTATTTTCTCTCAATTTTATAGTTTCCATATTTCACTTTTTGAATTAAAAAAACTTGTATTTTTCTCATCATTTGTTTTCACTAACTTGTTAAAAATGATTATTATTGATCTATTAAGAATACATTTTTATTATTATTATCAATTGAAATATACGTTTTATTATTCATAATTGCAAGGAAATCGATATTATGAAAATATAATCATAGAAAATAAGTCAATATAGAGAACCGGATATAAATATCTGTGTATTTTCAGTATATTAATCTATTATTTCATGTATCTTAAAAGAATCAGATGATTATGACCCCTTTGTAGTCATTGAAGATTTTCATGAAAATCCATTGAGTTACAAAAGAGACTGGGCAAGCAGGATTTCCCAGCAGTGACTTTCTTCTTCTGGTGTGAATGTTCAGTCCTTCAATCCCACTGGAGGAGGCGATACAACACATTGATCTTTGAGGGAGGCACATCTCTGTTTTTGTCTCCTTCTCTGATAAATTGCTGAAACAGTGGATGGATGAACCGAGCTGACAGGTGGTGGGGGTCTGGGACGCTCCATGGGCGAAGATGAAGACGAGGAGGAGGGAAGAAGGAAAAATGTAATTCCCCTCCTGCTGCCTCCAACATGCTCTTCAAAGATGTCTGCTGAAGGATCAAGCTCTCTCAGCTGCTGTTGTGTGTTCGCTAATGAACCCAATGAAATGTAAATAAGGAGTGAAATTCAGCTCGTGCGGATCAACAGTTTGGTCGTTTCCGTGGGTCTGCTTGATGGTGGATCAGAGGGGCGGGTCGCTCGCACTTAAGGCAGCAGTTTTTGCAGCAGTAATGAACAGCATGTGTGACGCGCCCAGTGCAGCATCGATCGCTCGTGCACAGACGGCGGTGGAAATTGGTCCTGTTGGGGGAGCAAAGGCGGCGCACACATGCCTACACCTTCTGTGGCTACATATGGATGCACACATACTGGGGTGGGGGTGTGTGTCACTTTGTACATATACACTGTGTGTTCCTCGACTGCCTACTGGACTGAGGATGATCTTCTTACTGGTGACAGTATGGAGCATATAGAAAAGGAGAGGCTTGCTTTCTCTGCTGGACCTCTGCCACCTTAACACTGGAGACATCTGCTCCAGACAACCACAGAGAAGTGGTGGTTCCTGCTTCATCACCCTATGACCGGTGGTTAACTAGTCTCTAACATAACCTGGCTTTTTGTTGATGAGCAAATCTTCATGATATATACAACATAACTTAAGAGGAACTGTTTCTCCTCATGGGTCATGGTGGCTGTTATCATTAGCATAGAGATCCGGGTCATCCACTATGCACTTCCTCATCATCATGCTATATTGATGATTTGTCATGTTGATTTGTACATCAAGTCTTTAAACAAACAAAATTCATTTCTGTTGTTGACTGTCGCTCCACTGACATGGATAGTGCTTTTTTCAGTAACCCTAAAAAAAGGAACCACAATTTAAACGTCTTTACCACTCTAAATTTTACTTTAGACATCTCGATTTTTCTATTATATTTTTTTTAACCTCAACCCTATTATTTATAGATATATTTGTTTGTCTGTGGGTGTATACTGATGAACATTCAATGTGTCGAGGGCATTAAGGAGACTGAGAAGGTTAGTCACATAGATCATGAGAAAACTTGTTTTAGTCAGTCAAAAGTGGAAACTTGTGAATAGTGGGTTGTTCTTTTTGTGATCTTCACATCATTATTTCAATGCCAACTTTTTTGACCCAGTAGATGTAGTACTTGATGAAAATGTATGTTTCTTCTACATTCCAAAAGGTTGGAAGTCAAAAAACAAACTGAGTAGACGTGCATATAATACTACTTTTGATGTACAATATGAAGAAAACTTTCTGACTCTAAAAGGATCCTGCAATTGTTACATGGTATAACGCTCATTTACCGTTACACAATATAAAATGTAGATAATCCAAGAGATTACAATTGCCTTAAGATTAACTTTAACTTTAACTCTTAGTTCAAACTTTGCGTTCTAAAAATGTTTTCATAATTCAACTATTAGGTAGTGAAGAAAAAAGTCTAATATTAGTTGTAAGTCTTTTTTATTGAGAAGAATAGCCTAATCTTAGTAGTAGCTTCACTCATATATATTTCTAAAAGTCTGTGCTCCTCATCATCATGTCCTATCATGCAATTTGTGACTTATTTTGCTTTTAAACTAAAATTAATTTCTGTAAAACCGAAGGGACTTCTGGCAACATGATTTTGGTTCTGCTTTTATTGGCAAATCCAGTTTTAAAAACCTAATGTGGCTTCTACTTAAGAGCAGCAGTAATACTTATGTGGCTGACAGAGCTTTGAAGCTCTCCAACCCTTGGTAACTGACAAATATGAGGTTTGCCTGGCCTGACTGCTGCTCTTATAAATACCCTTCTCTGAAGTGTGTTGTCCTACTGTAGCAGAGAAATGAACAAGGCACTTTCTGGTTATTTATAATGGTGAACTTGTTAAATTGGTGTTTTAGTGCCGCGGGCTGTCAGGCTTGTTAGTCGTGATTACATCCAGTTTCATTCCACAAACTGATAGCAGAGATGTGAAATAGGAATACAAATTAGTTAATGAGGAGGTGAAAAAAAGCAGACGTATAATAACATGTGTTGAAAATTATGTTTTTGTAATGAAGCGCTGAAAGTTTATTCATTCTAGCGACTGCTAAGTGTACTCAAGCGTGGCGTTGACATGAGTGGACACCAGTTTCAGATAAAAGTGAGAAATTGCTTTTTTAAAGTGCACAACAGTAAAGGTTACTCTTTAGAGATGGAACATTTTGATTTTCTGTTTGGAAGGTTAAACCACTTTTGTAGAGTTGAGTACAGTTCTGATACCAACTTCCTTGAAAACTGTTGTAGTGAAAGAGTCACCTGGTGATGTAGGAGCCACATCAAGGGACTTTGTTTTATAATACAGTTTAAATATTTATTTAGTTGCTGGTGAATGAAACAGCTCTTTGAGCTCTTTTATATTGTGTGGAACCGGAGCCTCTTCATCCACCTTGTTCTTTCACTCACAGTTGACAAGACTTTAAATGCTACCTCAGCTCTTCCACTACAGAGCAGGCAGAGTTCCCCTTATAAATAATGCTCCTTAAGTATCTGTGCACCCAACAACAGTAGGAGGGTGACTGTTATTTAACACTTTTGCTTGTTACACTTCCACCTTCATAGCATTTCAGTGGTAGGTTGACTTAAAAGTCAATGCTAGACACATTTAATAAGTGATTTCATAATTTTATTCTAGATTAAAGTCATTTTTGTGAACGCACAGACACAAGTGCAACATTTTTTTTATATTTCATCAGAGTTTCATATTCCATATTCCAGCATTTATGCTTAATTTCTTACCAGTTTGTGCTATCGTTTCACTAGAATAAAGGCTGATCTGTTTTTCACTTTATTTTAGAAAAAAAGAAACGGGAGGTGACAGAATAAAATGAAAGTTTATCTAGATCTGGTTGTACAATAGTTGTTTGTCAATATCATCGTCGTGACATATGTGTTACACATGATATAGAGAGAGCGTGTGAAACTCTTGGGAGAATGGTAATAAGAGGCTTCTTCTCCTGACACCGCGTCTCTGATTGTGTCAGTAGGACTCTTTCAGTTAGAAAGAAATACGATACACCACACTACAGGTCCTTAACCTTGCTGACGGTCTGCTGCCTGTGTGGTAAATCTCTCCATTCTCCCGACGCTTTGTTTCTTTTACTGCGCTCCTTCAGCCTCCATTTCTCTCCTTCTGTCCTCATCTTTTCCCCTCCATCATCCTCCCTCTGTCCTTCAGCATGTTAACACTCCAGCCCTGTCACTGAGCCTCATGGCACCATGGAAACCAGTTGCACCATTGTTTACCGGTGTGTCTTTGTGCATGTGTGTGTCCGTGTTTGTGTGTGTTGATGGGGCGGGATTAGGGTCTTGTTTGGATTCGAAAAACCGAGAAGAGGTCGCGGACGTCGCGACGGGCCCCTTGCTGTAATTCATGTAAATTCCCTGAAGATCCCGACTGCTTTGTTTCCATCTTTGTCCTACCGAGCTGAATCCGATGCCTTTCGTTGTCAACGCAGCTCCAGAAGAATCTTTTATCAGCTTCTTTCATAGCTCAGAGAGAGCTCCAGATATCACGATGGCCCTGCTATACGACACCGACACTGGAGAGGTTGAGCTTTGAATGACACAGATCTGAGATGTTCCACTAACAGGCAGCTTTACTGGACATGTGACTCATGTTCGTAGGTGTGCTGGAGGGAGCTGCTCTACTTAAGTCCATTCCCTCAAAATGGAAATGTATCGATGGGTCGATCTTAGCCACTCTTGACTGGGTGTTGCAGTTGTGTACTGAAGTTAGCAAAGCTGCTTTCAAGTCGATATTCAGGGCGCCTCTTTTTCTGATTGGTCGGTGTTTCTTATTGTCCACTTAAAAGCCATGTTAGGTTGAAGTGACTCGGTTGCACCTCTTGTGAGGGCAAAAGGCAAACATAAAACATGTTTTTCAAATGACCGATAATAGGCTAGAGTATGTTATATGTTGATGCTTTTGTGTGCCTGCTAATTCGATCTGTTGCTTGATTTCATTTTGTTAAGGTTCTTCTCTCATCTTTGTTCCAATTGAGTGTCTAAGCTGAGGAGGCCAAGTTATATATTTTGGTTGTTATCGCCTCCCACTTAATAAGGTATATTTTTGCTATGTAATTTCATTTGTAGACGCTCCTTCATGCTGAAGAAAACAATTATTCAAGGAGAAAAAAAGTGTTCACTGTTGGTGTTTGTATGTTTTTACGTAGTTTTTGTGTGCCTTTCTGGCCTCAATGTATGCGATGTAAAATAAAATGAATAACAAAATCCATGTGACGCTAATCACATAAATGTCCCTTGACACAAACATAGACACACCAGCAATAAGTTCTTTGCTAATGGGACATTGGTTTCCCCTACACTATAGTTTTTACTTAAATCAATTTTTTAAGCATATGTCAATATATCATGAAGTTACATATATTGAATGGGGTGTTTTAATTGTATCTTATATGGATTTTGGACCTCTATTGTAAGTAAGTAAGTAAGTTTTATTTGTACTCATGTTTGTACCAAACCATCTTTTAATTGAAATATTTACATTAGAAAATGTACCCTGAAAGCACTTCATTTTTGTTGAGGTTAAATCTTGTTCACCTTAACCACACCCACTCTGCTGTGATTGGTCAAGAATCAATGTTTGTCAAGCAGCATCATCAATCCCAGTGTTTCAACCGCAAAGTGACTTCTAATGTTAACAAAACGCAGGTTGATTGAATAATGGACTCTGCTCTTGTAGCCTATCGTTCACTGAGATTCCAGACGGGGGAGAACTTAATAAAGAAATAACTTCAAAACACTGTCATGATGAGGGACTTGCATATGGGAGAGGAAGACTTAAACATTTGATACATGTGAGTAAGTCAGGAGAGTTTTCAAGTTTCTTGCCATTTAAAGTAACTTATTAATAGATGTGGGCAGTAGCACTAGTATCGTAATTCATTCTGTTATTTTCCGGCTGACAAGTATTTCTCCCCCCTGCCCTACCAACAATAGCCCCTAACTCTTGTGAATCCTGCCTCTTATTCTCTCCAAGGGCCAATCGTATTTCACTGGCATCTGTGAAAAGAACCTCCAGTGGGGTCCTCAGCACATTCATATTCTCCCACATGAACCCACTCGTGGTCATAGGAGGGCTGGTTTCAGGGCCGCAGCAGGAACTTTGTTCTTCTGAAAATTGCTATAGAAATATGCACTTGCCATTGAAATATAGTGTGTCCATTGGTGTGGTGACAAAGAACAGGGAGGGGTCCGCTGCTGTCACAGTGTGAGTCTGAAGGAGACGTGGGCCTATGGGGAACGGCCCAGTGTCTGTGGTCAACAGAGTCAGTGTGCAGAAATAATGCCCATTAGCCTTGGTCGTTCACGCCCCTCACTCAATGAAATATTGCCCTTTCACTCATGCCATCCCATAATCCATACATCTCATCGCTATCCATCATTTGTCTGAAAGATGTCCGCCGCCAGGAATGCTATTATTATTATTAATACATTTTTTGAAATTAATGGGGGCTCACGTTGCGACCAGAGATGCTGAGAAAGCAGAATTTTGTTTACATGAAAAGCTTTTAATTAGTGAGTGAAATCGAGTTCCAGCGGTGCAGCTTTACATTTCAAGACCACCGGCAACTGTTGACACAGATTTAATCATCGTAAGTAAGGAGGCAGTTTCAACTTGTGCAGGTCATGGCTATATTTCTCAGCAGTGTGGCGCTCCACACGAGTGGGGACACCAGTTCCACTTTCTTTGTAGCCTCTGTATATCCCTAAAAAACGAACAGTTGCTTTATCAAATCAAGGTTGTACGAATGAGTGTGACCATGAAATCATCATTAATATTCACATCTTGAATTCATTCCTGCACTTCAAACACTGATGATCCTTATTATTATTCCAATAATTATCTCAGCAATTGGCTCTAAATTGTATCGGAACCAAAATACAATGACCCCTTCACATTACTTTTATGAACTTAATCAGAAGCATTTTAAACTGTATCATGTGCCCCTTGAGCAGTTGCTTAACTTGATGCAAAACTCCTCCTCTCATCATTTATATCTTTCATATTTTCTATCTTCAAAATCTCACCACAGTATATAGGGAGCCCCCAGCAACAATTGTTAGAAGCACATCAGGAAATACCCTTTGGTCAAATCCTATGATGTACTGAGAATATGCAACATTTCAGCACTTCCATGATATTGTTCTTAAATAAAAATAAAACAACTTGCGGGGAATTTTTGGCAGAAGGCTTTCCGCTGAGGGTATTGTTTTTTCTTTTATACTCACCGTATGTTGAATATTTAATGCTGCATATATTGAACTTGTACTTTTACACACCACTTTTCTCCAGTGGGAGAAATGTTGTTTGTTCAAGCCTAAGCCAGTTGATCTATATTCCAAGTAGTTTTCAAAGTAGTTCCCTAATTCTGTCTATTTCATACTGTATTATTCATAAAAAGACAAAAAGCAAAAGAAAGAGGATTACTGGTATCAGGTAAGCAGGTGCAAAAAAAACAACTGGGTCCTGTCACAGTAAAAGTTATTGACTACACACTAAAACTTTACGCTCAACTCATCTTGAGCGTCTTAAGGGACTATACTGCTGGATGTTGTCCATACATCACAAGAGAGGAACAAAGTGTTTTTCGGGAGCCCCGGTCATTGTTCATCTGGATGGTCATTGTACTTCACGACAGATTGTGTTACAGTTTATGTGCTTTTGTAAAACGAGGGATGTTATTTAGGGATGGGCCTGTGGTGAGTGACTCTTTTCAAAGTGATGGCCTCCGCCATTGTTGCCCTCCGCAACCATAGCCAACCCACATCAATAGGCCTCTTTCACTCCTTTTCTTTAAAAAAAAAAATGGGTCGCAATAACACTAAAGTCGGCACTAAATGAGCTTCCTCTCACCCGAGTCAACTAGATTAGATTGCATGGGGGGACATCTGTTGAGTGCAGGTAAGCACTTTCGCTCACTTCTCATTGACCAGCGTCGGAAGTCTTCAGGATGTGCCTTCAGGCTTTTGGCTTTCTATTCATCGAGCTCTGCCGCCGCTGCTGTATCTCCACCCTCTATTGAACTTCCAGACAGCTGCATTGACTCCCACAACCGCTGCAGCTGACAGTTATTTCAGCGCAGTTGATTTAGCGTACAATTATGGTGCCAATTTAGCTTTTATGCCTTGCCAAATTCAGCCTGTCGGATGTCACACTCTGTCATCGCTTTAATGCTGGTAACATCTGATACAAAACAGTGTTTTTTTTCTTTTTTTCAATATTTAATACGCATGTACAAACGTGACCCACAAAAAAATGCCACCCAGTAACTTTGTGGGTTCTGGTTGCTGTTCATATGATACCAGGAAATGTTTAACCTCTATTGTGGAGAGACAATAGCATGTTTTAATCCCACTGTGAGAGGCGGCGGGAGGAGGGAGGGGGGGCAGGGGAGGGATGTGGGAGGAGAGGAGGGTTTAGTGGGTGTGTTGGTGTGAATGGCGGGGGGTAGGAGGGTGGGAGTGATTTTTTGTGAGGGGACGGACTCTCCTCTCGCTTCTGTCACTCAGTCAGAGATAGAGACACCGAGGAGTACAGAACCACTGGGATTATGACAAGCGACCTTTTGCGCTCCGGGCCCGGATGCACACACTGAACGGATTTAATCTCACCGACGAATTAAGGTGAGCTCTATTTCATGACGACACACAACTGGCTTTTTTAGAAGATACGGCTAAGAATTTAATCAAGTTTCCTTCAGATTTAAATGAGTGAAACTAAATATAGAAAGACTCCGATTAAATGTTAGATGTGAGATATCTATATTGCACATATTTAAAAAAAAAGTTAAAATCTAAAATGAAGAACATTGGTTCTGAAGTGTCAAAAAGCCATGTATGTTATATAAATGACTGTCTGCAAAGAAATAATTTTGCAGCTCAAAACTCATCATTTACATATCTGATGAACTTATGAACTCAAAAATGATGAATAGTTTATCAGCTCCATCCTCCCTCGGGTTATCTCACCATTCTCATTCTCACAAGTGGCAGAAAAATGCTCAAATCTACAAAAAGTTCAGTTTTAAAATGGATTGATTTGTAGAATAGTCACATTGGTTTCTCTTTTATTTGTCTTTCAAGCTTCTTTACTTTTCTTTTACTCCCTTAAGTTCGTAGAAATACTTGTTCTGATTACTAGCCATACAGTTAGTTTGTTTCTTTCGAATTTATTTGCCGACTTAAAAAGTTTCCATGTCTAAAATCCATCCAGTTTTTTCCAGTGTACATATGCTGCAAGTGTTGTTTTTGGTGCGTTCTTAGCAAGTCTGGCAGTAGAAGGTTATTAAGGGTGTTGCTCAGACGTGACCTTCCTGATCTGCTGTGTAGTGAGAATCTTTGTGGTTAGTTTGCACTTCCCCTCTCCCTCCATGCCAACATTTCAATTTAATGCCGCTGCTTACTTCACTGACTCCTCGATCTTCCATGAAATGTCAAGTCTTCTCATGTAAATTTGGCTTGTAATTACACTCATACCTTTTCCGTGCTCTACTCGTGCAACAATCCTCAGGAGAGCTTGTCAGCTCATTAGACGGCAGTGTGAAGTGAAAAGCCTCAGGTCACAGGAAAACACACCCCAGAGCAGACGGCACACAGATGCACACTTTCGATGTGTGTGCATCGTCTCAATCAAGCTCTCCCTTTTTTGTCTCAGCAGGGTTGCTTCCTTGAGCTTTAACATCCAGCTGCACAATTTTGTAAGATTCATTCATTTTTTTGGCTTAAAATGTAAGGTTTTGGAAGGTATACCTGAACTTAGCAGACGATCAGTCTCTTCAGGTTGCCTAACCTCTTTTTTTTAGCATACAGTAATGCATAATAAAATGTTTTGTAGCGTTCCCGATTGACAAGACTGATGTGTTTTAGTCATTTGGTAGCTGATGCACAGGCGGTTGCATATAACGCTAACACCAAAACACAGGCACACTATTCTCGTCTCTTAAAAACGACTTTCTCTACTTCCCGTCTACTCCGGAAACCAACACACTGCACTGACTTGTGTAAAACCCTGAACCTAATAACTGTAAAACAAAAATGAATCCTCCATGTATAAAAAGGTATGTGGCATCCTGGTCGAAACACCATCAAATTGGTTGATTCTTCAGATAATTCCATTGCAAGGATTAGATATACTGTTGCATATCCCAGCTATCTAGGACAAAAGCCTGAAGAGTTGATTCATGTTGTCATGTCTCATATTCAGTGACGTTACATAGAATCTACCGAGAGACTCTACGTGTTCCGTTTTGTTCCTTGTCAGTGCAACTCAAATGATGCATCATTTCACAATTCCTAATCCTAATGAGTTTTTGGAAAGCCAGAGTTTAAAAGCTGCCAACTATCTACATCAGTGGCAGGTTATTTCCAGTCAGTGGTTTGAAGCCCCGCCCCTCATCATCACCATGGTATCTGAGTTGATCCGAGGCCAGCTCAGTGTTGTGGTGGTGGCAGACTGTCTGCCCGGCTGGATGTCACATGGGGAGGTCACTTCTGATGGAATCGCTCTGTCCCAGCAGCCGGACGTGGAAAGGTCAGCTAGTTGTCCCCGAAGCACAGTGAGGCTGGTTGTGTTGTGTGTGGGAAATCATCACAACAATACAGTGTCAAACACGGCGTCTGTTGATGAGAGTGCGAAACATTTTGCTGCTCTTATAATCCCTCACGACTGTTATGAAGCCTGTTCTGTGCAGAGAAACATTTGACTCAAAAACGAAAGACGCGATTTAACCGGGGTCATGGTTCTTTTCTGGCTCACTTTCCAGGCAGCTTTGTGACAGCTGCACCTGAGTGGTGGTTTCACTCTCCATTCACCGACCACACTCGCGTCGATAACTGTGTTCCAGGAGTAAATTGGAACGGCTCCTCCAGTTATTTCGTCAATCGATTCCTAACTGTGGGTCTGGCTGTGACGCTGCTGGAAAAAAAAAATAGTTGTTTGAAAAAGAGGAGTTTTGAGAGTATGATCAATGAGGACGGTTTCATACTGTGACCTCTACTCAGGTCACTAATATGCACCTGCTTCTCAAGAGAGCCGGTGGATAGAGAAAAACATGTTTAGCTCTGTGTTTTTTACGGCAGGACAGGTTGGTTTCTTCACAAGTATTTTTATTGGGACGATCAATATAAGACACATGTTGAATGAATGATCCATTGCTGAGGCTTCCATCTAGTCAAGGCTTCCCCTCACAGTGATATGGTCCCAGGTTCAAATCCAGCCTGAGGTACTTCTGTGTCATTTCTGTGACATGTTTCCTCCACGTGCGGCGAGGGTTTCCTTCTGGAGTCCATTAGAGAGTAAAAGACTCCAAATTGTCTGTAGGCGATCATGTGGTTGTCCTCGAATAACCTTTTGTCAAATCAATAAATATGTTTTTGCATGTCGGCCAGAAGTGCTGCAGGGTTCTGTCTGACAGATTAGGAGCAAACTTTCTACTTTGTCTCGACGAGGCCATTATTACATGTACCTGTATATTGGATATTAAATCACATTTATTTTCTTCTCCAAACGAATGTTGTCTGAAACATATTAACTTCCTTCTCATAAAGTTGAACATATTAAAAAGTATAAAATAGCTGTGTCTGATCAAAAATAAAAAAAGAGTTCTGGTGTTGACCAAATTTAATTCTGGAAAAAATTCATTTGTATGTCTCTTTAAAGAATATTCAAAATGAAGTCTAATGAAAATCGAACATTTTAAGTTTATATTTTAATATTATCAACTGTTTAAACTCCTTGTTGACATGATATGATGATATTTTAAACTTAGCTTACATGATAAAAATGTTTTTAACTGGCGCACGTAGGTTTAATAGGTGAGGAATTATAAGACAGTTATATACACAAACAAGAAAAGCACCTAAAGAACATTTGAGTCAACATATTTTATTTTCAAATAGAATGGTCCTTTACTTACAAAGCTATACTTGAATGTACATTTTAGTTCAAACAATCTCAAATTCAACATTCAGCCCTGGTCCTCAGCAGAAATAGCAGGTTCGTGGCTTGCTGTGTGTCGGTGAACGCAGCTGTACGACATCAGGTCCTGACCTTAAAGTTGAAAGATTTGACATCGATCAGACTCCGAGCAAGCAAGGAGATGAAAGCACATTAAAGCAGGGGAGATGATACAGGAGGGATCGATTATGGCAGTTTAGACAGCGGGTGAGCGAGTAAAAGGTCAGGAGCAAATGAAGACTGCAGAGTTGAGGAGGAGCGAGTCAAGAGGGAACGGCAGTAGCTGATAATAGAAGGAGAGAATGAGATGTGCGGGGATGGATGTGGGAGAAGAAGTGGAGACCAGATGGGCCGATGAAGATAAGAGGTTAAATTTAAGCTAAAGGTGTCCTGACAAATAACAGGGATGTAGAAACTTTATTTCTAAAGTCAGGATCATGACACACAGTGTTGCTGAAACTTTTCCAAAAAAACAGCAGACTTTTCTATGCTCTTCTCCAAGTCTCTTGAGGATAGCTTAGCTCCTTAAATGTCAGTTTTTGTACACCATCTACTCCTAATATGGATCCACACGCTTTTGCCGCATTTTGGTTAATAGAAGCTACTTTATCTATAATATTATTGTCTTAGAAAGACCCCCAGATATCCAGAATCCCTCTACTTCTGTCAGTAAACCACAGCCTCACACTTGGAGGTGATCATTCTCATGCTACCCTTAGCAATTTATAGTTAAAATGAATGGAAACAAATGGAATAATGTCATGAAGGACCGACCAAAATAGGTTTGTTTATTGTATTTGAATCTAATGGTGGAGCTTAGTTGACAGAGGGATTATTGCAAGATATTAACCTCCAGCTTTAAGATTTGAGCTTTCCTGGACTCAAAGTTCAGATTTGATGACAGGGAAAACCTTTCAAAACCAGCACTGGGTCTCTCAGTAAAATAAAAGGAGCTTTAACGTGTGGGATCAATTATCAAAAGAGTGAAACAGCCTCACTGTCTCTTTGAAACCTGAACATGAAGCCAGCATGGGTGAATATAATTATCAGTTTACACCACGAAATGCTAAAATAAGTTTTCCTCTTCCTCTTTTCTTGTTTTGAAGCAGAGAGACTCGGAGCTCACGACTTGCGAGGGCGGAGGAGCCGAGCAGGGATTTCTTCTGTCTGGTAAGTTGGAATCATTTCTGTCGAATGTTAAATCCATTTTTCCACATATCCCCCCCTTGGCCAACATCAACGCTTTCTAAAGCAGTTTGAGCCTCCAGCCTTTCACAATCGAACGCTATTTTCAAAGGCGTTTCCCCGTTTAGGAATATGGGCGCGGACAAATGTCATACAAATAACTCATCCTTGTTGCTGCCAGAATCTGAAATGGATCAATCACATCACCATCCCTCGGCCGCCACCTTTTTTGAAGCTTAGCTTCCAGTCTGAGCGTTCCAGCTTTAGCTAAAGGTCAGTCGCCCTGGCTGGCTCTGGTCCACCATCAAACTGTGCCTTTGTGGCCACATTTGTTCTGGCGACTCAATTTTGCAGTCAATTAACGAAAATCACAGGTTTTCTAGGGACCAATTGTCTGTTTGCTGCGTGGGGTTGTCAAGGTAACGCAGCCTCGAGACAACAAAAATAGCACTTAGAGCCTATATTGTGCCCGGCTTCTCTCTTCATCACATGTGATGTGTCATAATGGAGCTTTTAGACGTGCAAAAGTTGTGTAATGCACAATTAGATGCTGATGACACTTTCAAGCTGTTTCGAGAATGACCCTCTTATTCGCTCATTCGCGCCTCGATAAAGTGTGTCAGATATCCACAGAGGAGTTGATCTAATGCCTTGCTCGTGTGAAGGGAAGCTATCAGCATCTCCAGGGCCCCGGGAGCACCGCAGACAGAGAGTCGAGGCACTCGTAGCTCATCTTCCAGTGACGGTACTTTTGTTTTATTTTTCGCGACAGGGACTTCTCTCGCTCTCAGTTCATGCTTCCATCTCCAACGCTCTCCTCTTTGTCTGTCCGCTCGTATCATCGGTCCACTCGCGTCACGGCTCCGTGGTTGTTGTTGTGAGCGCGAGAGTCAATACAACACCGCCGGGGGCGAGAGAGGCTGAGTCCACAGTTTCCGATGGTCCAGTCATACCGGGACACGCTGAATCCGAGCTCTGGTTCGAAAACACAAGCGAGGCGTGAAGGCGTCCATTGTGAGCTGCAGCATTCATGTCCCGGGTTCGTCAATAGAAGCCTGCAGAGGTTTCTGTTTACCTCCACAGTCAACTCTCTCGTTCCTGCTCTTTCTCACGTGGCTCTGGGGAGGGGTGTTGTGATGCAGAAGAGCAGTGGGGAGGGGGGGCTGCAGAAAACTCATCAGGATCGTACAAGCACAGCTCTTGCAAAGCAGCTGCAGAATAATGTTTGTTCAGTGCTGCACGATTTCCTCATTCATCACTTCCAGAAACCAGCACAAACACTTACAACAATATATTCTGGCTGCTGGCAGACGATGAGTGGACCTGACTTCACTGTCAGTATTGGAGATATAAAAAAACAAAATCAAAAACCTGTTTCTCTTCAACTTAATCCAAATTTCTATGTTAATCTTTTGAGATCTTTGTGTTTTTCTCCTTTGACCTATGCTCTTTATGTTTGCACTTTGTTATCTCTGCACTTTTTTCTTAGCACTTTGTTCTTGTTCTTGATTTTATGAGTCTTGCTGTACCTTCTATCATCTGCTGCGAACTATAAAACCTTATTTCCCAAAGGAGACCTCCAGAGGGATAGATAAAGTCTATCTGATCTAAACGATGAGAGTTGAATCCCATTAATGCATTAAGAGAAGCACAGTCATGAGTCAGAACTTTCCAAGCAGCATTTTGGATGATAAAAATAGACACGGACAACATTGAAGTTACTGAGTGAAGTAAAAACATCTGTTAAGAAGCGGTTTACTTCATAATAAATGACTGCACAACACAAATCCTGACTAGCTGGAGTGCAAAGTATAGGGGAAAAGAAGAGCTAAATGATCAGACACAAACTAGTTTGTGGTCCAACAAAATGTTTATTAAAACAGTTTAAAGGGCAAAATTAATCAATCTTTAATGCTTATGTTGTTAGTAACAGTTTCCTTGTTGATAACAGACTTTTTGTAAGTTGTAATTCACTGTAGCTACAGATACTATTAACTATTCTATTCATGATTTTCTTCCAAATGGCTGTTGTTTCTAAATGTCAAAGGTTTGTAGTATAAGGCTTGGGTCCCCAAACCCTGGTCTAAGGACTGGCACTGTACCATGTAGCATTTGTTACCAGGCTGCACAAAAAGAAAAACTATTTATATTATTTATAGTGTTTTGTTTTGAGGTTTTATTTAAAAAAAAACAATTGCAAGTAAAATCAGCATGTGATGCTTGATGTGCCAATACCTTGGTTACAGCCAGGTTTACTGAAAAAACTTAATCTGAATAACTCTAATGAAAACAAGTGAAACATACTCATACTCAGAGCTCTTGCTGATTCAAAAAAGGTTGGAGACCCCATGAATAAGACGCTGCTGTCAAGTTTCATAAGGTACAGCAACAGTTGAAGGCTTTATAAACCGTTCCAAAGTGTCAAATATAAGTTTATACACCTGAATAAAGAAGGCCTCCTCTCCCCTTCTTCTCCGCTTGTGTTCTCGATAAAACAACGGCGTGATCCTTCAAAGCAGCAGGGGGATACCTCCCCACTCTGGGGCCCTCCGGGCTGCTCCCAGCACTCAGGTCTCGCACAGAGCCCCACAGATACGACCGTGGTGTGTGTTTGATAGCAGCCTGCCAATCATCCCGCTCTTCCGTGTCAACCCTGCTGCTGGTGCATGTAATGTTGCGCTGAAAGAAGCCTTTGGTGTATTTGGAGCGAGTGGTTGTTGTCGAGGCACGACTCAAGTGTCAGAGAGACGGACATGAATAAACAAACAGAAGAATAGGTGGATACAAAGAAGGCGAAGGAAAGAAAGCGGCCGAGTGATGTGAAAGGGGTCGGTGGGGCCGGTCCTGAGGGGCTCCAGCTCTAGTCTTCCATCTCAGCTCGGTAGAGAAAGTGGGCTTTGTTGCCCACCTGACTCACGCAGTGTTGCAGACGGCGAGGGGGTTCGTTGTTCTATATCTGGAGCTACTTATTCTCCTCTCACCTGCCCAACCTTGCTTCAGGCTCTTCTCTTCCTCTCCTCTGTGCCGTCGTCAGCTCACTTGTTTACCGTCATCGCAAATAGAAGGTTAAACTCCACTTGAATGCTGGAAAAAATTGGTCTGTCACTTCTTTATTCCGTCAACGCATTCCAATCTGTCGCCAGAGGAGCGAATAATTAGTTTGTATTTTAAATAAGATGGTGTGATGGAATGCAGAGATAAATATAGAAGCATTTCTCTCCTTGAAAAAACAACTGGATGAATGGAAGTTCAACAGTAGACCTGTCTTCACTTGTTGCTGCCTTCAGTTTTTTTCTTTGGAACTTTAGCATGAGGACAGGATAAGATAAAGTTGAATGTATATATATATAAAGAAATTCAATTTTACTATTTACAATCGACATTCACTGTGGTATTTAATTCATTTTTTCACTATTGTGTTGCAATTTTCAATATGGCCTCTAGATTGCAGCAGTCATTATGTCCTCCATAGTTCGAGGCACAAGAAAATCCCCGAGATCCTGACAGTGACAAGGAGGACAAGAGAATACAGTCGACTCCAGCAGCTTTTTAGGTTGATTTTTGAAAATCATCCATGGTTAATACACACCCCTTGTATTGAGTACAGATTAATACATTATTTAATGCAGACTCACAGAGATGACACATGGTTACATTCCCGTCTGACCACCAAGTGTCCGGAGATCTGCTGTTGTCGGCTCAGTATCATTGATGAAAGGAAAGTGACTGTAACAGATCATGCTTTATGATGCTTTCACTTACACTCATCAGTTCCCAGATGAACGATATCATCTGCAATAACACACTCAATTGAGGAGGATGATGGGAGGTTTTACAAACATGTCCTTGGGATACAAAGATATTCAGCCAAGGCCACATGTAACACACTTTTAGGCCCCCACTCGCACACAAACTGGATGAATAATTAAATGTTGACTCCCTTAATAGATGCATCAGGTCGAGGCTGCCTCATGATGGTGTCAGAGCTATTACGGATTCATAGTGTCCCTCAAGGACGGCTGGACCTGACCCCAGAGACCCCTGGAATCTTGAACTGTACCAGGCACACTGAGAAAGAAACAACAAACTCCAAATGATATGAATAGATGACAGAAAAAAAAGGTTTTATGAATAGATACTTGCTTTAACCTTATAATTTAAGGGTTAGGAAAAATATTCGGCAAATACCCTAAACATGAATACAACAGAGTTTTTGGATTAGAGTTTATTTAGTTTTTCCACTGATTTTATGAGAAAAAACAAATAAACTATACAACGTTTTGATATGTTGAAATAAAAAAAATATGTTAGTTGTATTATATGGAAAAACAATCCAGGTTTTTTTAAACATTCAAAATAGATCTAAAATAGTAGAAAATACAATTCAAAATTTAAAGTTATTGATAAAATACCTTATAAAATAAACCTTGTATGTAAATAACTAATCAATGCAATATTTTCCCAAAACACAGAGTGAACCAAAACTCTTGAATAAAATGTTGCAAGCGCGTTTACTGTATTTGGATAAACAACTGCTGCTTGAGATTCCTACCTTGTATTTAGATAAACGTATTTGAAGCACAACACACATTTGTCTGCCTGACATTTTGACAGTAGAGTGCATTTATGTATAGAACATGATGGTTTCAGAAGATTTATAGTGCTGTTATCAGTTTAAGCTGTAATCCATTCAGCTGCCATGTTCAAGGCCTGTGGAGAAACACAGAGGCGCCTCTAGCTGCGACCTTCCCTTGAGGCCACTTTTGTCCACCTGTACTCACATAAAAGAAGCTTTAGGATATCAAAGTTCCATCTGTATATAACAGCCTCACATAGCAGCAGATTCTAGCGTGCAGACCTGATCAGTGCAGAGCAGCAGCAATAATAAAACCTTGAGTGTAAATCAGAGCCTGTGGGAGTCGGTGTGTGTGTGTGTGTGTGTGGGGGTGTTGGGGAAGGTTGTGGTCACATTCTTGGTTTTGATTGGGCGTTCGTTCTTTGAAGATGAAGCGTTTCATGTCAGTTTTCATGCCTTCAGTTTGAAACTCTCAACCAAAGAAACCGTTTTGTACTAAATTATATATACAATACGATATAATGAGATACACTACAGTACAATACAATAAAATATGGTACAGTACGAATCGATGCGATGTGATACAATACCATACAATATGATACGATACAGAATAATGCGATGCGATACAAAATAATACAATACGATATCTTAGATAGATCATATCTATAATAAGATCAAAACTTTATTCGTCCCTCAGTGGGAAAATGTGTATGGTCACAGCAGCAATTTCACTGTAGGAAAAGACTAAACAGAGAGTGCCCGAAAAAGAATAACATAAAATAATAATAATAAAACACAATTATTTAACGAAAAAGTACTAGTTCGATAAATGGTATTTGTGGAAAATGCAGCACTATACAGTACAGAAAAGAGTGGTGAGAGTTTAAAACACAAAAACATAAATGTATACAATACAAGAGTTCAATTTTTAATGTGTGAAGCCTTTTTTGCCCCGTGTTGAGTGTTGCTCAACAGCAAAAATGTCACAAGCAGTTCAATACCAACCTGTGTGTGAGTCTATGACGAGTCATCTCAGGACGCTCCCGACCCAATGTGTGACTTCTTGGACAGACTCCAGAACCCTGAGTGCCTGGACTGCCGGTTAGTTGATGATATACCAATGAAAGTGATGCATTACAGCATTACGTTTTGATGTTTTTTATGTTTTTTATTCAAACTCATTTGACTCATTTTTCAAACTCAGTGTGTTGAGCTCCAGTCAGGGTGCACATGCTGACCTCTGATAGCAACGCTGTATCTGGTTCTTTCTTCCCAGGATGGATACTGACCACTGCAGAGTCAGGGCTCGACCTCATTAGGCTGAGATATTTGCTGAATAATCTTTCCATCATTGTCGGACTTTTTGTGCTGCTGAAAATCATTTTAACCCAAAAAGTATTTAAAACGGTCAACCGGTGATTGTGTCTTTCGTTATACAAAAAGCGAGTGATTTGATTTTCTCACGCTTTGAAAGGACCATTGTTTGTGTCCTCTGTGTCTGAGATTGGATGGCGAGGGCTTTCTGGAAGCAGCGGAGGGGAAATGATTTGTATTCACCTGCCGTATCTTGAATGGGGGCTGAGGAGGGGCTCGTGAGGGCGAGCCGGGAACCACATACTGCTTTCTTTATGTGATAAACGACGGCTCTGACATTCACACGCGTCGCCAATACGTTTATAAGTTGAAGGAAGGGATGGTTGATGAGGAGCAGAAGCTTTTTAAGGGTGACAGGTGGAGGCATCGAAGTCGCAATCATCACATGTGGAACATATGTGAGTCTCTTGTCAACATCCACTCTGCTGATGAATTCCTTTTCTAATCTTCCCTCTCTTACTGGCCCGGCCGGACAACTTGATCATTCTGGCGACCGAACAAAAGAGACAAAGTGGAACCCGGGACGGGCGGTAATGAGCAAGTCCTCTTACAGTGTTACATATAGATGGACCTCGGTGTGGGGAGGCCTGTCGGAGACAATAGAGGGTTTTGAGGGGTCTAGAGCCTCTTCTTTGATTGAGCTTCCTGGCGGTGGGATCCAGCGTTCGTGAAGTGGGAGCTGTGGGTTCAGGGAGGGGGCGAGGACCCTCCTCTGCGACCTTCCGCAGACACAGGTGGGATGGAGATGCTGGATGAAAGAGGAGGAGCAGGCGGGTGGCGCTCAATAACACTGGACCCTGCTGACTCTGTTCACCTGCAGGGGATTTTCTCACCATTATTTTCTCACCGGCAAATGACATGTTCTGGTAACTGGCAGTAGTGACTGATTGTTTGAGCGTCAGTGTTTCGGCTTTGTTATCTGGTGTTGTTGGCAGATTTTGCTAGACTGCACGGTGCCACACAAAGCTGGGGCGACTCTAAATGACCATCGACGCCCGCCTGCATCGACTGTATCAGCACAATTCCCCCCTCAACACAACGTGTAACGCAGTTTTTCTAGATGGGCCGGGTTCCGTTAGCTGTTGACACAGAAGCAAAACACTGTTATTGTGGGTCAGCTGACTGTGGAAATCATTTTTCCTTCACCATAGACTGAACCATAAACCAATAAACTACAGCAGGGGAATTATTCTTTTTCATGTTTCAAAAGTTTTTCATTAACAAATACAAACCATATTCACTATTACGGTAACAACAGCTACCAACAGTCATGACAACTACTGTCATTCTGTTGTTGTTCTGGAAGTACATAGAAGTATCAAGTCCAGTGCTCCCAGTTTTTTTTTTCGGGGGTTCCTTTCTAAATCCCCCTTCATAAACAATATTATTCGTGCCCATTAAATCTTAATACAGTTTTCATTTATAATAATAATAATAATAAATGAATTCATATAATTATTCAACATTGCATATTAAAAGGGATTGTCTGTGACAGGGATTTGAAAAACTCCCATAATGCTTTGCCACCCACCCAACCAATCACTGCTGTTCATCATTTTTGACCTGGCAACAGATGTAGAGATACAGCATTGTAGTAACCAATCAAGTATCACTAAATGTAGCAGTATGTAGAAAGGCATCATGGGAGTTCACTGCTTTGTTGCCACCATTAATGGGGTGCATGTGGTAATTAGGGCCTCCCACTAAGTTCTGTGGTTATGTTGTAGTTTATCTGCTGTTCAAATAAACCATTTTGGTAACAAGGGGAACAATTGCAATGAGATTTGCTGTTCATGACTGCAAGAATATATTTGAACTTGCCGTATCGTGTGCGGGTAAATAAATAAAGATGATGAACCACGGAATGGTGAGGGGACCACTTTATTATGACTGCTAAATCTATTTAAGCAGCTGTTTGGACTGAATTAACTGCTTGAATATGTAATTTATCTAACATTTTCAACTACCATATATCCAGTATTATGACTTAAATTATAATACCACAACCTCAGTAATTAATGTTACTTTTATTCATACAACAACTATTGCTTCAACTATAATTGTAATTACAAATGCAGCAACAATAATAACTATTTACAACTACCACAATTATGATTCAGCAACAGCATCGGTTAAATATATTTGAACTAGTTTAAGCACTTGCAAGACACAGCGCTAATGTCTTATTGAACTTTTTATTTGAACTTTTTTCTGGCACTGCTTGAATTATTTTAAAACATTCCAACCACTGAAATTTGTTCTTATATATACAACCTCTACTGACATGGTTATTATCATAACAAGAAGTTTTGTGACTCTTAGACACAACTACTTTCATTTTAAACAGTTAATACTTTAACTGCAAAACATTTCCAGCAACCGGATACAAGTACAGAACAACAATTCAACAATCTCTTCAACTGTGTTTCCTTTGATCGGCTGTGGCTCAATAACGCAGCTGTCACTTGTCCGCATGACTTTATCCTCCACATCCCGCCTCACACAGACTCTTTTTGTTACACACTAAGCTGAAAGTAAACTCCTCATATTGGCCCCATCTTGAGAGACCCCTCACATGTGGAGTAAGTCGTCCGGTGCAGACATGGTGGCATGCTGAGATTCTGATCACGCTTCTTTTGTTGAGTTGTGGTGTTGGTGTGTGTTTGAAGGGCGAAGCAGATGTCAAGTGTACAGTGTCTCACCAATGCCAACAATGAGACGACAAATGAGCCTCACTCTTTTTTCTCTTGTACACTCCGTGTGTTGACATCGCTTTAAAGATCTGACATCATGGAGCATTACCGTGGATACAGTTATAATCTTTCCATACAACATCATAAATCAAATTTAATCGCTCTAAAGAAAGCCTCGCTCTCTTCCTGCAGGAATGTTGTGTCTCCATTTCAAAGCCTCCCAGCAGACGACGGGTTAGTGTTGATGACATTATATTCAACAAAGGCATATGCCTGCTGCTAAAGTGTGTGCTAATGATGTGTGTGTCCCAAACCTTTGAGAGCCGCTCAGGCTGCCAAGCACACTCCAGTCGCTCCTATTTAAGTCCAGCTCTCCACCTAGGCCAAACACTTGCATACCAGAAGAGGATGCATTTGCCAAAATGTGTAAGCAGGACTAAATACATGTTCATACCAGCTTCTCCCGGAATTTCATCTTTTAAGCAGTAATTATATTTTTGGGACCACTTTCACATAAAGGTCAAGTCGTTGCTGCTGCTTCTCTCCCTGATTTAACTCTAATGAACGACTTTAAAGTGTGTCAGGTCACTTCATTTTGCAGTAATGAGCTTCTATGCATGTCTGGTACCAGCGCATTTTCAGTCCAATTAAAGGAAAATCAGTGCTTCTTGTACCATTTTGTTCTGAATGGTACAACACTCATGAAAAGCAGAAACAAACTACATATAACTAGCCCATATAGAAAGAAACTTTTTAAAAAACAACAATAATTAAAGCAATTGACGACTCCATCAAAAGATAAACAAAATCACTTCTACAAGAACTATCAATAAAAGGTTTGTTCACTCAAATTTTGAACTTCAAACTGTATCAGTTGTTATTCTCTAAATTTACAAGACAGACACTGGACGAGCAGCATGGAGGAATATGGATGATTTAGAAGAAGATAAATACGAATACTTTGAAAATAATCCTAACCCTTAGTCAAGATGAGGGTGAGTATAAAAATGAGCCAGTTAATAATTTGAGATTCCAATAAAAAAAAACAATAATTATAATTAACCTGTGATAATTATCAAAGTCAACAATATACTTTTCTGTACAACTTACTTCAGTTATGTTTCAGACTCTGGGATCAAAGCATCAATGCAACGACTGCACTAGTTAAAGCAGTACTATGTAATAATTTGATGCTTTTTTTTTGTTTATGGGTATATTTTTCATTTTTGATCAATTATTTTTGCTTGGCACTACACAACTTTGCTTAGGTGACCAGCGCGACCACCATATGACCGCCCAAAAGGAGTAGGTCTGAGTGGAAGTTCCATGTGGTTGCAATTCTTTCTTGGCTGTGGTACTTAAATTGCTTTTTATAGCATCCAGGGTGATAACAAGAACCTTTCTCTTATCTTGAAAACAAATACACAGGTAGACTGTGGTGGCTACACAAAGACACTGTTCTTAGAATGGAGAGAGCAAGTAGTACAACTACTACATCTTCTCAACTTTAATGTTTCTTAAATTTCTGCTATAAGTCTAAAATCAGAAAAAAGACAAAGTGTATTTAGTAAACCACTTGTTCACACTTTAATAACTTGAAGACTGGGGCCAAATAAGAACCTATTATATTATTATGTTTAAACAATATATGGTGTGATTTGATTAAGAGAGTAAGGAGTTAAAACATTTCAATGGAGGACAATATTTTATTTTACAGCACAACATACAACATCCTTTTTTTCTTGATTGTTGTGTGTTAATCCAGTGGCAATCTAAATCATAACTTGAGGATTTGGACAGTAAATATAGATAAGCCACGACTAAGTGAGAGTTATCTTCACTGTTGATTTGCTCACAGAGCAGCACGTCTCCCCAGACTCATCCTGATTAATTTGAGCTTAATATATATTCTTAGTGCACACAAACCACCCAGGGCTTGAACTTATTATCTGCTTGGTTTAATTGCTGATTTAATACGTCCACACTTTAACTTTTCTCCTGCATAATAGTTTGTTGTTTTCACGGCATGCTTTGTACTGTAAGTAAGCCACAACTCTTGAATGACAATTAATGGTGCATATAATGCAACTTAATGATTTGACCAAACTACCTTAACTACAGCAACAGCAACGACTTCTAGAACAAGAACAAATGACTGCATCTACAAAAGTATTTGCAAATGCAGAGAGTTGAAGGACACCTTAGCCACAAGCCTTCATTTCACTCACATGTTCACTTTTCAGGTTAATTTGGTCTTTTGAAAAGCTTTTTGTCCCAATTCACCCAGCATTGACTCTAATGATCTTCTTCACTGTGAGGAGATGAGAGACCTTCTGATTTATCTGGACTGCTTTCGTTATCTGAGCGAGCCAAAGTGGACTTCCTCCGCCCACCTGACTCACAAGTGTCCTCTCAGATAAGGATGAGGTGTCATGTGACTTACATGGGAGATTTGAGGCAGGCCTGGACCGGTGTGATGAAAGCAAAACTGCTTTCCGTTCCAGGTTGAGCAGGCGAGGATTTCCAGGGATCTATTTTGCAGCGTGGATTCTGTCTGCATGCTAAAGAGAAGCTTTGCTCTCTGAAGCGCCGGCGCTCATTAGAATTAGGGAAGCGGGGACGGAGAGCCGAAGCCAGAGTGTTTTGCCGTGTCACTTGGAGGAAGCTCGCTTGAATGCAAGTGTGAGTCACAAAGAAGAAGGAGACTAATGGCCGGACATGTTCTTTTTGTTACATTTCACAGTAACAATTGAGGCTGAGAGAGGATTTATGCAGGAAGAGCCTCTTGACTATTTATCAGATGCTGCACTAACATTGTTGGATCAATTCTTTTGAGTAGTACGCTGAATGAAACTAGAATGTGGAGCGAACTTTAACACCTTGTTGTGTTGTGAGTGAGAGCTACAAACAGGATCTTTTGATTTGTTTCCATTATTCTTTATTTGTATCTAATAAGACTCAGACACCTGATTAACACTTGAATTAATGCTGCCAATGTTAGTAGTGAAAACAGCTAATCTGACTTTAAGTTATATGTATTTTTATCTCCAAAATATCTTGAGTTATCTTTTTTACAGTCGTGTTGCACCCACGCAGCTCAGTGGTTAGAGCTTCGGTCTTGCTGCAAGAGGGTCCCAAGAAGATTCAAATGCAGCTTTAGGCAACTTTCGTCTGAGGTCAAGTTCTTTCTGTATGTTCCAAGTGCTAGCATGGGTTTCTTCAGGGCACTCCGGTTTCCTCCCAAAATCCAAATAAATACTGTACTGTACAGGTGGTCTTCAATGACTCCAGAGCCTTTCTATTTTTTTTATATGTGACCTATGATGGATTTATTGCATGAATATCTATATGTTGGAAAAACGGTCACATGACATATCAACATTTGTGTAAAGAAATATACTTTTCTTAAAAATAAAAAAAAAACACTAAATAAAGAAAATAAAAACAAGCCAAAAAAACGAACAACAAGAAACTTGACTTGATAAATCCATATACAACTCTCATATGATATTTATAACTGTTCCAACTGCAGGTTCTACTGTATATTACTGTGTGATTTACACTGGAGGCCAATTCTTCAGCTCCAACATTATCTACTTTTCTGCCACTTTAATACCTATTTAAGAAGAAGTTTACAACTATTCCTGATAAGAATAGGGGAAACAAATGTGTAAAAACGATACAATTCAACGGTATCTGTTATTTATTTCATGACGTTCCTATGCAACGATCAGAAAAATTGGATGAATCATAAAACTCGACATATAATTAAATAATTCACATTTGCCTGAGTACAGGCTTGTGACTTACTAATGTTTTTACAACACCTCCATTCTTGCTCTTCTAAAGATAAACCACCTGCTGAAAAAAAACATTCTGCAGAAAGGTTTTCATTGTCATATTGTACATGGACAATAAAAAAGCTGTGGAATGTTTGTGAGTGTTGGAGGGTCCCTGAACTGCACCCCCATTCATATGTAAACCACGTGAATTCTTTGCATACGGCCTCCAATTATACAAGCTAATGAGAAGATTATGGCAAACGTGCGTTTCACGCCTCCCACAGAATCTCCCTTTGTTGTGGCACAATGTTGTATAAAAGAGTCCGTGAGTTTTGGTCCGAACCCCTGAAGTCGTGCCTCTTTTCCAGGCGTAGTTCACCGGAGTCAAACAAACAAGTGATTTTGCTAAACAAAAGCTTTCTGTTTGGTTGTTTTTTAAAAAGACTTTTGTGAATTGAAAGTTTAAAAAAATACTGACATATAAATATTATGTTTATGTACAATTCTCGCTCTAGTAGAAGAACTCACATTTCTCCGATCTTTAAAACTCTTCACTGGCTTCCAGTTTCTTTTAGGATCAATTTTAAAATTCTGGTTCTTACTTTCAGAGCTATTCATGATTCAGGCTCCTCCTTACATCAGTGATCTGATCCAGCCTTACACCCCAGCTCGGGCTCTGAGGTCTGTGGATCAGAATCTACTGATGGTTCCACGCACACGGTTCAGGACCAGAGGAGAGAAATTCTTCCAGGCTGTTGCTCCTAAGCTTTCCAACGATCTTCCTCTCTCTTTGTGCTTGATGGAGTCTAATGACTCATTCAAGAAACATCTTAAGACATTCTTATTTGTGCAGGCTTTTCACAGATTTTCTGGGACTCCTGTGTCTGTCTTATGTGACTTGGCCTTTTATAGTATATAGTTTTAACCATGTATTGTTTTTGATTGTTAAAGCGCTTTGTGACCCTGGACTAGAAAGGCGCTTTAGAAATAACCATTACTTACTAACAATTGTGCCTCATTAACAAAAAAAATTCTTAAATGTTCTTGTATTATTCTGATCATTTTATTTTTGTCATTTCAACATTTTTGTCTTCTCCCTACTCTATTTTGCTTTCCCTTTTTCAGATTTGATCTTATACTTTCTTTTTTTATTTTTAAGAATGAAAGCTGATTATAATTTAACACAAAACGAGAAAAAAAGATAATAGTCAATACAAAATATGTCCTTTTATTATTGTGAATTCTCTTGTTCCAACGTTTCAACGTTCGAGTCTAGAATGATTATCCCTGTTGTTGCTGTTCGGAGTTACCATACCCTTACAGTGCAATTTTACTCTGAAAGTGCCTTTGAGCAAGACCCTGCTTGTCGATTGTGTCATTGCAACGTGGCAAATGAGGTATCTTCTTCCAATTTAGAAAGTAAAATGTGCTTAATTTTCTCCTCTTAACACACACTGACACGGTAAAGAACCGGCAACCTCCATCTCACAAACAACCCCCACACACCACCTCACAAACATTTAATGGCACAGAAGAATAGACCGGAAGCTCCACGAGTGAATTCATCCGGTGACATTCACCGCTACTGCAGGAGCAGCCGGCAGCGTCGGAAACATAAACTCTTCCAACCATAACCGCTTTCTCATCACCACCTCTCGGAGCGTGGAGTCGCTCTCATCATTAAACCCTCCCGTCTGTGAGGAATCCCTGCTGCTCCATTAAGACGCGGCCGAGGCTCACAAACCCCTGATTGTGCCATCAATAGCACTGATTATGAGAGTTAAAGACGCGACACGTTGATACAGTCTTTCACTCGGCACGTACAATAGTACATCTGCTGAAGGTTAGTTCTTAATATTCCTGCATCAATATTCCTCTTCTTTGCAAGTGATGTATCCTGACCTCCCGCCAACCACACGTATGTATGTCTGTACGTGTGAGTGTGCCCCCCCCCCTATGTGCCGCCACCTCAGGCATCTTAGAACCAATTAGTTTTGGAATGGTGAAGTAGCTGCCCATGAAAATTGACAATGGTGTAAGTGAAGAGGACGAATGAGAGGCCAGACTTTCACACACAAACGCTGAGGAACGGCCCCGAGAGGAGGAGGTCTGAGAACATTCAAGCCGATGAAAATGCCGTTTCCTGTGGAATTTAAAGAGCTCTAATCGTGGATTTGCACTTTTCCCATTAATAGGATGAATGTGGTTCACAAGGTGGAGCACTGAAGTGTGGAGGGATGGAAGACACCAGTGCTGTGTCTCAAATCGCATACTAGCATACTCAAAGTTACTATTTTTAGTGCGTAAGTGCGTCTCAATTCTTAGTATGCGAAATTTAGTGCGCCATGCACACTAAATTGGCGTGCTAAAACGCCCACAAAACTGAGCATGGTTCGATGGAAACTAACCACCCTAAACAGCCGCCATCTTAATGACGTTTTAAACGTAAGTTACGTCATATATAAATGCATATATATGCATAGACTTACAGGTGTATTTTCAGCAGCAGTAGAAGGATGACACGTCTTCGGTGCTGATACCAGCTTAAATATCTCGCGAATATTTCGATTCTCATATTTTTTCTTTATTTCTTTTTCCAAAGTTGCAATACGTGCTGCCAGCAGGTGTCGGCGATAGCATTCAAACAGCTGGTTGAAACATCGTTAAATAGAAGTAGAAGAAGAAGCTGTCATGTGATCTCCGGTTAGTGTGTAGCAGCAGTGTTTGATTTGAGACATACTATCTGTGGAGAATTTGCGTACTAGTTAGTATGTACACTAAACTGATGCATACTAACTTCTAGTATACTAAGAGTAGTATGCGATTTGAGACACAGCACAGGATTTTGTATATGTGCTCTGATAACTAAGCATTTGTCAAGTGTTAAAAATGTAAAAAAAAAATCCAAATCCATGTTCATCCACCTTTTTTATTAACTAATGTGAACTGAAGAATGTTGGTTCCCTTTATTGTCTCTTCTGTAACATTATTGTGAACATGACTGGAAGATGCTTTTTTTTATGGTGTTATCGCTAAAGACGACATTTCCAGAAAGATGTTATCAGCCAGACTGAGTCTTATCTGGATTCACTTCAACGCTCCAACCAGAAGGAAGATTTATCGACCTTTCTGCTCCCGTCTGCACAAGATCAATGTGAGAGTGTCTCGCCATATTTTAACTGACTCCTACCGAAAACATCGTCCATCGAAATGAAGAGGTTTCATTTTCATACGTGCAATAATTCAATAGATTACAATGGATGAATGAATAGAGTCAACTGTAGGATTCTTTTATAGATTTATTTGCTTTATTTATAAGTATATATATATATATCTTTATTTATTCAATTATTAAATTAAATTCAATATTGAGACACTTTTAAAAGTAAAACTATTGTTGGATACCAACTGTGAATGTTATCGTTCGAGGAGATTGAACATATTTGTTTTTCTGTCCAGTGTTAAAACAGTGGAATTGCAATGTTGTGAAATCTCTAATACAGCTGCCAGCAGAAAATGGCTTTTGTTCCTATTTTCCTTTGAAATGAATGTAAACACCTTCTCCAAACGCTGCAATAATGCTGCTCAGGTTTGCACGAGTCGCAAAATTAGACCACACAAAAAAGTTTAAAAGTTTCATGTTGCTGCTTTAATACAAAATAATATAATCAAAATTATTTGTCACATTTTTTGCAAACGGTCTTTTTCACCACTTCCTGATCTGTTCTACCTGGCAATCAAAGGGCTCTGTGTGGAGGGTTCTTCGTAGTGAGGGATAGTTCTTTAAGGTTTTCTCTAATATTGCGGCTCAACATGCACTTTTGAAAAAATGAAGGTGCTTCGACAGTTCTCAAAGTTATGGTCGAAAGAACGGAAGATACACAAATTTTGTGCATTTAAAAAAATAAAAATAAAAAAATTATATCCAAACATCCAAAGTTAAGCAAGGCTTTCATGGCGAATTGAGTAACAAATATTGATTATATTTTATCATGCAGTTAAAATGAAAACCAATTGAAAATGATTCAAAAATCCAAAGCTTGTGTAGCTTTTGGGTGTTAACTACCAGTAAGTACCCACCCATAGCCCTCTGTTTGTTGCAAACCTACATTTTCTTTCAGTTTGTTTGTGCTACCAAAACTTGAATGAACGTTTCAGTTTCCTCCTGCAGACCAAGAAGACTGACTCCAGTAGTTGTCGAAAGGTGTGTGTGTGTGTGTGCGTTTGTCAGGATGTCCATGACCTCACATCTGGCCCCGACATCTGTCTGCTGCTTGTTGATTAAAGCACAATGAGTTGAAAAGTTGCTGTGGTTAGTTGGTTAGTGGTTGTCAGGAGCTCCACTGAGGAGCAGCCGATGTAACGATACGTGTGGGTTGGTGTCAGTGCACACACACACACACACACACACACACACACACACACACACACACACACACACACACACACACACACACACACACACACACACACACACACACACACACACACACACACACACAGACAAACACACTCTGGGTGGCTAAAGCTCCTACTACACCTCATTAAATTGGGAAATGAATCCTGGTTGATCCCCTCCTGATAGAATTGGCCGACTCATGCAGAGCTTCACCGTAGAATTTCCCATTAACAGGTTCATTCTCTGCTTGTCACAGACTGTCCTTCACTCCTGCTGCAACTTTGCTATTTTCCTCCTGAAACCTCACAGTGTGTTCAGTGTGGAGACGTGAGTTGTGGAAGAATAGTTGTGGAATGTAATTATCACTCTCAAAAAAAAAAGTGTATTCTGTTGAAACGCACCGATGATGAAATTGCCCTTGTGCATCTTTCTTTATGTCAAATCCCGATGGTGTGTGTGAGCTGATGATGTAGCTAAGGGTTGGATTGGACGCCCCGGGCGACCAGCACATGCTCTCCCAGGAGAGGTGCAGCAAGGGGCCGTGGGCAGCAGACGTTAGCCTGGGTCTCGTCCCGCGGTGCCAGACACCGGCTCTGGGTCTGTCGATGAATCATGACTGTAGGGCAGCAATAAAAAAAAACATCTCCCCAAGGAGGACCAGACCAGACCCGGCAAGCCTGCCCCCCCCCCCCCGGTTCCTAACAGAGCTCATCTGCAGCTGGAAGTGGCCCTGAAGGCAACACGGCGCACACAAGAACCGCTAATGGTTTCGTTTTATTCTTTCATATGGTAACCAGCAGTTACATGACAAATTTGATCCTGTGCCTCTGAGATAAAAAAACACAAATGATTCTGCCTGAGCGCTAAATTCAGCGGTGACATTTTAATACTGACGCCTTGAGGAAGACAGACGGGTCATGCTGCACTTGTTAGAGGCGGAAAATTGTTCCTTCTCACTTGTGTTTTCTTTTTCTTTCTGCTCAAAAAGACCATGTGTGCTTCAATTCAAGTGTTAAAAAACCCAACTGACTCAGATCAGGTTCACTCTGAGTACATTTATACCAGTATTTACGGAAGAAAATATAAACATCCAGAGCAAAACATTTTTGTTACAATCCATCATGCTTTATTTGGGAAAAAAGGCAATAATAATGAGAAAGAAGCATGAGATCTAAAAGTTGAAGCTAGTTAGAGACAAATCCAAACAGTAAAGATTGATATTTTCAAGATAAATAGTAAGTAAGTAATTTGTATTTATATAGCATTTTTCCAGACCAGGGTCAGAAAGCGCTTAAACCATCAAAACAATATTCAATAAAGTATATACTTTAAAGGGCAAGATAAAACTGAGAACAACACAGGAGTTCCAGAAAATCAAGGAAAAGCCTGAATAAATAAAAATGTCTTAAGATGTTAATGTTCTTCAATAATTAATAGGAAGTCTGCTTTAAAAGAAAACATCTATGAATAAATGTGCAATGTATGTATGTTTATGTGACACAATAACATAATAGACTTAGTACTGTCTTAGTGCTGAAAAAAACAAATTATACTTTTATTTTCATTTGATTTACTTGCATTTGTATTTTTGACAAAATTGTATTCTGTTCGTTCACTAAACATGTTTTTCATGTTAAGTGAACGCTAGATATGTTCAATTTAAATAGACCAGAAGAAAATGGATTTTAGTAGCAAATATATGTGAATTAAAGTCAACATTTTGCTTGTTCTTTTATTTTGGTTTGGTGTTAAAATGATATTGCAGACACACTTGTAGTACATTTCCATATACAAAATAAAAGTTCAGGTACAGGATGCATCATCATTCTTCACCTCGCAACTGGAAGACTTGAATTATCTTGATCTTGAAACAATATTATAGTATTTGCTATCTTTACTACAGTGATTCTTCGACTTCAGTTCTTTGACCGCAAATTAATCCGAAAAGGTGTAACATCGAGTAGCCCTTGATTTCCAAAAGAGACTGATTACAGTAAATGTCTTTAAGAGCAAATTCCACTTTTGTATCCATCACCAGAGCTGTGAAACGCCACTGAGAGATATTTCCTCTTCTAAAACCAAACAACACCTTTTGTCCTTGAAAATGTGGGTGTCGATCAGAGCCAAAGTGACAAGGACTCATTTGAAATCAGGTTTCAATTTTTAAATCTTTTTTTATTTTGATGCTGTTGATGGCCAAATTTGGAATTGTGCCAACTGGACTTAGTGAAGATTCCCTACAGACATTTACTTAGAAAATACTTAAAGAAGGAGGGCGGGGTTATTACAACCAATGTGCTACCATAGTTTTAATAGATGAACAGAAACATAGATTAATGTTATGGATTTATTGAGGTGGGAAATTACCAGTTTAATTTTACATTGGTATAGAGAATGTCTTTGTTACTTTCACTTTTGATATAAATCCAGTTCACACTATTAAAGTCTTAAGACAATAATAATAATTAAAATGGCAACCTTTATATATGGGAGAACCTCTTGTCTGAGGCAGTTAATAAATAATCATTTCATGTGAACGAGTGACTTGTCAAAGAGGTCAAGTTCGACAGATGTATAATAGTTGTCTTCCAGCTGATGATGTAGCATGAGGTTTATTAGGAGGCCCGGGGCGTTGAGGAGGTTTTGGCAGCAGACGACACCAGACTGTCTCCAGGCCTGTCGTTTAATCACGGCTGCAAGGCAGCAGCATCATCTCCATGAGACCATCTGAGGTCGTGCATAATGAAAGGGGAGCTAATATCCTTAACGGTTAGCATTTGCAATGCTAAATACTTGATAGAAAGAGGCAGTTGAGAGGGTGTTCAACATACTGGAACCTCTACAAACTAACATTGGACAAATGAAAAGATCTTGTCCTGATATCTGACTAAAGTAAAACTGTTGGATTGGATGTTTTAAATTAATCCAACGCTTTCTTGTCTTAAACCTCAAAGTTTGTATGCTCTATTTTAATGTCTCAACACTGTGAACAAAACTCCAGGGCTTCATTTCAGAATCAAATCAACTTCAAGGGGGATTTGTTGTCAGGCACGGAAGGATAATTCGATGGAGCTCGTAAGAAAGAAAAGCAGCACAGATAATCAATCGCCAATTATCCTCTCCTCGGTTTGTGAGACCGCAGACAAGTGACTGGAGTTCAACTCGGAAGAATCTCGGAGTAGACTTTTCCATCAGTGTCCAGAAATGACGGGGCTTGTTGACGCCATTGTTCTGTCCCGACCCAATTACAAACCAG